>NW_027100726.1:342500-665933 GCF_040412425.1 Macrobrachium rosenbergii
CACGCTGTAAATCCCGCTATCTTTGTTTTTTAAGGTTCACTCACTCATTCTCGAGTAGAGTTATAGTCAGTTTTCTGTAATTTTTCTGAGAATTAATTCTCCTTGTCCTTTGGTCTATGGTGAACCTATAGGCGAATCATGTTTTATTTAATCTTGTGTGCTTTACTGATAAACTCAATCTGTTTCACCCAGTACAATTTCCCTATTTTTTTTTTTTTTTTGCCAACTATCTGGTGAAAGAAAGTCCCTAAAATTATCCTTGTGATTTCTGAACTTGACAACGCTTGTCCCTTGACTTTGTGTGCCTTTAAATTTTTGTCGTTATTCATTTAATTTCTACTATTTGTTTTGCTGTCTCTAGACGCTTTGCTTTTCTCTTGTAACACAGAAAATATTGGTAGCCTACGTTATTCATGTTTCTAGTTTTTCTTATTATATTTACTTTTTATTGATTTCGAACGTCTGTGCATCATAAGCATAACAAATCACGTTCCAGACTTTGCGTCATGAAAACCAGCCATTTTCCTACCCTCTCCTCCCAGCTCCACAAATCATTTTTCCCCACCGAGCCATACCAGGAGAGCCTTAGTCAGGAAGCTGGCCAAGGCCCGTAAATCTCAGACGCGGTACTCGTCATAATACTATTTATTTATTCATTCATTTATTTATTTATTTATTTATTTATTTATTTATTTATTTATTTATTTATTTATTTATTTATTTATTTATTTATTTATTGATTTATTTATTTATTTATTTATTGCGCAGTCTGTCGTCCATTTTACTTGAATATTTTTAGTAGTTAATATTCTTCGAGTTACAGCAACTTGTGAAGGAAGCAGCTGAAGTTTTTTTTTTTTTTTTTTTTGGTGGGGGTGTCCACGGAGACGATTGCGAGAGGCATAATTTATGGATGCTAAAGAAGGACTTTGTTATGTCTGTTTTTCTCCTCGTTACTTGACTTGAGGGGGTGTATTTGGCCTATTGAAAATGTATCTATTCCTGTGCTTGTTTTCACGTTCTTGACAGTTTTTTGTTCATGAGAAAAGTCAAAAATGTCTGTAAGTTTATTACATAAGGTATTCTTCATTGCCGTGAGACTAGTTTTTCTGTCTATGTATCAAAGGAAGTTCACGCAATCAGACAGACAGAAAGACAAATGCATTATACTGTACATACATGCATACACGCATATTTTCATAAATATATGTATACATACACACTTATACACTCACACACATACACACACACACACACACACACACATATATATATATATATATATATATATATATATATATATATATATATATATATATATATATATATATATATGTGTGTGTGTGTGTGTGTGTGTGTGTGTGTGTATGCTAGAATTAACTGTACAATATTTTTTTTTAGATTTACAGAACAGTATCACTTTGAGCCAGGCCGTGCAGTTCACTCTCCGAATTCAATTGGTTTTCGTCTCCTTTCTGTAACAACATAAATAATATGGAACATAGGTCGAATGGCTGTTGAGTTCACATAGGTTTGCAACGAATGAAGTCTAGATATGAATTATGGTATGAGAGGACTGTCTGGTCTCTTGGAATAGGAACGTGTGAAAACTAAAAGAGAAGAGAAGTTTTTGTCTTTTTATTAATTTTTAGTTTTCAGTAAAAGAAAACTATTGTGATGGCTCTGTGTGTCCGTCCGCAGTTTTCTGTCCGCTCTCAGGTCTTAAGAACTACTAAGGCTAAAGGGCTGCAAATTGGTATTTTGATCATCCACCCTCCAGTCACCAAACATACTAAATTGAAGCCCTCTAGCCTCAGTAGCTTTTATTTTATTTAAGGTTAAGGTTAGTCGTGGATCGTGCGTCAGGCAGCGCTTTCCAGAGGCGTGCGACGCGCCTTAACTTCACAGCATCTGGGGAGCAACTGAGCCACTGCCCGCTGGCTGGTTGTAGGATAGTTTTATACAGCATTATACATTGTACAGAAAACTCGATTGCAGCGAAGAAATTTTTGCGCTAGTTTTATTCAGCATTATACGTTGTACAGAAAACTCGATTGCGCCGAAGAAATTTTTGCGCATTTTTTACTTGTTAGTTTGGTTTTTGCTACGGACATTTCGGGAAACAGTAGTCTAACTAAACGCTTAACTACTGAAGGGTGACCGGAAGAAAGGAAGTCATACACAAGGCTATTTTTTGTCCACGGCGACATATTGCCTGGGAAAATTTTGCTGGTGGTAAGTAGTACACCTTGTTTGATGCCACATGCTAAATACTGAGGCCTAGAAGCTGTAAGGCAACTGGTTCTGCAAAGGGATTTGTTGTTGGAGTTGAAATATCATCATATCACATTTCACATATGTGCTTAAAAATAACAACTAGCTTGTTCACTCCACTCAGTCTTCATATAGATAACGATACTGATTTGATATTTCTTGTAATCGTTTCATTTCTTTTATATTATATTATATATATATATATATATATATATATATATATATATATATATATATATATATATATATATACTGTATATATATATAAATAATATATATATATATATATATATATATATATATATATATATATATATATATATATATATATATATATACTGTATATATATATAAATATAAATATATATATATATATATATATATATATATATATATATATATATATATATATATATATATATATATATATATATATATATATATATATATATATATTTTATAAATATTCTGCTGTTCTCCCTCTATGCATTGTTTTAGTAGGGATATGTTCCTAACAAAGACAGGGAAGTCCTCTCTGTCAAAGCCAAGAGAAGCCGAGGGATGGTAGGCTGTGTTTTCGAAAAATAACCGTTCTTAGTAGCTGATAGGTTAACATTAGGGGCCTAATCCACAGAGAGGGTTTTTCACCAAGTCACCTCTAGTGAAGGTGGTCTTAAGCTTCCTTTTTCCCTGTTCTATGCATCCAGCAATATTTTGTCAATTCTTTCAGACTGCCGGGGGTTACATACCAGCGTTACTGATGAGAACAACAGACCTGACCTGACATGACGCGGCAGAGAGAGATCAACTGTCGTATGAAATACACGCTTTGTGTTCCGACTAACCCTGTCCTTTGTTCTCTATTCTGTCTGTGTTGCCTAAATGAATAGACGATACATGTTGTTCAAGAATTCTGATCATCAGTTGCATCGCGCAAGCAACCCACGTAAACGGTAAGTCTGGAATTGACAAGCATTGCTGATTGCTGGTAACTCTTCATCTGTACTTATTTTTCCATTTTTTCCCCTTCCACCACCATTTACAAGAAACCTGGTATAACCGTATTTCTTTTTATGAAGTCTAGATTATGAATGATGAACATTGCCGAGTGAAATTGCATAAGCTATTCCCGTGCAGTAAGTAGTAATTAGGGAAAGTTAAGTGTAAGTAGAATTTCAGGCAAGCCTTGGATCCTGTTATCACCATTGTTTGGAAGAAGAAAAGCCTTTACCAATACTAAACTTGAGTACGGTAGCCGCTAGAGTACAAACATTACTCTTTAACTGAAGCAGGGAAAATTAACTGTGTCCGATGTCGGCTAAGTGGTTCATGTAATTTCCCTCGCTATCACAGCACATTTTTTCTTTGTTCGGACTAGGTGGGTAATGAAAGAGTTTGATGTAATTTATTTGTTACAGAAATAATCCAATTACTCACTTCATAGTTCCGACTGACGACCTAATCCAATTAAGTAATTGTCTGTCTTTGGGGGTAACTTTTAGCTTCAATTGACAGTTTACGTGTGTCTTTGGCGGAGCATGGCTACATAAATTACAATAATTAATTTAAAACTCAGTAGCCAAAGCCCACACGTAATAATCTATATATGTATATATATATATATATATATATATATATATATATATATATATATATATATATATATATATATATATATATTTATGTGAACACACACATTATATATATATATATATATATATATATATATATATATATATATATATATATATATATATATATATATATATACTCAGTAGAGAAAATGTAAAAGTAAAGTGTCCAATTATTAATTATAGTCAGTTCATGTAACCCCTACATGAGTTTCATGTTCTTCCTTTCATTTGGTTTCCAAGCAAAGATTTCTTGGGCTCCCATAAAACTGGGCCCCAATTGGCCCTTGGGCCACTGAGTGGTACAAAGGCTACCGCTCCCTCTCACGTTTCCTGGTTTTTGTAATGCTTGATTTTGATCCCTCCCTCCAGTAGACTAAATGAAAATGTAAGACAGTATCATATATATTTAAAGTCAAACCGGCTTAGATGGTTATTGCTGAATACATGCTGCTATATTTTCCCCTTCTTCCCTCATAATATTTAATGCGAAATGCAGCAGCGAATAAAATTGTTTTTCCCCAGTTTTATTAGTAATAAATTCCATTGGTACGCGTCATTGGAAATTAAAATTTTGAATGGGTATTTATGTCATCATGTGTGATGCATTTAAAACAGTGCCCATGCACAGGTTGGTGGAGTGGTGAAGCGAGAACTTCACCGCAATTCATATGGCAAATTATGTTGGGTCATAATTCAAGCCATTATTTTTTGTATCTATGTTGATTTTTAATTTGGGCTTCCTGCTGCTGTCTCTAGAAGTTCATATTACTGAATTAATTCAAATTGCAGAGTACAAGACTGAACATATACTCTTTCTTTTGTCACCTCGTTTCATTGGATTGTGGAGAAGAGTATAGAGCCTATGCTCTAAATGCAAGAAATGAAAATATAGTTCACTGCGCTGAATTATAGACTGGCAGAGTAAAACTCTACGTCTTAAACCGCAGTGGATGAAGGTTAGATTTTTTTTGTAGGGTATAAAGTCAACTGGAAACAGCTCAGCAAACTTTACATCCATTGCACATAGCTTGAGCGCATGTCTACCAAATGATTTGCATATCCTCGGGGTAGCTTTTGAAGGGAAACAGGAAAGCGCAACTCAGCACTGCGTAACTTAGCTACAGCTAAAGTTGACTGGTGCTTTTCACTGGTATTTTCAATATTTTAAAAATGTCCTGGGTATCCATATCATTCCTTGCGTCAGCAGTGTGTGAATTCATGGAAGAATGCGCTTCCAACACACAATAAGGAGAACGGGAGTTCGAGTTAGAGTTGCCAGCTATACTTGGTTTGAATAGCAATAATATCGATGGATGCTCGCTCACCATCATGAAACTACATCAGAATTAAGATTACGAAAGTACTTGTTGACAATAATAAAATGAAAATCATGAAAAATGTTCTGGAAGATTTCAGCTATAAAATTGGCAACTGGCGCACAGCTGAGTGAGTGGTTTTCTCCATTTCTTACTTTTATTCTTATAGTGGATATCGGGTGTGTAACACGTTCGCCTTCATAATAATAGTGAAATCATCAATGGAAGCGTATGTGAGGAGAAATCTAAGGAGAGTGAATTAATGCTTTTCTCAACGAGTCTTTAAATAAGAATCATCCTGCTGCGTTATCTGTGGGAGGTGGTGAGTGAGAAAAGTGATTTGTTTAAATGCGCTAATTTGTTTTCCTGTGGCTTCTTGGTGAATGTGTATTTAACATATTAAGAGGATGTTCGATGAAATTTATATATATAAAAAATCGGAATGTCTAATTAGCATAAAAGTAGGTATCGGAATCTCCTGGGGTTAATCTTTTAAATCGTTCAATTATTCTTAACAAGTTGAAATAAGACGATGGCATACATGAGAGTGATTCCTCAGAACTGTCCAGTTATCAACACTCTCCTCGTAGTTCCAGTTTACGTTTCGTAAGCAGTCACTTTTCACTTCATCAAGAAAGAGGTACATTTCTTGCGTACCCATCAATGTACTCTGAAAAGTACATCTGTCAATCCTAACCTCCTTCCCTACCATTTTTCGTAATTTTCCAATTGAAACTTTTTATTTTTTTTTTAAAAACGCGAGTTTTTTGGCGTTTCTTCCGTTTAGGTTTCTCAAATAAGCGTTTCCTAATACAAACTTTATTCTGACGTCTTCTTCCTCGTCTAATATTCCACTGTTCTTTCCCTGTCTGTCCACCTGTCATCTGTCAAACTTCTTAGTCACATTCCCACTATACACATTGCCTGACATTCCCTACCACTCTTGCAGTCACCACTCCCACCTATACCTTCAGACCTTTACTCCTCAGAAACTTTCCCTCATCCAGACACACTTGACATTCCATCCTCATCCACTGCATCATGCTATCATCCGTGTAATACAGCATGGCGTTTGTAATCCCATCAGCCTCCGTTATCTTTTAGTTATTCACTTTTTTAGTTAACCTTCAAACATCGCCAGAAGTTGCTTCCTAAGTAATCTTAGAGTTCCATTGGCCCTGCCTACTCTGCTGGCATCCAAATTCAAGGTTTCCAAAATATTCGTTCGACCATCCCCGAACTACATTTAAACCTTTATTGTAAAACTCTTTAATCATTAACCTTTCTCTCTGTTTGTGCTGTCATGTAGAACAGCGTCGTATACTCCCTTTATTCTTATTTTAACTTTCTTAAATAACTTCTCCATTCTTTTTGCGTATCTGCTCTTGACCTTCTCATCTTTTCCACAACTGCTCTTCAAATAACGCTCTCTTTCCACCAGATCTTAAGCAGTTCTTTAGGGTTGACGTTACTCTCTACATACCCCTCCACAGGTGTGTACCTTAGCTCAGTGAAGCGGAGTTCGCAAGGACGTGATTCGGTCACAGTCTGCTGCCACCAATACACACACCTGTGGAAGGGTATGTATACACACACACACACACACACACACACACACACACACATATATATATATATATATATATATATATATATATATATATATATATATATATATATATATATATATATATATATATATATATATATATATATATATATATATATATATATATATATATATACAATATATATATATATATATATATATATATATATATATATATATATATATATATATATATATATATATATATATATATATATATATATATACATACATATATATATATATATAAATTTGTATATGAATACAAATACAAATATTTATATATATATAATGTATATATATATACCCATAATTTCAAACTTTCTTGTTGCTCTTTAATATCATTTTGATATAAATCTAAATCGAAACCACTGGTTAAATCTCCATTTCAGAACTATTTGAAAGAAAGCGCATTCACCATCGACTCCGCAGTTGAGTTTGATGGCGGAGTTGAGCAGAAGTCCCGCTTAATCTTCTCCCAGTGACTCATTTGCCAAATAAATCTGCATAAAACCGAATCATTCATCCTCGAGATTTCATTTTAATAAGTCACCAGGTGTGTCATGGTCGGCTTCTTAATTATAGTAATCTTACCGGTTTTGAAAATTTCTTTATTTCCATTTTTTTTTTTTTTTTTTTTGCTGCGAGACTGGTTGATAATTTATTGGATTATATTTTTGGCTGACGTTCTCTATTAAAATTGTTGAGTATCTGTATATTTCCATATAGGTGGGCAGTACTTTCAGTCAATCATTCCAGATATGAATGTAATTAATGTATATAAGTTTCATCTATGTAACAGGCAGTTGAGGCCAAATGGATGGTGAGCAAACACAGAGCAAATACTGTAGGCCTGTCCGTCTTTCCTCTCTGATCTGCATGATTTGCTTGCTCCTCCAAATCAGGTCGACATCTGGCTATTCTGTCTCTTTGATAAATCATTATAAGGATAATGACTGATATTTCATTGTCAATACTTTATAACCTATTAGGATCATTTATTTATTTTTTGCGCTCATATAAATTTTCTTTTACTGTCACTTTTTCACCGTCATACATATTCATTTTGAAAGCTGTCCAGTCATCCCCTTTGTGACTCATTTGCTGGGCTCCCCTTTATTCAACAAACAACTAGCTCAGAGTTTAGTTAGAAGTTTAGTCTGCAGCATCATAAATATTTTATTTAATACATGCGTCTCAGATTTCTAAACAATTATCCACGGCTTTCCACATGATTCCATTCTCATGTCCTTTTAATTGTAAATACTTAATTATGAGCTTTGTGTGCTTCAGCGTCTCGCTAATATCTGTTTCACTTCATGGTTCCGTTAACCTAAGTTACCTTTGATCATACTTATTATTACACTTAATATGATATGTGTCTTGAAGTGTCATCAGTATTTTAGTATAATGATATTTTTAGATTTTAAATATAATTAATAATAAATCCAAGGAAAGGTTCACACCGTCACCAAAACGTAATTATGACGTAAGGGGGACTACAAGGAGGGAATAAGAAGTACAGTGATACAAAGAGAGAGAGAGAGAGAGAGAGAGAGAGAGAGAGAGAGAGAGAGAGAGAGAGAGAGAGAGAGAGAGAGAGATGCCGCTTAAAGAGAATTTGTTCGTTTGTCGAGGGAAGGAATTACTTTGAAGTTATTGAACAAGAAGAGTAAGAGAGAAAGTACTGACTGATGCAAGACTGCAGGGGATTAGTTGAGATTCGAGAATGCTTGTGACAGTGACAGTTTGGACGAAAAAAACCAGCGTTCATTGATTGCCTTCAGTATTTTTGTTTTTCCAGGATGTCAAATTTGTTAGCATACTTATTAGTGTGTTAGTTGTCAGCACCTTAAGTTATCTTCCCAATCAATATTATATCATAAGTGAGAGTGATATTGCTGTATAAAACTGAATGAGCTCTATGAAGGATACCAGGATTAATACATTAAAATCTACTCCCTGTTTTTTCGTGTGTGTAAAATTTGTCAGCATACTTGTCGTAGTCGGGGGATGGAGATGCCCCTGATGAGCGAGGCGCCCTTCGAGACAATCCCCCGACTACGACAGAAAGAGTAGATAATGACATCATTCATCCTCAGCCCAATAGCAGCCAAACTACCGATGATGTCAGCCGGCATGACATCACGCAACGGCAGGCCAATGGGAACGCTGGAATGAATGATATTCCCAGGTTGCGAAGATCTGTCAGGATCGAGCTTCGCCGCAAAAATTTGGCTTGAAGTTCGCCGACTGCAACCAATCAGAATTCGCCGTCCATGACCCCTGAAGCCCGTGTATAAGTTCAGAAGGACCTATGCAATCTGCCAGTCCTCTACTAGCTCCCGCTGGAGAATGACAGAAGAGTCTGTCGAAACGTCGCGGCAACAATTGTATAGAACTAACTGTATAGAATATATAAAGAAGCAGAATCCAGATTTTGACTTTTCCCCCATGAAATGACAAATATAGGCGAGCTGTTAGCACGCACCTCCACTGAAGAGAAGTCCGCAATAAGGAAAATAGAAAAGTCTTCTACAAAATAAATGCAGCTGAAGCAGCAATAATATTCAATAGAACCTATTATTATTATTATTATTATTATTATTATTATTATTATTATTATTATTGCATTCTAAAAATTTTATATATTAAATAATATATATCGTAAATAATAAATAATTTTTTATTAATTAATTTATTATTTTTTCTCGTTTTTATTAGTTTTTCATTTTTTATTTCTTTATTTATTTATTTAATTTTTATTAATTTATTTTTTCATCATTTTTAATTTCTTTTTGTTTAAATGTGTGTTTATATTTTATTTATTTGTTTATTTAATTTTATGTATGTTTTATTAATTTTAATTTTTATTTTTTTATTTACTGTTCATAAATTTTTTATTTATTTATAATTTTGTTTGTTTAGTTTTTTAATATATGCTTATTTTTTATATTTTTGTATTTATATTTTTATTTATTTCGTTTTTATTTACTATTTCTTCTTTTGTTTATTTATTTTATTTATATTAATTTATTTTCTAATTTTATTTTCTATTTATTTTTATTTATTTTATTCATTTTTATTTATTTATTTTTATTTTTATGATTTTATTTATTTTATTTCCATTTGTTTTCATTTGTTTTATTTGTTCTTATTTATTCAATTTTTTATTTCTTTTTCCATAAATATATTTATTTTTATTTATTTTTATTTATTTATTTGTATTTATATTTTTATTTTCATTTATTTATTTTTATTTTTTTATTTAATAATTTATTAATTAATTCAATTACTTTTTATTTAATTCATTATTTATATTTATTATTCATTTATATTCATTTATTTATTTTCATTTATTTATTTATTTTTATATGCTATTTATTTTATTTATTTCCATTTAATTTTATCTTTTATTTTTATTTATTTATTTTATATTTATTTATTTATTTTTTATTTTTATATTTTTTATTATTTATTTTCATTTATTATTATTTATTTTATTTATTTTATTTTATTTATTGATTTATTTTTATCTAATTTTGTTTATCATATTTATTTTCATTTACTTACTTTTTTGTGTTTATTTTTATTTATTTTTATCTATGGATAGGCTGTGTGGCATTAGGGACCTAAACTCCAGAGAGGGTTTTCACTCAATAATCTCTAGTAACGGTGGTCTTAAGCTGTCTTTCCCTTTACCCTATGCATTCGGCGATGTTTTTGTCAAGGTCAGATTGTCTGGGGCGTAGTGTACAGATGCGGCCAGCCACCTTGCGGGAGCCAGAGCGAGGTCAGAGAGGTACGAGCCTTGAGCGAGAGAGTACACCGTGCTCGGGACGGAACGGTGTCCTTCGTCCCCCTACCCCCTTTGTGTTCCTTCGTCTATATTAATTAGTGAATTGGGAAGACTGCTAGTATCAAGACTTCCGAGCGTCCGTTGTATGGGCAAACAACTCGGCGTCCAAGGTAAGTCCGATTCTTGTTCAAGCTTCGTCGATTGACTAATAACTTCCTGTATTTCCAATTTTCCTTGTTCCATTCTCCCGCCACCACTTACTGTAGATGCCTTTACGAAGTCTAGATTAAGCCTAATTATTATATTGTTTAGCTTCATCCAAATTATTCCAGTAAGAGTAACTAGGCATTAGGGAAGGTAAGCAAGTCATTTTAATTCTTTTGCATTCTATGTGTCTCGAATCCATTGTTCAGAAGAGCCGTTGTGTTTCACTACCATCTTAACGAGTAGAGATTGCCTGCATCCGAAGTTGGCGACATTTATCGTAAAGTCTTTATCCATTGAATATTCTTTGTTGAGGTTAATTTCCCTTAACTGGCAATCTTGGTTAATTTAAACGACTGTCTTTGAGGTTAATTCGTAGCTTCATCGGCAGGTTACGTGTGTTCTTGGCATACAGGGCCTCATAAAAATTACTTAAATCAAGTAATAAACTTATCAGCCAAGTCTCACATGTAACAATATATATATATATATATATATATATATATATATATATATATATATATATATATATATATATATGTATGCAGATTTCGTTGAATGCAATGGCTTTTTGGTTGTTGATCAACTTTTTATTAGTGTCACAATACTTTCTAAATCTTCTACGTTCTTCAAAGTGTAGTTGATGGTCTAATAGGGTTAATTGATTTAGTTCCGCAGGCTCAGTTTCGTATAATTTATCTAAAATTCTTAGTTTTAATTTAAAATTTGATTTTACTACGGTTAGTTTCGATGTCTCTTTATTTACAAAAGTGCCTGTAGATGATTTACTGGCATTTTTTGAGGAAGAATTAGAAAGTTATGATATTCCTTTAAGTGTGACAAACCTCACTAATTTTGTAAGGTTATGCATCATCAAAGATAGCAAGTTTTGTTTTAATGGGGAATTTTTTGTACAAAAGTTCGGCGTGGCTATGGGTAATCCCTTCCCTCCTGTCCTTAGCAATATTTACAGGGAATTTTTTGAGACAAAATTCTTACCAAGAATTTTGCCCCGAAAAGTTGTATGGTTTGGGTGTGTGTGACATTTTCTGTACCTGGCCAGTTCACGAAAATCTCCAGGAATTTCTGGTTGAGCCAAGTGATTTAGTCCCTCCTATAAAATTTACCTTAGAGGAAGAAAGAAATTGCAATTTGAATTTTCTTGATGTAACTGTCCATAGACATGATACAAATTTCGCCTTTTCAGTCTTTCGAAAATCAACTAACATTGCCTCTTTTGTTCATTATTATTTCAATCATCTAAATGGTAAATTCGCTGTCTTTTCTGGAATGTTTGTAGCCCGCAGTTCATTGATGCTGAGATCAAAACTATTTATGATATTGTTTTGAAACTTAAATACCCAAGGACCTTTGTAGATGTAGCATGGAAAAGAGCCAGGAAAACATTTTATTTAACTAATAACAAACTTGAATTCGGCAAGCATAATATTCTCAAATGACCGTATGATGAAAGGTTTTTACAAATTCCTAGGACTTTAAAGCTTTTCAACATAATTGTTGTTTTCAGTGATTTTAATGTCAAGAGTTTAGTGATAAAAAATTCTCCTAAAGATGTTTCTGGCTGCATCTATGAAATTCCTTGTAAAAAGTGTGATAAAATATATTATGGACAAAGTGAAAAACCACTTTCACAAAGAAGGAAGAAGTTGAGTGTCTGGATGATTCTCTCTCTCTGGGAGAGAATGGCGACGTTCAGGAAATTAGAGGCCCTGGATTCTTTTGCCACTTTGTACGTCACTGCGGTTTCCCTTTACGCTGCAATGCATTAGATTTAATAAATAATAATCTTTAAAGGTAACAATTTAGAATTTATTTCAATTTTACGATAAAAAGGTTGCAACCCAATATTAATATCTGTTTTCTGTTCGCTTTACTGTATTAAAGAACGAAGCCAGTATTTACTTCGTGCACCCGGTGATCATTCCCACAGATTCCTCATGAAGTCTCATAATAAAAGTGACTTGAGCAAATTCTTCAACAATATAACTAATTATAGTAAAAATTATAGCCTTGTATAATTTGTATAACTTGAATGGAATATATAAGGCGAATGTAGTTTTTTAATAACTAAAACGCGAGAACTCAGTGACGTCACTAACACCAATCCTGTCAAAGAGTAAAAGAAGGATTTATTTATTTATAATTCTAACTCTTGTCCTGTGGACCCTGCATCCATCAGTGGCTCTTCTTTGCGACATGATGATGGACGTTGAATCAACACGACTGTCAGGGCTCTCTCTCTCTCACTCTTGTCACACGTTTTTTCTATGGCAAGTCATACGTTGGATGAAGCTTCTCATGAAGCCATTTGCCCTCTCACTGGACGGCTTCAGCAGAAACCAGACCAACACAGCCATTGTCCCGTGCAGACTTAAACACCGGATGAAACTCGGTGCAGAAAACTTCCACAGCAACACATCTGTGTGCTTGCGATCTAACTAGTGGTTAGGACGCTCGCTCTTCCTCTGATAGTTCTCCTCCTCCTCCGAAGAGGTCGTGACATCACTTCAGTAAGTAAATGAAGAAGCTCCTCAAGCCCTCGACTGAGGCATCTGTTGGCAGTCCCACTGTGAGTCTAAACAATTCTCTTTCTTTAAGTCGAGATTAAACACAGTTGAAAATGCATATCATTCAATACGTCTTTGTTTAAGATCGTGAAAGCGTAAACCGTTTAATGAATAGGGAAGCATCTATTATTGCATACATGAAACGCACACATCTTCAACAAGCCCTCCCGGTGACATCCTACCTGATTCTAACGACCCTCTCTCTCTCTCTCTCTGGCCAAATGCCTCAAATGTCCTAAATACTAGTACAGGGAAAGGGATTCCTCCACTTTCAATCAACAGATGCCTCTTCGGTCATGAAAAATATCAATTTCAGGACAAAATGCGAAGAATTATACATCAAGTTTCACGATACAAAGTCCCAATAGGACGTATCATAAATAAAGATGGCGGACAGAGAGGATCAAAGTGCTCCTCACTAGGACTTTCAAACATCAATTTCATCGTCTTATTCTTCGTATTTTGGTCTGAAATTGCTATGGCGGATAGATAAAACGGCATATACCCATATCAATTAAGAATACCCATGTTTATGCAATATGGACAGATGAGAACCAAGGTAAACTCGGATTTGGCCAGTGAGAGGGTAAACTCGAGGTTCAGTTCATCTCTGTTGGCTGCCTGAATCCTGTAGTCCACGCCAGGCCTCCACTGCCATTCAATACTTGGTCACACTGATGGGTTAATGTTTTACTATCAACTAAATTGTTACCCACGATGGATACTGTAAGCAATACCCAACTAGGGGCATCCAGGAGAGCTGCCAAACCTAGACATATGTGCTTATCACTGTTCAGTGTCCACCCTGAAATCGCTGTTTTTATTCTTCTATTTGAATGAGTATGTAAAGAGAGTAATGGATAATTCATGAATGAATGAGCACGAACACATTTTTCACATCACCTCCAGACGAAAACATCAACTGCCGCTTGATTTCCTATGGATTGACGCGATATTTTACTTTCTTTTTGATGAATATTATCTATATATAGATAGATATATAACTTGTGAATAACAGCAACATTTGAACAAACACTTCGAGATAGCCAGGAGGAGGGGAGGAGGAGGAGGGGGAGGAGGAGGAGGGGATGATGTTGAGGAAGGGAGGGGGGATGAGGGGGCAGAGGAGGATGGGGAGGCGGAGGAGGAGGAGGAAACTAGAAAGGTCGTGACGTCAGCATAAGATTTCCCCTAAACTGATTGATAGATTTGGTGTGCTCATTCGATGAAGTTCTTCGGCAAAAAGCGTTTATTCAAGCTCTGTATACACAGTTCATTGAAACTGAAAAACAAAATAAGGCAAAACTGCTACTGAAAACTGCTGAGGCCTGATTCACAAATCGTGGGTCTCTCTCTCATATGAAAGTCACTTCAGAGCTAGCATAAACCAGCCTCTACACTACCAGTATATACAAGTAAATGATTAAAAAACCTTTCCCCATTCTAGTTCGTACACAGCCTGTATTAGCCATGTGGTAAACCAATCGGTCGGTAAATCAATTAATCAACTTGTTAAAAGTTCTGTCGTTATTCATTTCAATATAAACCGGCATCTTAAGGAGATAAAGCCTCATTAAACCTCAGTGTTTTAAGTCCAACAGGGTAATATGTAAAACCTCGTGCCTGGACACTTTGATTTGGAAGATGGAAAGAGCCATTCCATTTTGTGTATTGCGGCATCGGTCTAATATCTCCTGCCTTCATTACACTGCCTCCTCCGGTTCCGAATGTTCGGCTGCCTTCGACTTCGTCTTCTGATACGACTGTATCACAAGGTGGCCTTTACCTTAATACTACAGTAAAGTCATTCCTATTATACTCAGTTACAAGTCATTTCATTCTTGGTTACATACATTAAAGACAAGTGCAGGGATCAGTATTGTGACCAGCTGAAGTCGGGATCAAAACATTGCATGCAAACATAGTGTTCACATATTCTTTTCTGAGCTACCCAAGAGATATCGTTGACTTAGGAAGACAGAAATGGCCTTGTCTTGTGCTGCCGCCGCTGCATCAGAAGGAAAAGGTTGGACTTCTTGCCAGGGTCTCTCATAAGAGTAGTGCACTACTCAATAGATGGTCATCGATGGACCACTTGCTGAGGTGTGCTGTCTTCCTCCATCAAGGAGGAGAAGAAGTAGTCTGGAGTCGGGAAACTACGGCTTTGGTCTGGGTTAGGAAAGACGGGTGTTGCTCAATGAAGCCTGTGAGAGAGAGAGAAAGAGCTCAGGTAGCTGAAATTATATGATATAAATATGAAAAAAGAATGATTCCAACTCCCTTACAGCGAGACCCTCATTATCGAAAGAAAAAACCGAGTGAAATGTGAGGGCACAGAACAAGGCAAGCAAAAAGCAGATGTTTATGTAATTATTAACCGAGATATGCAGTGAATAGAAAGAAACCTCTTGAACATAATGATACCCACGGGCAAGGAAGCAAAAGTGACGAAAGAAGGGTTATCCCAATCAGCAGGTTTTGATGAGATAACGAATGTTTCCAGCTGTTGCATCCATCACGTGTTGATCCCTACCATCTGGACATAGATGTTTCAGTTAATTTCATTAAGCCTGAGCACCACGGTCATTTTCCAGTGGCAGGGCAGAGTAGAGCACATCAGATAGCTTCAGTTGCTCAGTGCACAACTATTGCAAACGCTCACGACCGACGAAGAAGCCTTCTGCAGTACAAGTGGCTGGAGAGACGAAAGGTGGAAACTTCTTCTGGCACGGCAGGACTAGGAGGGCAGTTTCTTTGTGGCAGCCCACTACCAAATATTATTGGGTTGTGAGCATTAAAATCACCTACTGTTAATGTAGGTTCCCTGGCACTGTTAAATCATTCTTAAGTTTATCAGTGTCATAATTTTACTAGGTTGGTTGTATAAATTATAAATGACATAATTATCATTTTTCATTTGGATTCTAATACGACATTTGCAGGTCAGTAAAGCTCACAGGTACTACTTTGCCATGAACTGCTTTGTTGTGTAGCGTACATAGAATATACGGCTGTACCCAAATCTCCTTCACTTATTGTTGACACAGTTTTGTTGAAATGTTATCAACACAACACCATTGGTTCATGTTCTTTTAGCAATCGTTGTACTTCTTTAGGTGTAATCTGGTCTGCAGACCATTTACGTTCCACTGGATAACATAGCTATCGGAAATATTTTGTCATAGCGGTCGAGTTTTGCTTTCTTTTTTCCAATATCAAACTGGATTTTTCTAGGAATTTACTCACGACATTTATTTGTTTTCCTTTATAATACATCAGGTGCTCAATGCATATGCAACCTTTTTCATGGGTGCTCAAATCAGTGGATTCTTTTTTTATATTTCATAAAATTTCTTATAATGTTTGTAAATTGTGTTGTTATTATTGCACAATCTACCGAGACAATCATTACATCCACGTGTGTCTTCATGTATATTCCTCGTTTCATTTGCTCTTGTTGTTCCTGTTATTGGTGATGGAGGAATCTCTTCTTCCTTGACATAATCATTCTTATCTATGGTGCGGTTCTGTGTTTTGGATATCTGCATCCATAGGTTTGGCTGACTCTTATTTGAGGAGATGAAGGTATATTCTTAGCTTGTTTTTGTTTTTGTTCTTTCTTCATATCCTTTGTCTCTGGTTTAACCGATGTTTCTCTAATATCACTTGGGTTTCTTTGTTTTGGGTGGTGTTTTCTCCAGAGGTCTCTCTTATCTTTATTTTTCAGTCCATCACAACTTTCTCTTCTACTTCTGTGGTAGTCTCTTCTTGTGCTCCTATTTGCATTAACATTTCAAATGAATTTGATCAAATATTACCCAAATCATTTGTACCTGTTCCTTGATTCTTTACCATGTGAGTCTTTTTCTGCAAAGCATTAATTTCTTCTCTCTGTTGCCTTTTTGTTTCATTATTGGTTTTTGTTACTGAAGAAATGAATGTTTCTTAGACGGATCTTGAATTCCTCTTCCTCTCAATTCCAATTTAGCTTCTTTTATAGACATCCCAGTTCTTTCCTGGAAGATTTTCAATTCCGTGTTCTATATGCAATGCGAAATTCATTCTTTGGATATTGCATGATGATCCTGCCCACTCTTTGGGTCACTGCACCTCCACTGTGTGGTCTGTTCAGCAGATCCACAATAAGCCCATACACATTCATTTCGACAGTTTTTGTGCGCCCATACTTACTGCAGTTTTGATACTGTAGTGGCTGTGGGACACACGGTCTTAACTCTCTGCTTTGGCCTAAAATTTCTATTTTTTGGGGCAGATCTTCACCCTTAATTTTACTTTTGCTATTTTTAATATTTATCACTTTTTTTTACATGGTATAACATATACCTCAAGTCCTGGACCTTGGGGTATCTCTTGTTAAGAGTCCAACAGCAAATTCTTCTTGACCGGTTCGTTGTTATTTTCAGGATGTATGATAATGCCCTGAATGTTGTTCATAGTGTTCTGCTTTTTTATCTTTACATTATCAATGTTTTTTATACATAAATAGTCTTCGGACTGGTTTTTTGTTGTGGCTTCTGTAAGCCACGTCTTTTCTTTTATTTGTCTGAACGACGTTTCAGTCGCTGGATGTCTTTTTAATTAGTAGTTTTCCAACTTTAGGGCTGAAATTTGTTGTTCTGTTTCCATGGTTAGAAACCTTGACAAACCTCCTTCCACTCCCAAAGAGGGAGTCAGAGTGAGTCCAGGTTGGGTCATGTTGGTCTTCACTCTTTTTGGCTGTTATGCGGTATTAAAGTTTTAATACCACTCTGATTTTGATTAATTGGATCATCCTGGGAATTGTCCTTTTCCATGCCAGAAGATTTGCTCTGTGCTGGAGCAGAGGTCGTCAGCTGTGCTGAGACAGTACCATCAAAGGGCCCAGGGGTGCTTGAATCTATAACCACTACTCATCAAGATCAGAATGAGAGAAAAAAAGGAAAATTAAACCTGAAAACCTTGAAAAGATATCATCAGCCTTTCATGGAGTTTATTCTTCCACCAATGGCACAAGTGAGAGCCCACTCCCAAATGTCTGTGCTCCTACCCTATTCCACAAGGGATGGCACAACACGACTGGAGTGGCCCAGGTGTAATCCAAACCCACTTGCTAGGACCGAGGGTATTAAAAGAATACAATGATTCCCACCCTAATCATATTATGAGCACACCAGATAGAATACTGAGAGTCCTATTCCTGGAACCAGACACCCCTGAAATCCATGGTCCAGCCCCACAGAATAGTTCTGCCCTTGAGCTATCAATGATATATCTGAGGTTCAAACATTATCAGGTAGTTCCCACTATTTAGCTTCTGATATAATCCCAATCCCAGCTATCATCTCTTCTCCTATTTATCAGGTCCACAAAATTTTACCAAAAGTGGAAAATTCCACAGACTTAAACCAAATGAATATGCAAGACTATATAGGCCTCTTGGACTTGAACCCGGGAACAAATTCCTGGGATTCAAGAGCCCCCTCACCACATTAAGGTGGTCCCAAGTCAAGGAGGTTACTCCTGTCAAAGTCCTTCAGTTGAAAGGGGTAGATCTCTCATCCTGGTGGGAGATCTTCATGCTTCTGAGAAGCTTCAAATAGTTTTGCCCACTTAGGGAACTCAGGCCCCCTGAGTGAGACGTGTCCCTCATCTTGAGGAGCCCGACTCATGCGCCTTGCAAGCTGTTAAATAGAGATCTGACTTTCAGCTGTTAAACAGAGATCTGACCTTCAGCCGTTAAACAGAGATCTGACCTTCAGCTATTAAACAGAGATCTGACCTTCAAGGCCTTTCTTGCTTGTCCTGGCTTCAGCAAAGAAAATAGGTGAGCTTCATGGTCTTTCCTTTGATGTTAAGCTCTGGAGGGGCTGGGGATCCGTTATGCTCGAGTTTGTCCCAGAATTCGTAGTGAGACTCAGAATCCATTGGTCTCTGATGCCAGATTCGAGTCCTTTTTGATCACCTACCTAGAGGACTTTGTAGGTATGATCAGGACGAGATGCTACTTTATCCAGTTAGTGCTGTGGTACTACCTTAAGAGAACTTGGCAGCTGAGGCCTGAGTGTCAACGCCTCTTTGTTAGTGCTGGCTCAACCAAAAAAGAGGTGTCCAAAAACACCATCTCTTTCTGGCTTTGTGAGATAATCAAGCAGGAGTACTCTTCGTCTATAGAGGAAAACAGGAGTTTGGTCCAAGCGAGAGCTCACAAAGTTAGGGCATCGCCCCATCCCTTGCATTCTGGAAGAACCTGTCTGTTCAGTAGGTATCACGAGAGGGTGTGTGGTCCCACCAAACCACATTCACTTTGCTCTATTTATGGGATGTTCCCCACAAGTTGTGCAGTTCATCTGGCTCCCCTAAGGAGATAGGTAGCATCTCATCTAAGGTGTTCGTTAAAGTGAGAGAGAATGTGGGTGAGTGACTGGTCTCCTCCCCTTTCTCTCTCCTAAGGCAGAGAGGCAGGTGGCGAGTTGTCGCACGCTGGACGGACAAGTTATGCAGGTGAGTGCACAACAGGGCCACCTGTCTTTCATCTTTTTGTAGAATGATTAGGTGCATGTCCCCCTCTCTCCTCTCTCTTGACAAGGGGGAGAGGGATTGACAGTCACAATAAGCCACCAATTTTTACTAGCAAGCTTTATTGTCTCTGACACTATTGGATTCATCCAAGCCTTCTTCAAGGTAATAATGCAAACTCATTATGTTAAGCCCAGAGGTCTAGCAGTTGCAACATCCTATATGTCCAGCAAGCTACAGGTGTGGGATTCCTTCCTCAGCTTTTCCAGAACAAGAAGGTATTCCTGGCTGGGTAGAACCAACCAGTCAGTTCAGAGAATTGCCCAGACTCCCCCAACCAATAGGGAAGTCTCCTGTGTAAAGAATGAAGGATTGTATTCGTGTAGGAACAAAAAGCAAACTTTTAAATAATTTCTATTTTTCATAACTTACAAACCTGAAGGTCTTTACATTTACAGCCCACCTCAGCCACTCCTCATTCCGGTATCTAGGCCAAAAGGCAAAGTGGAATACAGACAGACGAGTGGGCAGGGCTTCCCCCCTATCACTGGGACTTAATGACCCGTGTCTGAAATTTAACAATTGTTCCAGCTCACATCTGCAAACTAAATCCCTAAGTAAAAAACTTCAGGTTTGTATGTTAGGAAAAATACAAATTACTTTAATAAAAATTGGCTATTTTGAGTCCATCCTTTAGATGACAATAGTATTTTTTGTGTTTTGAAAAATGTAGGTTTAATACTTTCTGGGAAAAGCTCTTGAAGAAGACGATTATTTCTCAGGTTATGGAAAATCTGTTTGTTTTTATTCAGTACAAAGTCACTTTAATAGGGGGAGTTATAAGTAAATGTAGTACAGCATATACTGATACTGCTACTTCAATATTTACTTGAAACGGTAAGAAAAGTTAGTTGCAAAAATGTCCAGGGTAGTGTTTATTGATAAGCTAACACTGTGGTGAGTGTACAAAAATATAATTGGTTTGATACAAAACATAGGAGCATGTGAGCTTATCACATGCTGTGAGGTGATTCAAATAGTATTCGATACTACACATGAGAAACGTAAGAAGCAATAGAGGCAGTCCCAGAGTTATGATGACAGAGATCTGTTCCTGAGGCAGCGACTCAAGTCGAATTCGCCTTAAGTCAGATCTTAATACAGGAAATAATAATAGTAATAATAATAATACCGTATTCTTTATTTCAACTCACACAATCTAGATACACGAGATAGAGTTATAAAAATGATAACTGGCTATAAACACAGTACTTAACATTAAAACATTATGAGTGAAAAAAATGTAAGAATTCTTAGCGTCATAATATCGGATCAATGTATGTCGAGACCTTCATAACCAGGGGACTCCCTGTACTGTAAATAGTAACACTGAAAACTAATCAAGTTGACAATACAAGACCTCCCATGCTGAGGACTTACATAAGGTCTCTAGTGCTTACATACCAGACACACACGTTTACTTTTGCACTGATCAGGTACAAAAGATACATATCATCACTAGGACTTACAAACAAGACATGCACAACAGCCACTGGTTTCCTTAGTTAATGGACTAAGTGAGAACTTATGAAACAAATGTCCAAGAAAGGATCTTATGTAGTAATGGTGTATAGTCATTTTGATGGCAGTTTATATTTTACCTGTATTTTCTTTTGTTAAGAGAGACTTCCTACCATGTTGAACTATCCTGCAAGACTCATATTGCTTCCAAGTCATATAGATTCTTAATTACTGTATATTTCATCGTTTGGTATTTACCAGTTGTTAACTTGTTTTCAGCCAGTTTGTGATATGTATTAGATAAGTTGTCATGTGGATGTGTCCTACAATTATTTTTATAGGTAAATGCTTTCTCACATTCCTAGCACGTGGGTAACTCCTTGCTAATCCATGTTTGCAAGGACTGCAGCACCTATAATATATATATATATATATATATATATATATATATATATATATATATATATATATATATATATATATATATATATACACAGTATATGTACATAGGGTAAACATTATGCATTCGAGGAATCACGATTCGGGGACTCACGTATTCACGGATTTATTTGTGGACCCTGTCTACCCATTATTCGAGGAAAATTCGCCCATTTGCTGTATTTTTCACTGAGAAATATTCACTAATTCCTGTATTTTAATCTCATTTCATGAAAAAATGCACTTTTTGTGATAAAACTATTAAAATACTCAGGTAATGCTTGAGTTACAATAATTCACCTTATGATAATTCGATTTTGCAATGGGGTACGCAATTAATGCTGATACCACAATATTATTTATAAAATATTTTTCAATTTCGTGCAGGTGCAGGCAGCAGCGTAATCAGGCAGTGAGAGAGACCAAAATACAATAGACAACTTTTCCTCCATCTCTTTATCCCCATCTTCTAGTTGAAAAAGTAAAAGAAAATGATAAAAGTATTGTTAGTAATACTATACTCTTGCGTAAATTCGAATCTCCGACCGGCCAGTGATGAATAAGAGGAGTTATTTCTGGTGATAGAAATTCATTTCTCGCTACAATGTGGTTCGGATTCCACAATAAGCTGTAAGTCCCGTTGCTAGGTAACCAGTTGGTTCGTAGCCACGTAAAATAAGTCCAAACCTTCGGGCCAGCCCTAGGAGAGCTGTTAACCAGCTCAGTGGCCTGGTTAAACTAAGGTATGCTTAACTAAACTTCTTGCGTTAATGCGTACAGCCATAAACAACTGACCAAGAAACTGTTGTTTTGCTCGTAACCGAACTGGATAACAACAGCAGTTTACCTGGTATTTCAACCATTGTACGGTACTAAACAATTACCATAGGTTATAGAACACATGACGTTAAGTACAATAGGACTGATATATCTTTACATTATACCCTTATTCAGCATGGACAAAAGATTGTCAAGGAAATACAGGTATTCTTACGATGGGGTTAGGTTCCAAAAAAACCATCGTTTGTTGAAAAAATCGTAACTCGAATATGGCCTAGCCTACACTAGGGTAATAAGTACCATCTATACATATATGGTAGCCTAGCCTACACTACACAGTATACTTTATACGTATATGGTACAGTAATTATTAGTGTCAGCTAATTCTGCAGGTTCAATGCAGATTGACATGATAAGTCAGTATAAAGAGAAATTGAATAACAAACAAGGCCTAGCCACATTATACTGTATTCTATTTTCACATCACACTATTATACAAACATCAGAATAACGAATGTGCATCTTTTCCGTGGATCTTTTAAAAAGTTATGCTTTACTACACTGTATCCAATTGTATATATTCTCTTATTGCTTTTGCATTATAAATTGCGATCATAGCGATCAAATGTTTTGGTTTGGAAATCGATCACGCAATGTTTATTTCGCCGCATTAAATCAGTTCAGAGCACATTTCTTGCTTCTAGTTAGCGTAAATGAATCTCTAGATACTTTATTTACACGGGACAATGATATTTTTCGTTATACGAAGTGTTTTTAAGTCGAAATATAACTTAAATATGTCTTGTTGTGAAATTAATTTAGCTATTTTTTCATTAATAGATGACGATGGCAGCTGGCCGTTTGGGGCATGTTTGTTTTGTGTAAAAAAAAAACAAGATTCCATTCGATATTTTCTCTTGATCTCATCATCATACTATGAGCTTTTCGTATTTATCTTTTATCAGCGTGAAAACAGCAGTAATATGTGTTCTTTCATGCCCCGTGGTTTTGATTAAAATACTTTCCAATTTTATTTGCGGTCGAGTTTCATCCATGTTGCCAATGCACGATAATTTATAGTCATTAGCAGCTTGAACATTGTTTTTTTAGCTTCAGCTACAACTTGCAGCATAAATTTACTGCAGCAGTATATTTCCTTGCCGATCTTTTCTCCAAAGCAGATAAGGGTATAGTGTAAAAATATGTCAGTACTTAACGTCATTTTTAACATAACTACGGTAATTGTTTAACCGTACGATGATTGAAATACAAGCAAAACAACTGTTTTCCGATTCGGTTATTAGCAAAACAACTGTTGGTTATGGCTGTATGCATTTTCGCAAGAGTATAAGTTTACTAACAATACTTTTATTTGTACGCTGTTGCCTGTGCCCGCTCGAAATTTAAAAATATTTTCTAGATATTGTTGCACCGGTATTAATTGCTAACTCCATCGTAAACTCGAATTATCGTAACTCATGCACTACCTGTATTTACAAACGCACAAAAATTGCAAACGAACACTGACCTACTTTAACTTCTGACACAACAACAGCAAGTGAGGTCGGCTCATTGAATTAATGTACCTATTCCAGCCTCTCGGGCCAATGTATCGCATACAATACGCTGCCTGATTGTATGTTGTTGCCTGTACCAGTCGCCCCCTTGAAATTTAAAAATACGTATTTTCAAAAATATTGTCGTATCGATATTAATTGCTAACCCCATCATAAAAGCGAATTATTGTAACTCAAGCAGTACCTGTATACTGCTAAATTTTAGCTGCAAGTTGTAGCTGAAGTTGATAAAACAATGTTCAAGGTGCTAATGAGACTACTGTAAATTATCGTGCATCGGCAACATGGATAACTCGATTGTAATTAAAACTGGAGAGAAAGTATTTTAATCAAAACTAATGGGCATGAAAGAAGACATTACTGTTTTTTTACACTGATAAACGATAAATACGTAAAGCTCGTATTATGATGAAATCAAGTGAAAATAGTGAACGGAATCTTTAATTTTTTTTACACAAACGGCCATCGTCATCTATTAACGAAAAATAGATAAATTAATTTCACAACGAAACATATTTTAGTTATAATTCGACTTTCATAAGTTATATTTCAATTTTCGTATAACATATTTTTTGTATAACGGAAAATAGCCTTGCCCCATATAAATAAAGTATCTTGAGATTCATTGACACTAACTAGAAGCAAGAAAAGTGCTCTGAAATGAGTTAAATACAACAAAATAAACACCGCATAATCGATTTCCAAACGAAAACAATGATCGCTATGATTGCAGTTTATAATACAAAAGCAATATAAGAATATATACAATATTATTGGGTACAGTGAATTAAGGCATTACATTTTAAAAGATCCATGGAAAAGATGCATATTCGGTATGTTGATGTTTGTATAATATAATAAGATATTATGTGAATATAGAGGACAGTATAATGTAGGCTAGGCTACTGTATATAATATGTATATGATACCCCACAGTGTAGGCTAGGCTAATTCTTGTTTGTTAAATAATTTCTCTTTGTAATGAATTATCATAAGTCACTCTGCATGAACCTCCAGAATTAGCTGATTCCGTGTATGTATAGAGTATACTTTATAGCGTAGGCCAGGCTACCATATATTTGTACATGGTGCTGAATACCCTAGTGTAGGCTAGGCTATATTCGAGATGCGCTTTTTATGACAAATGATGATTTTTTTTTTGGGGGGGGAACCTAACCCCATCATAAGTAGGATAATACCTGTATAAGCATTTTTAGTTTGTGTGTGTGTGTGTTTGAACTATCAAAATAGGTAGTTCTAAGTGTTTTTTGAAGGTTTCTAAGTATTTATGGTTATGACCTATATATGGTTTTAGCTATTTGGGAGGGTACACATCCCCATAAATACGGGGTTTACTGTAATACAAATTTTCCATAACAACTTTTACCCTTAAAAATTAAACAAACACTTTCTGCAGGGGAATCACATCTTTGAAAAGTGCAGTAACTTTGCGAATGGGTATCACATCTTGTAAAAGATGTGATACATGATGTAGTTACCTTTGTATCATATTACTGCATGTACAAAAATAAAAATAATTCATTTTTCATACAGATTTTACACATAAACGCATGAAAACTTGTAAATTACTTCAAAAATTAAACAAACACTTCTGTAGGGTTTCTCTGGGATTTCGCAAATTTCACCTCTGTGAAAAAATTGTGTGTGCCAATTAATTAGGTTCCAATGAAAAGTTCATGTATCTGTGAATTCGCACAACTCGAATCATGTAGGATCGAGGTATTACTGTAATTGACATTTTTCATCCAGGAATGTTTTTTTTACCACATCCACGAACTTCCAACCTCCACAAGAGCCTTGGTTATACTACAGCAGATAATTGAGGGTTTACTCTAAATGGTTACTTCCAGTATGTATTCTTATATGATGTATAAGACCTGATTTAGTGGAAAATGCTTTCCCACATTCTCTGCACATGAATGGCTTTTCTCCAGTATGAATTCTCATATGATCTGCAAGAGTGTTAAATGATATGGGGCATATTAACAATTTTCAATGGACATACTGTACATAATTATAGTCTGAAACATTGAAGGAATTCTGATGACGAATTCAGGATGTGCAGCTTTTTCTACAAGGATTGAGAAGGGTAAACAATCCTTCATCATACCACTCAGGTATGCAGTCACACTGTCCGCTCACTCAGTGACTGATCTGGAGATGTTTATGGAACTGAGCTTAGTTGAAAGAATTCTGTTGACAAATTCAAGACGTGGGAAAAGGTAAGCGGCTTTTGGTGGTCAAAGACCTGTGGTATGCAAAGCTCCAATAGTTACAGTATGACGTACTCTGTCCTCGTGATAGGAAAACACATATGTGGGATGATGTTACCACATATCATTTTTATGACTTCGGGAAATAAATAATTTTAATGTATAATTTCTATCATGTTCCAGTGACTTTAGTATCATCTTAAGTATAAAATGTATTGTTTCTCTTATCTTATAAGATAGTTGGGAAAGCCATATACTTGGTTACCCAGTGTGCTTGGCTTTTGTGGGAAATAGGATGTGTGAGAGAAGTTGCAGAGAATTCACAGCGGGAGGGACACGTGTCTTCATTAGAAGCCACCATATGTATTACATAAAAATACGTGTCATGGAAAATGATTTACCACACTCCTATGCATATGAATAGCTTCTCTCCGGTATGAATTCTCTTATAAGCTGTGCGATGCGATTTCTTGTAAAATGCTTTCCCACACTCATTGCAAAAGAATGACTTCTCTCCAATATGGATTCTCATATATGTAAGATATGGTATCTTGGAAAACGCTTTCCCACATTCCTTGAACGATTGGCTTCTCTCAAGTATGCATTCGCATATGACGTGTAAGACTTGGTTTCAGGGAAAATGCTTTCCCACATTCCTTGCACATGAATGGCTTCTCTCCAGTATGCACTCTCATATGACGTGTACAATCTGGTTTCTGGGAAAATGCTTTCCCACATTCCTTGCATATGAAGGGCTTCTCTCCAGTATGCACTCTCATATGAACTGTAAGATTTGATTTCTGGGAAAATGCTTTCCCACATTCCTTGCACATGAGTGGATTCTCTCCAGTATGGATTCTCATATGAGTTGTAAGATCTGGTTTCTTGGAAAATGCTTTCCCACATTCCTTGCACACGAATGGCTTCTCTCCAGTATGGATTCTCATATGAACTGCAAGATTTGGTTTCACGGAAAATGCTTTCCCACATTCCTTGCACATGAATGGCTTCTCTCCAGTATGCATTCTCATATGAACTGCAAGGTCTGGTTTCCTGGAAAATGCTTTCCCACATTCCTTGCACATAAATGGCTTCTCTCCAGTATGGATTCTCATATGAGTTGTAAGAGCTGGTTTCTTGGAAAATGCTTTCCCACATTCCTTGCACATAAATGGCTTCTCTCCAGTATGTATTCTCATATGACATGTAAGATCTGGTTTCATGGAAAATGCTTTCCCACATTCCTTGCACATGAATGGCTTCTCTCCAGCATGCATTCTCATATGAGCTGTAAGATCTGGTTTCTGGGAAAATGCTTTCCCACATTCCTTGCACATGAATGGCTTCTCTCCAGTATGCACTCTCATATGACGTGTAAGATGTGGTTTCTGGGAAAATGCTTTTCCACATTCCTTGCACATGAATGGCTTCTCTCCAGTATGCATTCTCAAATGAACTGTAAGATCTGGTTTCCTGGAAAATGCTTTCCCACATTCCTTGCACATGAATGGCTTCTCTCCAGTATGCATTCTCATATGACGTGTAAGATCTAGTTTCTGGGAAAATGCTTTCCTACATTCCTTGCACATGAATGGCTTCTCTCCAGTATGAATTCTCATATGACGTGTAAGATGTGGTTTCTCGGAAAATGCTTTCCCACATTCCTTGCATATGAATGGCTTCTCTCCAGCATGGATTCTCATATGACGTGCAAGATTTGGTTTCTCAGAAAATGCTTTCCCACATTCCTTGCATATGAATGGCTTCTCTCCAGTATGGATTCTCATATGATCTGAAAGACGTTGTTTCTGGGAAAATGCTTCCACATTCCTGCACATGAATGGCTTCTCTCATATGGATTCTCATATGATCTGAAAGACGTTGTTTCTGGGAAAATGCTTTCCCACACTCATTGCATATGAATGTTTTCTCTCTGATAGGATTTGTGATATGACTTGTAAGATTAATTTTCTTGTTAAATGCTTTCTCACAGTCAGTGGATCTGAAAGGCTTCTCTCCATTGTGACTATTCCTTCTTTCTTGTTTTACTTCCTTTTTGCAAGTTAGTGGATCTTTTCATTCACTACTGAATTCATTTCATATGAATATTCATAATCGTCATTAGACTCACAGAATACCTCTGGCTCTATTTTTGATGTCCATCAATGGATCCAGAGACAAAATTCACCATCACTGGTTTTGCTAAAGGCAGCCATGTTGCTGTTTTCTTGGTTTATGGAAGCTAGTGATAATGCAACTTCAGTTTCACTTTTCAAAGGTAATTCTAAAGAATGTTCTGGATTCATTTTAGCCTTTTGCCCTATCCTGTTCTATAATAACAATTTGTTCAATTGACAATTCTTATCACAAAATTGTTTACAAATGATCATCCAATAAATCTGTTATAAATTAAGTACTGTATTTTGAAGGACTGCAACAAGATTTCATTGCTGATGTATGAATCTAATATTCAGAACAGACTTTACTTGTTGTTGTTGTAATTTGTAAAGAAGGAGTACAATAGTAATTCTTGCACTTAAGAGCTGCTACTGGTAATATTACATGTAGTACCATTAAACACAAGCATTCCCAAAATCTTGATGCTGCTCACAACTGACAAAGGAAGGAAGGTTCTTCTGAGGAGAATCTGAAATCAAAGAATGCAACACAGTTAGGAAACATAATGCCAAAACTGAAGCAAAATAAATTTAATTCAGGTTCCTCTAAAGGTCTCAGGCCAAATAACAAGGTGTGCATTTGACAGTACTATCCAAATATTAATACAATCTAACCAAATGTTGTCCAACACAGCATCAAAACATTCCTGAGGCAACAATGCAACATCAGTTAACAGTTAATATTAACTCCCTCCCTCTCACATCTGTAAACCTTCTTAGCTGAACATTACAGTATTACTTATGAACATATCCCTATTAACAAATCAAAGCCCAAGAATAGAAAATGCATGAGACCAGCATAAGGATTTTGTGGGGTAACAGCATTAAGGGTACAGTATACAGTAAATGCTTAATTATATAATCCAGTTATACATAACACCATATTATCCGCAGATGCAGTAGACAATAACAAGAAAACATAGTAAGGATAAATTGAGTAGTAATTTCACGAGAAATGAAAGTTTTCAAATTAGTTTCACCGATTGTTACTTCAAATACAATACATGAGTAGCTATTAAGACCAGCAACACTCCTGACAGTCTTGGAAGGTAGGTGCTGCTACATTTCCTCATATTTTTGACTAATTTTTTTCAGAGCCATACAAACCAGAGGTTTTTATGAAGGAGTATCTTTCAGTGCAAGTTGGAAATAGGTTGACTGGTGGTTAAGAAGAGTGAGCAAGGAAATTCCCCACTCACATGCCATCACCAAGCACTCCTTCTTTTGGGTGGAAAAACTACACATTTTTAAAGTTATTTGTATTTTTCCTAACATACAAACCTGAAGGTCTTACATATGGATATACTTGCAGCACGAGCTGGGAAAATGACCGTTTAACTTTAAACAAGGTGGTTAACTATTGACGGTAGGGTGTGAGTCCCGCCCACCCCCTTTATTACGCATTCACTTTACCTTTCGGCCCAGGTAGCAGGATGAGGGGTGGCTTGAGGTGGGCCATTCATGTAAAGACCTTCAGGTTTGTGTGTTGGAAAAAATACAAATTTTAAAAAAATACAAATTTTAAAAAATTTGTAGCCTGTTCCTACACAAATAGAAACCTTCGGTCTTTATATATGGAGACTTACTTCTTGATGGGAGGATTCTGAGTAAATCTCTGAACTGATTGGTGGTTCGACTCACCTGGGACTCCTTCCTGGTCATGCAGAACAGAGGAGGGAGTCCCATACCTCTGACCTGCTGAGCATAAGTGATGTTCAACTGCCACACTTCTGGGCCTTTTGAATTAATGGGTATGTATAGCATCATTGATTCAAAAGGGCTTGGGTGAACCCACAGTGTAGGACACAATAAAGGCTAATAGAACCAACAGGTTTTGTTCTATTGTCAGTCCCTCTCCTTGCTACAGAGAGGGGAAGGACTTGCATCTATTAATCTACAGACTCACATATTATAAACAGGGTACAGTCTCAATTATGTAGCTCACCAGCATAGCACGTGCGTCCAGCACGTCATGTTTCGCCAACCGTATCTCTGCCCTACGGGCGAGGAAGGGTATAAAAAGAGAAAGGGAGGAGGTCAGTCACTCATTCACACTCTCTCCTTGCAACCAAACACCTTAAGCGAGATGCTACTTGTCCTTCTAGGGGAGCTGGGTTAGCTAAACAACTTGTTGAGCAGTCACCACAGGACCCTAGGAAAAAGTGTCCATGGACTCATGGGCAATGTCCCAAAGGTAGAAGGATGTGAATGTGGTTTCTCGTGACCACACTCCCGCCCTTAGTATCTGTGAAACCGACAGGTTCTTCCTGAATGCGAGGGATGGACCAATGTCCCTAACCTCACAAGGTCTGCTTGGAACGTACTCCTGTCTACTTTGTCAGAAGTAGACTAAGTTTCCTTGATTATCTCATGAAACCAGAAAGAATCATGTTCTTGAACACTTTTTCTTGTTTAGGTCACTACTAACAAAGAGTTGTTGACACCCAGGCCATAGTTGTCGTGTCCTCTTGAGGTATTACTGCAGCACTCTAACTGGATGCAGCAGCATCTCATCTGGATCATTACCAACAAAGACCTCTAGGGAGGGGATCAAGAAGGACTTGAATCTGGTGTCAGGAACTGATGGATTCTGAGTCTTTGCTACAAATTCTGGGACAAATTCAAGCGTGACAGATCCCCATCCCCTTGAGTGCTTAACATCAAAAAAAAGGTCATGTAGTTCACCTACTCCCTTCACCGATGCCAGGGCAAGCAAGAAGACAGTCTTGAGGATCAGATCCCTGTCTGATGACTCTTGTAGGTGTTCGTAAGGTGCACGAATCAGGCTCTGAAGAATGAGAGTCACATCCCACTCAGGGGGCCTGAGTTCCCTGGGAGGGCAACGCTTTCAGAAATCAGACTAGGCCAAGGGTGGCCCTGTAGCTTTTAGCAGCTGAGATGGAGAGAAGCTTCTTTTGGCAAAGAAAGCGGGGAAGTTCACTACCTGCTGAACAGCACCTCCGACCGGAGAGATACCCCGTCTATGACACAACCACAAAAGGTGTCCCATTTCCCCTGGCACACAGCCACAGAGGACATACAAAGGCATCCAGACATTTCTGTCGCTGCTCAACGAGAAAAGACTCGTTTGCAAGATGCAAGAGATGCTGGATAATCTCCAGCCGTGAAGAGACAGGGACTCTACGGACTGGTGGAATCTCTCAATGTGCAGCTGGCAAAGGAGGCTGTGGCAAGGAGGACTCGCTCTTGGTGCCTCAGACAGCAGAGCTAGCAGGTCCGGGTACCATTTGGCATGTGGCCACTTGGCAGCCACCAGGGTCATTCTGAGATTTGCGGTAATCATTACTCTGTTGATCACCACACGAATCAGACAGAACGAAAGAAGCATGTACACTTCAAGATTGTCCCATGGGTGGACTCGCTCTTGGTGCCTTGGACAGCAGAGCTAGCAGGTCCGGGTACCATTCAGCATGTGGCCACTTGGCAGCCACCAGGGTCATTCTGAGATTTGCGGTAATCATTACTCTGTTGATCACCACACAAATCAGACAGAACGAAAGAAGCATGTACACTTCAAGATTGTCCCATGGGTGCTGAAAGGCATCTTCTGCTGCTGTCCATGGGTCCAGGACGACTGAGCAGAACACCGGCAACTTCCTGTTGTGACAGGTTGCAAACAGGTCTATCACTGGTCATCCCCACAGGTCGAACAATCTCTCTGCTGTGCCTGGGTGTAGGAACCACTCAGTCCCTATCACTTGACCCTGACGACTGAGTTTGTCTGCCACGACGTTCCTCTTACCCGGAATGTATCTGGCTAACAACTCCACTGAGTGTGCTACCACTCACCCATATACCTGTACCGTCAACTCATGAAGCTGGAGGGATACCTATCCCCCTTGCTTGTTGGTGTATGCCACTACCATGGTATTGTCGCTTATCAGTACCACAGAGCACCCCATCGCACAATCTTGAAACTCTTGGAGAGCAAGAAGGCTGCCTTGAGTTCTAGGATACTGGTGTGGAGTTTGTCATTCTGATCCCACACACCCAAAACCAGCAACTCCTCCATGTGTGCGCCCGTCCTTCTCTCAATGCATCTAAGAGCAGAAGCATCTAGGGAGGGGGTGTGTATAGAGATATCCCTATTACGAGGTTCCTGTCATCCAGCCTGACTCACTTCCTTTGAAAGAGGAATGGGAAGGTGCAGAGAGTCCCTTGCCAGAGACCAGAACTCCTTCATTCTCCACTGAAGGGAACGAGGGTGAAGCCATCCATGAGGGACCAGCTTCTCCAAGGATGACAGGTGACCAAGAATGACTTGCCACTGCCGAGCTGTCTGTTCCTGCCAGGGGAGGAATGATCATGCCACCTCCCTGAATTTGCTGATATGAGAGTCTGAGGGGAAGATTCTCACTGCAGCCGTATCTATCAGCATGCCCAAGTACATTATTCTCTGCTTGGGAATGAGATTGGACTGCTTGAAGTTTACCACAACTCCCAGGCTGCAACAAAACTCAAGGAGCTGATCCCTGTCCTGGAGCAACTGCAAATGAGAGTTCTCCAGGACTAGCCAATCGTCCAGATACCTCAGAAGACATATCCCATGCAAATAGGCCTAAGTCAAAATAAGAGTGAACACTCACATGAACACCTGGGAAGTGATTGACAGCCTGAAACAGTGTCCTGAACTGGAACACCTTCTCCTCGAGGATAGAGTGCAGTTACTTGCGTGAGGACTGATGGATGGGTATTTGGAAACACTGTACTCATCCTTCAGGTCCTCCAAATATATGAAGTCAGAATCCCTGTTGGCCACAAGCACTGAGTGAGTCATTTCCATTGTGAACCAAGCCTGGCAAATGAATCGGTTCAGGGAAGAAAGATCTACGACCAGTCTCCATCCCTCTGAAGCTTTGAGAAAGAGAAGGCTGTAAAAGCTCAGAGACCCATCTGTCACAACTTCCACAGCGCCTTTCTTCAGCATCACCACCTTCCCCGGGAGGGTGAGATCCCTCAGTGAGCCTAGAAGGTAAGTTTAGAGATAGGCCAGATGGCTGGTGAGAGGTGGCAGAGACTCAAAAGAAAGTAAATATCCTTCCCAAAGGACATATACTAGCTATGTCTCCATTCCGTATCACTGCCATGTTGCCCAATAGCTCAATAGGCACACCTCCACCAATGGCAGCATGTGGGGAGGAACACCACCCCTAGCATCCTCCTCCCTTCTTCTTACCCTTGCCCCCTCTCCCGAGTTGGGAAGGCTGCATGCATCTGGGAGAGAGGAACCGTTCACCTGAATGTGTACAGGGGCTGTCCCGGGGAGAGCAGTCCCATACACACAAATGTGAACTGGGGCTATCCCAAAGATGTGCTGCAGGCTTCTTCGAGGCCTTGGCCTCTACAAGCAAAGAAGAATGGATGGGGGAGCTCCTCATAGCTTTTCCAGGTGAGCAGACCTGTGGGTCAGCTCCACCTTTCCATGACCCTGGCACTGGGGAACGTGCATGGGGTGAGGCAGCGCCAGCACACTGTGGGCTCACTCACTCCCGTTGGGCCGTGCCATGGTCCGCGGATCGTGAGCACTTACCAGTGTCATGGGGGTCTGTGGGACCCATGCAACGGTAGGAGAAACTTTAGCAGTTCATGAAGAAAACTTCCTGGTACTGGTATCGGTGACACAGGGTTTATTAGAAACCTGTGCACCTGTAGCTCCTGTGACACGGGGTCCAGAGAGCCCCGTGCAATAGTTCCCGTGTCCAAAGACAGAGGAGAGCAACCAAGAGATCCCTTTCCCTCTTCTGTGGAAGGGGCTGACTGTTCAAAGACCTACGGGCCTTCTTATGGTAAGGAGAAGCTACCTCCTTCTTCCTCCACTTACTAGCTTTGGAAGTAGGAAAGGAGGCAGAAGCAGACAACAACGAAGACAACTTACGAATCCTCTGCTTCGCTTCCTTCTTGCTGTGGGCTTGCTGGATCAAGGAGTGGAGGATGACATTCCCCCAAGAGGAGGATGTTGGCTGGAGCACAGAAGAGCAGACCAGGGGAGGTGTGATTTTAAGAACCACTGCCATAGTGGTGGCCCTGGATCCGGTTGACAATCACTGTCACAGAAGCAGCAGTCTCTGGAGGGGCACGTGAGGCCCTAGAGTGACTGAGCAAGCCCCACACAGGAGGCTCACCCAAGAGGCCTAGGGAGGGCCATAGCTCCCTAAGCTCCTCGGTCTCCCCCACACCTGGAAAAGAAGTTGGGTCAGTGGTGGCAGTCTCTTTTCATTGTGAGGGGAATTCCTCCCACACCAAGTGAACAGAGACCACCAGAGAGGAGTTGTCCTGGACCATAGGCCCCCCACACCAACTCTTGTCTGACAATGCAGAAGGAGATGATGAAGGGGAAACCACTTCCTCAGGAGTGGCGACAATGAGTGGAAGTTTCACCAGAGGAAGGAAGGATCAGAGAGATTAACAACCCTGGAGTCACTGGGGGCATGTAGCCATCAGAAGATGCCCAGGAAGCCTTCCTCTTATACTTCCTCTTCCGGGAGAACTTCACCCATTGTTCCGACGGCCAGACACGACACTTGGAACAAGAACTCTGCTGGTTACATTCATGACGTCTACACGCAGCACATAATGAGTATGGATCAATCTCAAAAGATGATAGGAAGCGACTGTAGGGTTTGCTTTCAGTGCCCGGGCAATACCTCTGAGCACTACGCTTCCTCTCTACAGGCTTAGATGATTTGTGGGTTTGCATTGTGAAAAAACACACACACAGCAATCAAACATGCACAAGCTATAATATCCACAATGTTTCACAAACACGCAGTAAAAGAATGATCTCACTGGGAATGTTGAAAAGTTGAATGGCAGGAGAGCAGAGGGAAGAGGATATGTCTCTCTTGCTTGGCAGCCAAAAGTAAAGTGAGTGTGTACAGACCAGGTGGGCAGGACTCCCACCCTATGGTCAATAGTGAACTACCTAACAACCTTGTTTAAAGTTCAACGGCCAGTTCTCCAGCTGCATCAAAGGTGTTTCCTAAATTGTAAAGACTGAAGGTTTGTTTTTGTGTAGGAACAAACAAAAACAAAAAAGAAAGTCAAATGGCAGTCAGGAAGGGAAGCGCAGAGACATTTTCACAAGACAGTGGCTGAAAGCAAAGTGAAGTGCAGGCCAAAGAGTGGGCGGGGCTTCCCCCATATTGTCAGTAGCTAACCACCTTGTTTGAGAGTAAACATCCACTCCAGCATGCGTTCACAAGCTAAATCCTATGTAAGGACCAAAGGTTTGTATTTGAGTGGGGACAATTAGCAGTTAGTAGGAGCACAGCAAGACATTGTCTCTCAATGATGGCTAAAGAAAAAGTGGTTAGTGTCATCAGGTGAATGAAAGGAAAGGAATGGAATGGAATACACAATTCAAGCCAAAGGCCAACCCAGCACTCAGACCTATGATGAGGTCAATCAGTTTTGAAAGGGAAACCGAGAGGAATAAAGTGATCTCAAAGATGCAACAGGAAGAGGAAAACCTTTTGCAGTTGAAGAAGAAGCACTATAAAACAACTGTCAGGAGAAAGAGGGTTGAGGAAAGTGAGATAGAAGAGAATATGAATGGACTTACTGAACAATAAAAGGAATGGAAGGGGTCATAGCAGCTAGGGGCTGAAGGTATACTGCAAAGAAATACAGTGCACTGTATGAGGTACACTTGACGGCACCATCCCTCTACAAGGGATGGCAGGTAAGTGAGGGGTCCTAGGCCACTAGTTACCTATACAGGCAGTCCCTGGTTTACGACGGTTCCAGCTTACGACGCTCCGAGTTTACAATGGTTTTTCAGATATGTTCATTAAAAAATCCAGGCCAGTTTACGATGCTTGTTCCGAGTTTATGACGTGGCCCGTTTACGACGCTCAAAGTTTACGACGCTTTTCAAATACGTATATTTATAAAAATCCGTTTCTGGTTTAACAGTATTCATCAAAAATCAGTTTCTGGTTACAATAATTAAAACACATTCCAAGGCTAAGACGTTTTTTTGACGCTTTTTATGCCGCTTTGTAAGCGGAACTAGTTTTCTGAGCGTAGCTGCGATCTGTATTAACTGTACTGTAACTGCATTGGTAGTTGACCGGACAATGACCTTCCTGGGTCGATCACGCAGGCGCGCGTAACAAAACCAAACAATCCTTCCCTCACTCACGCGTTTGCCTCTGCTGAGCTAGGTATGTTGCCTCGTTGTTGCTTTTCTTTAGCTGCAGTTTTTTTGTGAACTGTGCCTTCAATATGGCTCCACAACAGCAGAATTCGTCATCTGATGCTAGTGCACCCAAGAAGCCGAGGAAGAGTATCACCATGGAAGTCAAGTATGACGTAATTAAGTGTTCGGAGAAGGGGGAGAGTAACACCGAGATAGGCCATGCCTTGGGCCTTAGTAGAACAACGGTTGTCACCATAGTGAAGGACAAGCAGCGTATTCCGAAGCATGTGCAAGAAGCTGCACCAATGAAGGCAACGGTGATTAACATGAAGCAGCGTAGTCAGAACGTGGTCGAGATGGAGAAGTTATTGTTGATCTGGCTGGAAGACCAGAACCAACGACGTGTTCCCGTGAGCCTAAGTGTGATTCAAGAAAAGGCTAGGGAGCTGCATGCGGCAGTGGTGAAGAAGAGTGGGGCTGGCAGTGCTAGTGAAGAATTTTCTGCCAGCAGAGGTCGGTTTAACCGCTTTAAGTCACATGCAAATTTGCACAATGTGAAGTTGCAAGGTGAAGCTGCTAGTGCTGATAGCAGCAGAAAGTTTCCCTAGTGGTTTGGCTGAGATAATTAGAGAAGGTGGTTACACTGCTGACCAGCTATTTACTGTAGGTGAGACAGGGTTATTTTGGAAAAGAATGCCGAATCGTACATACATTTCCAAGGAGGAGAGGTCAGCACCAGGCCATAAAGCTGGTAAGGAGAGGCTGACTTTACTCTTTGGGGCAAATGCTAGTGGCGATTTGAAGCTTAAGCCCTTGCTAGTGTACTTGGTAGAAAATCCCAGGGCTTTTAAGGGCATTTTCAAGAGTCAACTCCCCATCATTTGGAAGTCCAACAAGAAAGCTTGGGTTACCCTGATAGTCTTCGAGGACTGGTTCAATGACCACTTTGCACCAGCAGTGGAAAGGTATTGTGCCTTGAAGGGTCTGCCTTTTGAGGTCCTGCTTGTCCTCGACAATGGCCCTGGCCACCCGGCTAATCTCAGTAACATGCACCCTAATGTGAAGGTGGTGTATCTACCCCCAAATACTACATCCCTCATACAGCTGATGGACCAGGCAGTCATTGCTAACTTCAAGGCATACTACCTGAGGAGGACAATACGCTCTCTTTTATGGGCCATTGAAGGTAACAAGGAGTTGACTCTGAAGGACTACAACATTGCTGATGCTGTGACGAACATCGCATGTGCTTGGGACGAAATAAAAGTGACGACTCTGAACGGTGCCTGGAAGAAACTGTGTCTGCAGTTTGTGAATAGTTTTGAGGGGTTTGAGCAGGCAGAAGATGTAGAGGCTGTGACAAGGAAAATTGTTGGGTTAAGCAAGAGGCTGAAATTGGACTTGGAAGCTGAGGATGTCACAGAGCTGCTGGCATCCCATGGAGAGGAATTGTCATCGGAGGACCTCACTGAGCTGGAGAAGCAGATGATGGAGGAGGAGGCAGAGGCACCACAACCAAAGGTCAGGGCATTAACTGTCAAGGGCTTGTCAGAGGGTTTTGCCTACCTGGAGAAATGTCTGGCAGCATTTGAGGGTGAGGACCCTAACATTGCCAGGTTTGAGAGGATTCGCAGAGGGATGCTGGATCTTACTACCTTCTACAAGGAGACGCTGAAGGAGAAGCAGCTGAAGAAGACTGTGCAGTCTAGGCTAGACTCTTTCTTCCAGAGGAAGTCTCCAGCACCACCTGCCACTCCTAGTCTAGATAAGGAATTCTCAACTTTATTTTTGTTGACTGCTGCAATATAAATTGTTATAAATTGTAATAAAATTTATAAAAATGCTACTGCAATTTATATTTACATACTGTAGATACACAGCATAACCCAATAAATTTTATCATTTGTATCAATGCAGAAGTGACTCCTAATCCAGATTCCCCAGAACCTCTACCTGACTACGAATCAGAACCTGAGCCTGAACCTGTACCTGTAGTGTAGTACCTCCCAAGCAGCTTTTCCAGCTCCATCAGGTAAGGAATTCCTAAGTGTTTCATTTTTATCATTTTCATGCATGAAATTTTTTGTACATACTGTACATACGGTAAAAATTTTATATTTACTACTGCATAACCTCATTTTTTTCATTATGTACCATTCCAGATCTCTTTGATGACAGCCCTGACTCCCCTGAACAATTCCAGGGTTTTGAAGTTACAGAACCTGTCTCCTCTGCAACTTCATCAGGTATGGAATTCTTAACTTTTTTTTTTTTAATGCTTTATAAGTTGTTATAAATGTTACAAAAAGTGTACTGCACTACACCCACCTGTACAGTATTGCTTTAGTATGTGCTGTAACTGTACATAATCATTATCATTCCAGATCCACATGTTATAGCCTCCTCCCAGCCCAACTCAGCTGACCTTATCCCCTCTCCAGCCCCATCAGGTAAGGATTTCATGACTTTTTTTCTTTCAAATCACTTTAAAAAACTGTACAGCTTATTGCATACATACCCCTGTACTACAGTACAGTAATTTTTATCTTTTATCATTCCACAAATGACAGGTGTCCCGTGCTCAACCCCAAATTCACCTGCACCAGTAGCACCTGCACCCATTTCATGTCCACCAGGTAAGGAATTCTTCACTTTTTAGAAATTTGTATTAGCCTACATTGTTTTAAATTGTGTTACTATACTTATACAGTACTACTGTGTACAGTATCATTTTTATCTTTTTCATTCCAGACTCCCAAGCACCTGCAGATGCCACACCATAGCCCCCCTGTTCTCATCTGCCATATGCCCATCCCAGTAAGCAAGCCAACCACTAGAATTTAGTAAGAACACTTTCTATTTTATAAATTGTTATACATTTTATAAAATACTGTAATATTTATACTGCACACAAGTACTTTATTCTAATCTTTATCATGTACATTATCATTCCAGACTGACATGCACCTTTAACCTGACCTTTACTGTAACTGTACATCCATACCCTTCCTCATGTAGCCTACATCTTTCAAATCATTAGAGGTATGGAATTCTTAACTGTTTTTAATGTTATAAATTGTTATATGCACAGTACATTTGATAAAGTATAAAGTAATTTACTGTACAGCTTTATTCTAATATTCCAGACTGCCCAGCACCTTTACTAGAGCTCCCTCATCCTAGCCTACATCTTCTAAAACTCACTGAAATTAGGTAAGGAATTCATTTTTTTATTTTGTACTGTTGAACATAGATTTGTGAAATACCTGAACTGATACAGAACAGCGTAACATAAACAGTACACTGCAGTAATTTTATCCTTATCATTGCAGGCTCCCCACACATACAGTCTCCATCTCCCCCAACCTAGCCTGCAGTTGTCACAGCTTTGACAATCACTGAAATTAGGTAAGGAATTCCTAACTTTTTATAGTTTTTATACATTTATTATTCTACTGTAAAATACTGACTGTATTTATACTTTATTGCATGCAGGACTACTGTACAGTATTATATGTACACTAATACTAAATTTTTACATTCCAGAATCCCCTGAATAATGAGGCCACAACAACATTTTTCCAGGGTTAAGAAGCACGGGGGGGTTTACAAAATAAAAGTAAGGAATTCACTTTTTTTATATCTTTTATACATTCTTTGGTATAAATTACAGTACTGTACTGTACACCTGTGTTACTGTATAACAAAATGTATTTTACTCTTGTACAGTATATGGGTACAGTACTCTATACTTTATTGCATACAGGACTTTACACTTAGTACTGTACAGTGCACTACTACATACTTTGTACTGAATTGTAAATTTTGACATTCCAGAACCACCAGTTTTTGGATACACACTACATCAGAATGTAGGTAAAACATCAAGAAACAACATGCATTATACCCAAAGGATTAAAAGTAAGGCTTTCATAACTTTTGTTTCAAATTTTATACATTTTTCTGGCGTCGTATGCCATCGTTCCAGTTTATGACGATTTTCGGTTTACAATGTGGCGCAAGAAAGGAACAACCGTTGTAAACCGGGGACTGCCTGCACATTGTTACCAAGTTTCAACACCTGATTCCAATCAGCACTAAAGATTACCCCAACATAAAAGGTGGTGGTTTGGATTCCGGTGGGAACAAATTATTATTACTGTACGCTCGTCCTTCATAATTTTAACCAATCTGACGTCAAGCTAGTTAATTTATTTAGCATTTCATCAATGCTTGGAATAATTCTTGATTTTTAACCTGGCAAGTATAGTTTCTGTGTGGTCGTGCTAGCAATAGTCTTATCTAAAATGTACAAGTTTCCAAACACCAGTCACTACCCTGCGGCACTTTACATTAATGCATCTGTCTATCAGTATATCCCCCTTATAATTTTTTTAAAAAATGTCAACAGCATTTGGCTTTGCAATAGTTCATGCAATTGGAAAAATTAATTTATCAAACCATTACTCTCTTCTGCAAGATAATTATAAGGCTAGTCTAGGTCAAAGATGTATTTCTTGCCAACCACATGTTTTAGTAAGGTAACTAAACATATGAGTCTGTTAAACTGAGAAAATCACAGTTTTTTAAAGTAAAATGTATTTTTCCTATCATTACAAACCTGATGTCCTTTACATTAGGAATTACTTTCAGCGAAGCTGGCTACAGCTGTTGAACTTTCGATATAAACATTACAATTTGCCTTTCCGCCCAGGTGTCAGATTGAGGGGTGGCATGAGGTGGGCATGAAACGTAATGTAAAGGACCTCAGGTTTGTATAGTTAGGAAAAATACAATTTACTTTAAAAAATTTTGATTTGTTTCGACATGATATACAAATCGTCGGCTCCTTTACATTAGGAAGACTCACCGGTTGGAGGGAGGAATCTGAGAGTCTCTATGAACTGACTGGAGTTTGCTACACCTTATGTTCCCTACCTAGTTGATAGAGCGAGGAAGGGAAACTACCTCTGACAAAAATAATTGGGTTGTAAGATATGTGAGACCAATTGTCAGACTTCTGGGTCCCTTTGCATGAATGAGGAAATGTTAGTTCAAGCAAAGTAGCCTAGGAAGAACCCTGATAGTCAGTGACATAAGTCAAATACAAGCACTGGGTTTGTATTGTTGTCATGGTCTACCTCCTCCCCTTGCTAGAGGAAGGAGCAGGGTTGCTTCCATGATCCTGAAAGGAAATAGAATGGAAGTTCTAGTTGAGTGCTTACCTGCATCGGCCACCAGATCCAGCATGTAACAGCAAGTCCGCTCCCTGCCCGTAGAAAAATAGCCTAGATGAGAAGAAGGAAGAGAGGCCAGTCACTCTACATTCATTCTCCCAATCACAACTGTACATCTTAGGCTGAGATGCAGCCTGTCCTGTTAGAGGAGCCGGGTAAGCTATGCAACTTGTTGAGCAGCCACCACAGGACCCAAGGAAAAAGTGTCCAAGGACTTGTGGTCAACATCCCAAAGGTGGAAGGAAGTGAAGGTGGTCTGTTGGGACCACATCCCTGCCTTCAAAACCTGTGGGACCGACAGGTTCTTCAGGAATGCGAGGGATGACCAGTGCTGAGGACTTCATGAGCTCTCAGACGGAGCGTACCGGTGTCGTCTTCTCCAGCAGCAGAATACGCTCTCCTTATCATCTCACAAAGCCAGAAAGATATCATGTACTTGGACATTTCTTTCTTGGCCAAGCCAGTGCTAACAAAGAGTCGTTGACACTCAGGCCGGAGATAGCGAGTCCCCTTCAGGTAGTGCCACACCACTCTAACATGACGCAGTAGCATCTCGTCTGGGTCATTACCAACAAAGTCCTCTAGGGAGGGTGTGGTAGGCTAAGTTTGGGTTTGTATGATGAATGATGGTTTGTGTGAATTGATTGTTTTGTTTTTGTTGTTGTGATTTTTTTGTTTTGTTTTGTATGTCAGGAAGGAGTACACTATAGTCTGTTTTTTTCCATCTGTCCACCCGCCTGTGGTGCTCGTGCATGGTAACACTGCGTCCCGGGCTTTAAATAGTTACACTATGTCTAAGTTGTAGGTAAATAAAAGGATATCTACTGTACATTTGCAACTTAAAAGTGTTTTAATGATTTACTGTATGCGAATTGCACCGTTAATATTCAAAATTGGATTTTGTTATTATTGTTGAATGTAAGCTGCCTTTTATTGTGTGGCAAATGGAACAGCCAGAGACGAAACTGTGGCGAAAATTGCTTCTCTACTTGATTCACTACGGCAAGATGTCAATTTTATTGGATCACACCTACTCTGCTACTAAGCTACGTGTTACTTCATATCGTTATCTGGCTAAAACGCACTTTATAAAAATTAAAAGTATATACTGATATATTTACGTGTAATGAAGTAACACGTAGTTTAGTAGCAGAGTAGGTGTGGTCCAATAAAATTGACATCTTGCCGTAGTGAACTAGCAAGAGAAGCAATTTTCCCACTCCCGTTGGCTGTTCCATTCGCCACCCCGAAAAGGCAGCTTACATTCAACAATAATAACAATATCCTATTTCGAATATTAACGGTGTAATTCGCATACAGTAAATTATTAAAACACTTTTCAGTTGCATATGTACACCCAGATAACCTTTTATTTACCTAAAACTTACACATAGCGTAACTATTTAAAGCCCGGGGAGGGGATAAAAGTGTTACCATGCGAGGTCGACACACAGGCGGGTGGACAGATGGAAAAAACAGACTATAGTTAAGTCTGGGTTTTTTTTTTATTTGCAGTTTGCTTGAGTGTGATAGGGTAGAGTAATTGGCTTCCCTTCACCTGAACCGGAAGAAGCTTTACCTGGGATAGGGAATGGACATTGGCAACTACCAAAGCAGTCAAACAGTTGGTGAGACCAAGCCATTTTCAAGTTCCATAGAGTGAAAGTTATTATGTCCGTTATTTAAGACAGTGACTGTCCTAAATGGGATCGGGGATTCCAGAAAGTGCTTGAATATCTGTAGCCTGATTTTATTGTGAATGAGATCCCAGATTCTCGTTTGGAAGGAGAGAAGGGCTTTTGTGTAGAAACAGACTGCATGAAGAAATTCCAAAGTAATTTCTGCCCTCAGCTTGGATGTCAGAGCTGAAATTTAAACTCCGTAGTGATCCCCAAATTGTGTGTTCACTTTCATGGTTATCCTGGATTATTCTGAGATGAAGTGCTGACAAAGATAAGGAACTTGAATCTGATATATGCCAGAGTTGGATAATTTGTTGATAATATTTTGAATATTGATAGTATTAAGTCAGGCAAAGTTAAATATAGGAGGATTGTTTTGGTAAACTTAGCGGTAAGTAGGAAATAAGTTAGATTAAGTACTGAGAGATGATAACTGCTAAACTGTGGCAAATGTAAATAAAATTAAGATAAGGTTCTGTTTGAAGGTCTTTAGGCCACTGTAATATTAAGGTAATAAATTAGGTTAAGGAAAGTCAGAGTTGCATTTAGTAACCTTCAGATCTGTTCCCATCATACTGCACCAGTTGTGTGCTAAACAAAAAGCCCCTACATAATAATTTGGTGCCCAACGTGGGGCCCTTTGATATTAAAGTAAGAGTGGGGTGCACAATTGGAGATGGCAGAGGGAGCAGGTTTAGAAGGTGTTGGGTCAGGTGAAGGGGAGCAGGGTTGGACGCAGAGGTTGGATAGGCTGATGTGCATGATGGTCAGCCTGCAGGATAAGCTGGAGGAAGTCCAGGTAAGGGAAAGTAATTTGGTTGCCAGAATTGAGGCAATAGATAAGGTGTGTGAGATGGCGAAGAGAGTGGCTGGAGTGGCTAGGACTGAGCCTGGTGTTGGAAGGGAAGTGAAGATGCTGAGGCAAAAGGTGCAAGGGAGAAAATAGCTCAGAAAGGGAAGGAGTTGTTAAATAAGAGTAAGGGAGGACTGGCCTTTGATGAGGGCAGTGTGAGTGAGGTGGATGAAAGTGGTAGGGAAGACAGTAGTAAGATAAAAGAGGGAAGGAAGAAAACACAAAAGTGGAAAGGTGTGAGGAAAGAGGAAATGAGTTCCCAGATTTTGAGGTATAGTTCAGACTTGGATGTTGATGAGCAGAAGAAGAATGAAAGTAGTAGTAGTAGTAGTAGTAGTAGTAGAAGTGAATGTTTGAGTAAGGCAGACGAGATAGAGACCAAAACGATGTTCCTGAGGGAGGTTCCCCGCATACAGAAGTTTAACAACGGGAAGGGAAGAGACTTAAGAGTTTTTCGATGAGTATGAGAAGTATTTTAGGCAAAAGTATGGAGAGAAGGAAAGTGTGTGGATGAAGTGGCTGGGAGAGTTCTTGGGTGGGCGGTGAGTATGTGTGAGGGTGATCCAGGGTATGAGTCCATGTGAAGGCTAGAGTGATTAAGCAGGTGAAGAGGATGAAAGGAAGTTGTGCACAAGAAGGATGATAGGTTTGAGGAGGCCAAGATGAAGGCTGGAGAGGAAGTGGGCTTGTATGCTCATAGGCTGGAAGCATTGGCCAGAAGGAAGTCTGGAGAGGAAGGAATTGAGGAAAACAAACACCTCATGCAGAAGTTCTTGGCCACTATCCCTGAGAAGATTAGGGTCATTTTAAATGAGAAGGAAAAAGATTGGTAGTGGTGGTCAGGAAAGCACTTAGATTGGGAGGATGTTTTAGAGATCCTAGAAGATGTGAGAGTTGATGAGGATGAAGCAAAGGAAATGTATGTTGGGTCTGAGGTGGTAAATGGAAGGACATATAAAGACGCTTTGGTGAGTGAGGAGTCAAGTGTGATGCGAGCCTTGTTGGAGGAGCGTAGGAAAGACCGGATAGAAAGAGGAAGAAAGAATGTACATGTGAATGTGGGGAGTAACGGAAAAAGGAGCTCGAGCAGAAGCCGAGAGAGGTTTAGGAGTGGAAGTGTGGGTAGAGTGAATGGGAATATGAGGGAGAGGTAGATGGGAGTGAGTAGTAGTAGTGAGGGGCGTTTCAGGTGTGGCAGGACTGGTCATGTGAAAGTGGATTGCAGATGGGCCAATGGCAAGTGTTTCAGCTGTGGAAAGAGAGGGAATATGTTGAGGGACTGCCTGCAAGCGAAAGGGTTGAAGTGTTTCAGCTGTGGAAAGAGAGGGCATGTGTTGAGGGACTGCCTGCAAGCGAAAGAGTTGAAGTGTTTCGGCTGTGGAAAGAGAGGGCATGTGTTGAGGGACTGCCTGCAAGCGAAAGAGTTGAAGTGTTTCGGCTGTGGAAAGAGAGGGCATCGAGTGAGAGAATGCCAGAGTGGAGGGAGAGTAGAAGTAAAAGGAAGTCGTTGTGGAAACTGGAATGAATGGGCATTTTGCCAGAACAAGTAAGAACCCTCGGAGTAAGTGTGAAGGATGTGGAATGGAGGGTCATGTGAAGGAAGTCTGCTGTACCAGATCCCAACCTCAGGGAAACTAAGTGTGAAGGGGGTTTAATGTGGTAAGCCCTCTGGTATGGAAGAGATAGATTTCTTGAGGAAGAATGGGTTGGTAGTGGATGTTGGGACAGAGTTCTGTTGAAAGATGAGGTTGTAATAGGGAAGATTCAAAGTGAGGCAGTGAATATGGCCAGGTTTGTGGGAATGATTGATAGGAGTCAGAGTGAGGAGGAGGATGTAGTGGAGTTGGACAAGAGTGAGAATGAATTGTTGACAGCAGAGGACTTTGAGGAGATGCAGCAGAAGTGTTTCATGGTGAGTGAGTTGAGGAGATGTATTAGAGAGGGAGTACCTGCAAGAAGATGGTCTTTGTTGTTGAGTAAATGGATGCGTTTGCTGAGAGATTTGTGCTGTGTGAAGGAGTGGTGTATTTTCCAAGAGAAAAGATGGAAGAGTTGATGTATGTTCAAGTGTTCTCGATGAGTGGAGCAGTAGGGATGTGCATGTTAGTCCATGAGAAATATGGACATAAGGGGAAATTTAAGCTGATCGAGTGTATGACAGAACTGATGTTTTCCCCGCATTTGAGGAAGATTTGTACGGATGTGGCAGTCACATGCGGAGAACGTTAGAAGGGAAAGTATCAGAGAGTGTATGCTAGCCCACCTGTTTTGGAGTTGAGTATGAAAGAACCGTTTGAGCTAGTGGTGATTGATTGTGTGGCTTTGCCGATAACTGCGAGAGGAAACGTAGGAGTGGTTGTTATGGTAGATCATAAGAGTAAGTTTTTAAGTTGTGCAGCTGTGAAGAATAAAACTAGTGAGAATGTTGCAAGAGTGGTCAGTATGGTCTTGTTGCCTGCGTGTGTGAGAAAGCCAGCAAGAATGTTGAGTGATAATGGGCCAGAGTTTGTCAGCAGACTGTTTGAGCATATGTTGAAAGAATGGGGTACTCCTGAGCATGTAGTAACAACTCCATACATGCCGAAAGTCAGCATCTGTTGAATGGGTTGGCAGAACAAACCATAAGGACTCTGAGTGAGATGTTACGAATGTTGACTGATAGAGAGAATGAATGGGACTTGTTGTTAGGAAGAGTAGTAGCGATGTATAATGGGTCAGTAGATAAAAGCACTGGCATACCTCCGAGTGAGTATGTAATGAGCTATGAGAGGTATGTGAGAGCGAGGTTGGATCTGAATGGAGACGAGCGGAATGTGTGGAGACAGGCAAATGAAAGGTTTGAGAGTTTCAGAGTGGGTGATATTAGGGTGTTGAAGGAAGTTGTTGAGAAGGGAAGATTGACAGCAAGTAAGATTGACAGTGAGAAAAGAGTATGAAGGTCCGTATGTAATGAAAACAGTTTGGTCTAATGGATTGAGTTATGTGCTAGAAGACAGGAATGAAGAAGGAAATGTAAAGGGTTTGGCTGTGGAAAGAGACAGCATTATAATCAGCTGAGAAAATGGAGAGAACCACCTAAATACATAACAGAGCATCCCATTAGGAAGTTATTAAGGGAGGAAAGGGAAAATGAAAGTGAAGAAATAGAGGAAGATATAAATTGGGAAGATAAACAGCTACTGTTGGTGGAACATAATAGAAAGCCTAAAAAGAGGTGTAGAAAGAGTAAGGGTACAGCTACTGAGTTGTTTGCGAAGAGTACCCGAGATGGGTTGTTTGATTTTGAGGGGTTTGAGAAGCCAGTAGGCATGAGAAGTGAGAATACCCTTGCAGTGTTGTTTGGTGGTAGTGAAAGTGAGGGTGTAATTGATTTTGAAGGATTTGAGTGGGATGTGTAAGGAGTGAACTTGGTGAGCACAAGGAATGTGGACGAGGATACGCAAGAGTTGGGTGAACTGGAAACAACGCCAAGTCGTGAGGAAGACAGTGTGTGAGTTTCCTTTGAGTGAGTGTTGAAAGAGTGACTGTGGGAGTAAGTGTGAGTGAGAGAGAGTCAGCAGTGCTGGAGAGTGCAAGAGGAGGAGTTTTGGATAGCTTGAGGCAGAGTGTGGAAGAAATAAATGAGAGTATGGAAGAGAAGATAGCAGCCATGTAAGGTGTGAGTGAGGTTGGAGCTGACATAAGTCTCCAGAGTTTGAATACCAAGGCTAGGTGAGTCTAGTGTGGTTGGAGTGGAAATGAGTGAAGAAGAGGTGGTGCACGAGAGGCCATGGACCCGAAGTCAAGGTCCAGTTCAGGAGCATGAATGGGTGGTAAGAAAGGGGTTTTGAAGAAAAAGAAACAAGATTTCCTTTATTTTAGTAAGGGGGAGTGTGGTAGGCTAAGTTTGAGTTTGTATGATGAAAGACGTTTGTGTGAATTGATTGTTCCATTTTTGTTGTTGTGATGTTTTTTATTTTGTTTGATTGAATTTTTTGTTTTCCTATTAAGCTATGTGGCAATCACATGAAGAATGTCAGAAGGAAAGTATCAGAGAAAGTGTGTGCCCACCTGTTTTGGGTTGAGTATGAAAGAACCATTGTGTGTGTATATGTTGTATATGAATGTGTTGTTGGTGTATGATTGTGTAATTAATCGTTATTTTTACTTTTGCAGTTCACCCCCAATGAGGTGTTTGCTGGAGCGAGTGAAAAAATAGAAAGAGCTCCCCTTCACCTGAACCGTTGGAGCCTACAGATAAAAACTGGTGGGCTCTTGCCTCCATTGGAAGCCTCAAGTACTGTATAGTTTAGTATAGTTTGGAAAGAAAAAGAAGAAATCACCTCAAAGAGGGAGACAGGAAAAGGTAAAACTGAGGAGTTTGAGGTGAATGAAGAAAGTGAAAAGGTTACTGAAGAAGTGGATGTTGACAGTGAAAAACTATGGAAGTAAAAATATAACATTGTATTTCCTGATTTACTGTCAGCAAGGCTTAAAAAGGTACTTTTGGGGGTCATGGTACTATTAAGTTAGAAGAAGTTAGGTATAGGAGTAAGTAGGAAATAAGTTAGATTAAGTACTGAGAGATGATAATTGCTAAACTGTGGCAAATGTAAATAAAATTAGGATAAGGTTCTGTTTGAAGGTCTTCAGGCCACTGTAATATTAAGGAAATAAATTAGGTTGAGGAAAGTCAGAGTTTCATTTAATAACCTCCAAATCTGTTCCCATCAACATATAGAGGAAGCCCCCAAAGTGTACAATAAAAAGTCCCTACTGGGTGGTTGGAATCCTTGGGGGAGAACAAAACAGGAGAATCCTATGGGTGTGCAAGAAGCTGAACACAGGAGTTTGAAGGATCCACATGAGGTGTAGCTGCAAAAGATGGAATGGGGTTGTCCAAGGTGTCCCTGTGATGTGGTGACCGGAATGGGAAGGAAGGCAAGAGAATTGCAAACAACACCATGTGCCTTTTCAGTGGCAGGGGCGAATCAGGAAGCATCTACGACGCCCAAGTGGTGGAATCTGAGCCTGAAGCTAGACGACAAGCTGGTGCACATACAGTGACATGCCTTTCCACAGACTATCAGTCGAATGCTGGGATTCTAGCAACAGCTCGACTGGAAAAATAAAGTGTGAGAGTATGGAAGAGATGATAGTAGCAGCAACCTGTGGGCAAACCCCGCCAGCCTCCCTTGGAATTCCAGTGTTCTTCTCTCAGGTGCAGGGGAGCAGGACAGTGACCTTTGTCTAGGAGAACCGATGGGACAGGAAGTTCCTTAATGACACTTCACTTAACACTTTATCACTAACTTTGTCACAGTTGGTTTTTATAAGTAACATAAATCTAATCTGTCTCCGGACACTGAACTAACTACCAGAATAATTTCCTTGTCGAACTTGGAATCAGGAGCTCTGGACTCCAGAACTGAGGTCAGAAGCACAGGAGCTAAGGCTAGGAGTGTGTGGAGGAATAGAGGGAGGACTGAGAATGGAGAGAGAGTGTGTCCAGGAGTCAAGGAAGAGTTAGGCTAGAATCAGTCTTAGGTTTAGTGAAGGAAAGGTTACCACAGGGTCCTACTTCTGGCTAAGTTTGGTTTTCTGATCCTATTCAGTCTATTCAGATGAGATTCAGCACCTTCCATTTACATTCATCCCAGTCCTCCACACTGAACATGTATTCTCTCTTGAACACACCTGGCCCCGACACTTTGCACATGGAATGTTCATAACAAGTCTAATCTTACAGCCTGACAATAACAACGACTGGAAGAATCTAGAATCTGACATAGTTAGATTCTCGAATCTAATGGAGAAGACAAAATAAAAAGGCAACAGTTTGACAAACAAACGTGAATATTTTCTGAATTCAGCAAGTGTGAACAGGTGAATTAAGACAGGACTGCCTGGGATGAAGACCTACGCTCCTGTTGTAGTGGATTATTCTGTCAAATCCCCTCTTTTTGGAAGGACAGAAGGGGCTTTGAATTTAGGAAAAGACTGCATGAAGAAATTCCAAATAATCAGCTTAGCCTTAAACTTGGTGATCCCCAAAAATCAAAGTTTTTGAAAGTAAATTGTATTTTTCCTAACTATACAAACCTTAGGTCCTTTACATTAGGAATTACTTTCAGGCGTAGGCTGGAAACGGCCGTTAAACTCTTGAGCAAGGTGGTTAGGCAGTAACTAGCGCCAGATAGGCGGGAATACCCACATGCCCAGATGTAAACATTCCAGTTTGCCTTTCGGTCCAGCTTCAGATTGAGGGTGGCATGAGGTGGGCATAGTATGTAATATAAAGGACCTCAGGTTTGTATAGTTAGGAAAAATACAATTTACTTTCAAAAATTGTGATTTGTTCTGACATGATATACAAACAGTCGGTCCTTTACATTAGGAAGACTCACTGGTTGGAGGGAGGAATCTGAGTGAGTCTCCTGAACTGACTGGAGTTCTGCACACCTGGGCTACTCCTCCTGGTCCAAAGAGCAGGAGGGAGTACCCGAAGCCTCTGACATATTGATCGGAGTGTAGGAACTGCAAGATCAAAGGTCAGATACTGGACCTTTTCGCATGAGTGAGGAAACATGACTCATACGAAATAGGCTGGAAGAATCTTAGAGTCGGAGGCAGTAAGGAAAAGCTGAGATAAGGTTTCCCTTGTTGCCAGACTCTCTTTCCTCCCCTTGCTACAGGAAGGAGCGGAATTGCTTCTATGATTCTAGGAGAAAAATAGAACAGGTGCTTGATGTTTAATCTTACCACATCAGCGCCAGGTCCAGCACGTGTTGGCTCGAGTCCTATTCTCATCCCGAAGGAGGAGAAGTAGAAGGACAGGGAAGGAGGAGGAAGAGAGGCCAGTCACTCTTGGTATCCTTCTCACTTCCAGAACCAACACCTTAGGCGAGATGCTACTCGTCCTCTTGAAGGAGCCAGGTAAGAAAACACAACTTGTTGAGCAGCCACCACAGGGCCAAGGAAAAAGGGTTCCAAGGGCCTGTGGGCAAGACCATAGGAAGACAAGAGTGTGGTCTATGAGACCACATCTTGCTTCCAGCCCAACAGAAACTTCCAGAATGAGAGGGATGGACCAAGCCATCGACTTCATGAGCTCTCGGTGGAAGCCACCGGTATCGTCGTTGTCAGCTGCTGAGTACCTCTTTTGATTGCTTCACAAAGTCAGGAGGAAGATGTGTCCTTAGACACTTCTTCCTTGGGAGAGAGAGTACTAGCGAAAACATTGACGACATCCAGGTTAGGAGTGTCGAGCCTTTTCGGAAAGTACCACAGCTCCCTAAAGGACAAAGTAATGAATGATCTGGATTATCGATACAAAGTCCAAGGAGGACGGGAACAAGGACGACTCAAACCCGACAACAGATGCCAAAGGATTCAGAGTCCACCTACAACATTTGAGAAGTCGAGTCAAGGTATTGATCCCCTTCACCTATTCTTCCATCTTCTACGCCAAGGCCAGGGTAAGATGAGAGATGGTCCTAACGAGGGCATATCTCTATCTGACAACTCTCGTGCAGCATGGGACAGGAACCCTAAACGAGACTCACATGCCACCCAGGAACAGTTCCACGGGACAGCAAGACTGAAGAAGCTTTTCATCCGTAGCTAAATTTTGACTGAGGAGAAGAAGGCTACTTCAGATAGAAGACTAGGTTGCAAGGGCCTACGTTCTTCACAAATGAAAGGGAAAGAAGCAACCCTCGGCAGAGAAAACAAGGAAGTCCACATTTGAAGAACAACTCTGACCCAGAAGGAGTTCCGTCAACGACACCACCAGCCATGACGGATCCAGTCCCTGGGAGTCTTGCAGAGGACCTCAAGAGATATCCAGCTGTATCTGTTGCTGCTCAGTGAGAAAGTCTGTGCTTGCAAGGGAAGCTGGAAGGTCTCCCAGTCCTGAACACATTGGGATGTACTGCCTGAAGAACCTCTTCTTGTGTAGCTGCTACAGGAGGTTGGGTCAACCAGAACTCTTCTCGATGCCTCAGCTAATCAGGTCGGGCGAGAGGCGAAAGTCTTCAAGCATTTGTCTGTAACTTGGGGTGAGCAATGTTTGAGAACCCCTAGCGAAACAGACAAATACAGAGGAAAATGTAGATATCAAGCTTCCCAGAAAGACAGCATGCCTCACCATAGCGGCCCCTGGTCTGGTATGGAGGAGAGAAAACTACAGACTTGGGCAGGGAGGCAACAGAAAGACGGTAGGGATTTCTCAGTCGAGCAATCTCTTCAAGAATCTTCAAGTGAGCAGCATGTTCTGTCCCGATCACTCAAACCTGAGGCCAAGCTCATCTGCCAATACATCCCCACCACGGATGTATCTGGCTAATTGAGATGTCGAGTGCGCAATATAACAACACTTGAGTACCTGCAAATGTTGACAGATGAAACAGAAGGAAAAAACGATTTCCTCTCGTTTGTCAACAAATGCCACTACCGTGGTTTGCTGTTCAACAAACCAGTGAGTGTCGCAAAACTCATCCTGAATTATCAGAAGGACAGAAGGCTGCCTTGAGCCAAGGATGGTGATAAGGTACTAATCGTCTCGGTCCCACACCTTCAAGACAAAGTCTTACAGGTGTGAGCCTATTCCTCAATCGGTGAATCCGTAAGTAGACACAAGATGTGAGGGGAATATGTAAGCATATTTGAAGGTTCCTTCAATCAAGCATTAGCCTAACTCCTTCCTCATACTTCGAAGAGGAAAGAAGGATGGAAGAATGGAAGCAGACACCATTCTGCCTTGGCAGAAGCGCTTCTCAAGATGACAGAGCCAAAAATTAGCTCTAGCAGAGACAAGAACCCGATTCGGGAAAAAAACAAGTGGGGCGGGCTGAAGATCATGCAAATGCAATCCAGACTGGGGAGACAGGCGGGGTGAAGCCATTCCCAGGTCCAGTCTCGTCAAGCGACCAGTTCCAGAGACTCGATAAATAAAGATAATCCAAGAACTGCAGTTGCGGAACTTCATTTGCTGTGAACTTCTTGCTAGTTTGAACTCTGAACTCCTTGAGGCCGAGGCCCTAGAGAAGAAGGTTCAAAGGGAATTCTGTGTCTGCTATCCTGCATGCTCAAACCCTTACAGGTTCAAGGCAAATCTCTGAAACCCGAGAAAGGCAGAACCAAGCAGCTGGCGGGCAGTATTGAGCAACTGGGACTTACTCTTGGCACCGTGGGGACAAAGTGGTGTCTCTGCACCAGAATTGCCCAGACTGCAGTCAGTGACCCTCTGGCAAGAATTTCTGTCAAGGAGAGCTCACCTGATGAACTTCAAAAAAGAATTCATCAGGTCGACCCACAACACTCCCAAAAATCAGGAGAGCTGCCAGTTTCCTAAGAGATCAAAAAGGCCATTCACAGAGCCAGTCTTGACACAGACTCCCAAGATTGGCAATGAGGGCATTCTCCTCGAAACATGTCAGTGCTCTTGAGGAAGACCCTGTTTCAAAACGCCAGACCCTCCAGGACCTCTCCCCTTGGAGGGTTCTTGACAGATCCCATGAAACCCTCAAGAGAAACTGGTGTACTCCCGAGAAGAGAGACAGTCACTTAAAAGTCCCAGGCAGGACTCCCAAAGGGATTCTCTTTCCTCTCTTCTTCTGGTGTTCAAACCGAGGGATCGAGAACCAGGCTGAGGAGAAAGAGTACCGAACTGTCACTGCCAAAGACCAGCAGGAGCACTCCGTGGAACTGGCAGAAGGAGATTACTGACACCTGGGGAAGCCTCGAGCCTTGTGCCTCGCAAAGCGCTTTCCTGGGAAGAGCAAAAGTTCAGGAAATACTCTCCAGACCAGATCAGAAAAAACAGATACTTGATATTCCATAGAATCTGAGCACTGGTTGGTAGCGGCTCATGAACGGGTGAGCTGAGCCGCAGCCCCAGTCTTAGAGGCGAGACCTCTAGGACTGGGAACAGGATCCAAACCTTGGGCACGTGCCCGCTCGGCCCGAAACAGAAAACCTAGGGTATGCCAATCGGTTTCCTAACCTGGGAAGGCCGGACTTGAAGAACTCCAAGGAATTGCTAGTTTCCCAACTAAACTCCTCAGAAGGCCGAGTCCCCTAGAAGAAGGGCATCAAAGGGGAATTCTGTCAGCATCTTGCATGCTCGAACCGACGGAGGTGTTAAGACACAAGAACCCCTGAACCTCAGGAGAGGAACTGAAGCAGCTGGCAGAAGATCGAAACCTGAATATAAGATGAAGAACCTGGGTGTCTACTTCCCAGGGTGACTTCCTTCACCTCCACATCTGGCATCTTCTGGTGGATGGTGGATTCATGGAACATGGTAACCTCCAGGGCAAAAATCAGGCAGGAACACAGATCAAAAGTGGCCCACAGAACCAGTCTTACCACCAGGAGAAGCAGCAGGTGTGATCAGGACAGCCGATGCAGGAGCTACAGAAGCTGTTCGGACAGGAGGATGCTACAGCAACAGCCAGGAACGTCAAGAGAAAGTCACCAGCAGAGAGGAACTTGTCTCGGAAGAGAGTCAGTCCCTTAGAAGTCCCACAGGACTCCCGAGACTCTTCCCTGAGTCTTCTGGATGTTCAACCGACAGGATCAGACACCAGGCAGATGGACCACAGATATGCCAGAGGCATTGCCACAGCATACATGAAGGTCAGACACCTGGGTGCCTCGATCCACATCGGCTGCTCCTGAACAGAGTCAGAAAAACAATCCAGACCAGGAACTATGTCATCCAGCCAGGTATTGTGGTTGATCCCAAAGCAACACAAAATGAAGCAGCCCCCTTCTTCATGCGAACCTCCAGGACTGGGAACTATCCAGCCAACTACTGCTGGTCTGCAATGCTCACTGTCAACCTGAAAGAAAACCCAAAGATGATTAGACAGGTTTCCTAACTCCTAAAGGTCGCTAAGAGCCAACAAGAGACCCACTGCCCTCCTCAGCAGGAGGCAGTCCCAAGAATCCAAGGGCATCAAGGGCAAGAAGCAGCCCCCCTCTCCTTCTTTGCCTGACGGAGAGTGAAGAGGGAGACCCCCTTGGACCTCTCTACCAAAGGAGAGATAAGAAAGAACCTAATCGGAGAGAAGATGACAGAAGATGGGAGGCCACCACAGGGCGCTTCCTTCACCTCCACTCCGAATCTTCTACAGATGGTGGACATGAAAATGGTAACCCGGCCCTGCAGCTCTCTCAACACAGGCAGCAAAACAACACTCAGCACAAGTAGGAGGCATCATCAGGAGTCATGCCCTTGTACACAAAGGGCAGGGCAGCCCAAGAAGGAAGAGAACTTCTTCCTGTCCCTTCCAATCTTTTACAGGATGGCAGAAGATAGGGTACTGGCCCAATCTAATATCTCCGAACGATCACAGGAGAACGCCTTCAGTATCTAAATAAAGGGCTACTGGAAGAGAAGCATTAGCTTTACTTACAAACCAAGACACGGTTTGGGAAGGCGGACAGGAGCTCCTTTAACGGACAGAAATGTTACAAAAGCCACAAGACACAGCGAGGAGGGAACGGCTGCTTATGCAAGGAAGATCACACATCGACTGGTTTGTATTAATAAATATCAAACAAACGGAACAGCAGTATATGGACAGAAAATACATTAAGATCCCACCAGGATAATAAGATCTTAATGACAGTCAGGCAAGGAGATCTGAAACCACATCTGCAATTTCTGACAGCCTGTGTCAAGCAAAATAACACATTTTTAAAGTAAATTGTACTTTTCCTAACTATACAAACCAGAGGTCCTTTACATTAGGAGACTGCTTTCAGGCGTTACTGGAAAAGGCCGTTGAACTTCTAAACAAGGTGGTTAGGCAGTTAACTACTGTCCGGGAGGCGGGTGCACCGCCTGCCGGATGTAAACATTCCAATTTGCAAAACCCAGGGGAGCTGATTGAGGGGCATGAGGTGGGCATAATTGTAAAGGACCTCAGGTTTGAACTCATTCCAAAAATACAATTTACTTTAAAAATTGTTTTTTGTTCTGACACAATATACAAAACCCTTCCTGCATTAGAAGACATACTGATTGGAGGAGGAATCTGAAAAGTCTCTCTGAACTGACTGGAGTTCACCACCATGTCTTCCCTTCCTGGTTTTACTAGCGAGGAAGGAAAAATACTGCCTCTGACAAAAGATTACGGGTTGTATCGAAAATGCAGGATCAGTTGTCAGACTTCTGGGACCCTTTGCATGAAAGAGGAAACGCAGCAGTTTCATGCAAAGTTTCTAGGAAGAATTGACGTTCGGATGACAATAAGGCAAATACAAGCTTTGGGTTTGTCTCAAAGTCATGGACTCCCTCCTCCCTTGCAAGAGGAAGGAGTGGAGGCCTGCTTCTATTAACCTGAAAGGAAATAGAACGGAAGCTCTCGTTATGTGATTCCCCTGCCTCCAGGGTGGCTTTCCAGCTTGTGACCTATGGTGTATTGGATGTCATGGGAAGAAGCTTAGGATGGGGAGAGGAATCCAGAGGCCAGTCACTCAAGATTCATCTCCCAATCACTACTGTACAACATAGCTCGAGATGCAACCTGTCCCGTTAGGGGAGCTGGATAAGCTCTTACAATTTGTTGAGCAGCCACCACAGGACCCAAGGAAAAAGTGTCCAAGGACTTGTGTGCAACATCCCGGAGGTAGAAGGAGGTGAAATGGTAGTCTGTCGGGACCACACACCCGCCTTCAGCACCTGTGGTACCGACATTATTCTTCGAATGCTAGGGACGGACCAATGCTGCGGACTCGTGAGCTCTCGGACGATGAGGTGCAGTGTCGTCTTCTCCTGCAGCAGAGTTCGCTGTCCTTATCGTCTCCACCCACCTTAGCCAAAAAGAGATGGTATTCTTGGACACTTCTTTCTTGGTCGAGAGCCAGTGCTAACGAAGAGTCGAGAACACTCAACCGGAGGTGCCGAGTCCTCTTCAGATAGCGCCTTCACCCTAACAGGACATTGTAGCATCTGTCTGGATCATTATCTAGAAGTCCTCTAGGGAGGATCCTGAAGGACTCTTCCCGTCGCCTCAGGGACCGAAGGGTTCTGAGTCTTCTTCTGAAAAAGGATGAAATCGGTGCGTTAATGCTGATCCCCATCCCCTCAGTGTTTTGACATAAAAGGAAAGTCCATGAGGCTCGCCTACTCTCTTCGCCAATGCCAGGGCAAGCAAGAAAAACGGTCTTGAGGGTCAGATCCCTGTCTGACGACTCTCTTAAAGGCTCGTCACGGTGCACGAGTCAGGCTCCTTAATCCGAGAGTCACATCCCACACAGGGGCCTGAGATCCCTGGGTGGGCAAGACCGGGCCCCCGCTTCTCATGAGTAGAGAAATCTCAAAAGAGGATGAGATGTCTACTCCTTTTCAGCCGCAAGACTAGGCCGAGTGCGGCTCCGCCGCCCCCGCCCTCCCGCTGAAACGGAGAGAAGCTTCTCTTCGGCGAAGGAAGACGAGGAAGTCCACGACCTGCTGAACAGTAGCTCCGACCGGAGAGATACCCTTCGACGACACCAACCACAGAAGACGGACCACTTTCCCTGGTACACCGCTGCGGAGGATCTTCTGAGGTATCCTGCCATCTCTGTTGCCAGTTACTTAGTGCTGTTATAAAAAGCCTCTCACTCGCAAGAGATGGTGGATAACCTCCAGCCATGAAGACACAGGGAATGCACTGCCAGGTGGAACCGTTGCGCGTGAGGTTGACGCAGAAGGTTGGGCCAGGGGGGGATCTATCTCGGCGCCTCTGAGAGGAGAGCTAGCAGGTCCGGGTACCAACTGGCCTGGGGCCATTTGGGTGCCACCAGAGTCATTCTGAGATTCGTGGTGATCATCACTCGGCTGATCACCCGGCGAATCAGACAGAACGGGGGGAAATTATTTTAACATCGAGGTTGTCCCACGGGTGTTGGAACGCTGTCCCTCCGCAGTGGCCCATGGGTCCGGCACGACAGAACAGAAGACCTGGAGTTTCCTGTTGTGCCGGGTGGCTGAACAGATCGGGCATGACTGGACGCCCCACAGATCGAACAGCCTTTCCGCCACTTCCTGATGGAGGGACCACTGATCCCTACCACCTGGCTCTGGCGGCTGAGCTTGTCTGCCACGACATTCCTCTTGCCTGGAATGTACCTGGCTGACAGCTCTACTGAGTGAGCTGCGGCCCACTCGTGCACCTGCATCGTCAATTGATGAAGCTGGTGGGACACCAGTCCCCTGCTTGTTGACGGCTGCCACTACCGTGGTATTGTGTCGCTCATCAGTACCACGGAGTGTCCCATCACTCGATCCTGGAACTCCTGGAGGGCCAGGAAGGCCGCCTGAGCTCCAGGATGTTGATGTGAAGGTGCTTGTCATCTCCTCAATGCCACACTCCTGAAGTCAGCAACTCCTCCAGGTGTGGCCCCATCCCTCGGAACGATGCGTCCGAGAACAGAAGCATGGCAGTCAGGGGGAGTATGCAGGGATACTTCTATTAAGAGGTTCCTGTCGTCTAACCACCAGTGAAGGTCCTTTCCCACTTCCTCGGAAAGAGGAATGAGGAAGGACTGGGGGTCTCGGGACTGGGACCAAAATTCCTTTAGCCTCCACTGGAGAGACCGCAGGTGAAGACGCCCGTGAGGTACTACCTTCTCTAAAGATGACAGGTGACCGATGACGACTTGCCATTGCCAAGCTGGTTGTTCCTGTCGAGACAGGAACAACTGTGCTGCCTGCCTGAACTTGCTGATGGATGTGGGAGTCCGAGGGAAAGACTTTTGCTGCCACCGTGTCTATCAGCATGCCCAGGTACTTTGTCCTCTGCTTGGGGTGAGATCTGACTTCCCCAGATTTACCAAGATCCCTAGATCCTGGAAAACTCGAAAGACGATCCCTGTCCTGCTCCAACTGCATGAAGATACTCACCAGGACTAGGCAAATCGCGAGATACCTCAGCAGACGATCCCTGTGAGTGGGCCCTGCTGACACGAGAGAACACTCGTGAACACCTGGGGAGCGGTCAAGAGCCGGAGCAAAGTGCCCTGAATTGGAAGACCGACTCCCCAGGACCAGGCGAGGTACTTTCGTGAGGACGGATGGATGGGTATCTGGAAACACAAAGCATCCCATCCTTCAAGTCCACCGTAAGCATGAAGTTGTTCTCCCTGATGATAAGCCAGCACAGATCCCTGTTTCCATCATGAACCGAGTCTGGCGAAGGAAACGGTTCAAGGAGAGGTCTATGACCGGCTCTCCATCCCCCTGAGAAAGATCTTCCCCGAGTAAAGCCTGGAGACTGGTCCGACCACGACTTCCACAGCATTCTTGCTCAGCATGGCTTGCACTTCTTGCTGAACAGCTGTCCTTCCACGAACCTGAAAGATAAGTTTGAGATGGACTGCGTGTAGGTGAGGGGAGGCCGAGACTGAAAGGGTAGTAGATATCCCTCCCGAAGGACATCCACTATCCAGTCTCGCCTCCGTGGCTGCCATGTTGCCCAATGGCTGACAGGCACCCCCACCTTTGGCAGCTTTTGGGGGGACTTGTTTGACTTCCGTTTCCCCTTCTTCTTCTTCTTCCTTTGCCCCCTTTACCGGACTGGAAAGGGGGCTGAAAAGTTCCGGAGTAACCCCTCTTTTGAGGAAGAAGAAGGCTGGGTGTTTCCTGGCAGGGACCCTTCGGCAAGACTGGGACTTCTTAGGGGCCGAGGAAGAGCCAGCCTGGCCAAGAAGACCTGGCTGCAGTGGGACGAGAAGACCTCAGAGGTCTTAACCACTGCCTGGTGGACAAGCCAGGAGTTCTCATCAGCACAGGCGTTGTCCATCCGGCTGTCCACCAACTCTCTAGGGAAGAGAGAGGAGGAACCCAGCAACGGTCCATTCCGAAGAGCGATTGCCAGCTCAACACCTACAGACCTGGCAACCTTCCGAGAGAGAACAGCGTCTCCCTTTAACACCAGGTTCGCCCACAGGTTTGCAGTCTGGTGGGCAAGGTAGAGGCATAGCCCTACCTCCAGACTGGCACAGTCTCCCAAAGGCAGAATCCTTCCCAGGAGATGATCAGGTAGGCGCTTTGAGGGAAGCAGCCACCTTCAGATCCTGTGAAGGACCACAGATCGAAAGCCAGGAGACTGCCTGGAAGGCCTCCATGGTGGTTTCATCAACCGCTTCCAGGGTTGCAGCTTCTTGTTGGGAGAGAGAAATGTTCTCTGCCGACAATTGCTGCAACAAAAGACCCTGATCCAAACGCAGTCAGGTCCGGTCAACCTGAAACTTAGTCAACAACGCCCCTTCCGTTGGAGTACAGAAGCGCTTTGACGAGGCAAGGAAATTTCGAAGAAGCTTGTCCGGCGACTTCGAAGGGAGCTGTCTGCCCAGACACAAGACCGTTCACTTGATCGAGAACTCCCTCAGCAAGCGAGGACCACGGCAGTCCCACCGATTGCCTTGGGTTCCTTCTTGGGTCCCCAGAAGGATTCGAGACTGCGACGGACAATCCACAGAAGAGGCCGTGGTCCCTTCCCCGAGGTCATTGTGCTGACAGAATCAGCGGATAACCTGTGAAAAAGTCCTCTGTCCCGGGGTGTCCGCATCCTGGGGCAGAGGACCCTCGAGTCCTTCCAGGGTGCGGTCTGCCCCTTCCCACTACTCTCCCTGCAGGAGGGAGAACCTGGCAGACCCCTGAGGACCTTCAGATGAACTAGGCTGGCGTCCCGCCTAACCTGGTCGAGCCAAGGGCTAGGCATCCAGGTGCATACCTGGTTTCACACAGCTGGACTCCACCAGCCAGAACGATCCCCAGAGTTCCTCCTCTCTCCACTCACGCCCCTGGAGGAGACAGAAAGGCGGAGAGGACAGGCGAGAAAGATCTTGGCGCTTCAGCTGCCCTTCTGGCAGAGCCAGTAGAAACAGTGGAAAGACATCACCAACCCACGGTGATGACGAGCCAATGTCAGGTCGAGGGACAAGTTTCAGCCCAGGTGAAAAAAGATCTCCCGAGGTCCAGCAAGGGGTCTCTGCGAGTTCGCCCCTTCAATTCTCCCCAGCCAGGCTGGCCACGCAGGCGTGGCCGGGACTGGGAGGAGCCTCACCAGAAGAAAAGGCTGGGTACATGGTCCACAATGTTCCGTCAGTTCCATATAAACATTTTGGAAGCGAGGCTGAAGCCTTTCGAAAGACTGAAAAACTTCTTCCTGTCTCTCCCATGCATTCCCGTCAGGCTGGTGCTGGAAGCACTGTCCCGTGGTACCTGACTTGGCACTAGAAGGAGTGCCAGCAGGAAGAGCGGAGCACCTGCATGCCCGGCCATCTTTCTCTCGTCCCACGAAACTGGTCTGTATGGCACCTGAAGTATCCATCTATAACAGCCTGGGGTACCCGACTCTCCTTGGAGACCTCCGCTGGAGTCAGAATGGTCCCTGGGCAACTTTCGAACGATCGCCAGACAGGTTCCGCTGGCCTTAGAAGCAGGAGGTTTCTTTTTGCCAGCGGAGAAATCACCTTGGTCTGCCCTTGTTATGTTGCTCCCAACCTGCCCTGGCCCGGAGGCCGGGATGCAATTCCCTGATCCGAGGATCTGGAAGAGCCAACAGAAAATCCCACTGCCTTCCCTGTGAAGGAAGGTGTTGCACAAGCTCAGGTCATTCAAGGCGAGGTTTCTTAGCTCCCAACAGACTTCTTCTTTCTTCTGGAGCTCAAGCCTTGGAGGAGGAGAGGAAGAAGCACCAGAGCCACAGCTGATGAAGATGAAGATGCAAACAAGGACTGTGTCACCTTCCTAGACCTCTTCTTCTTCTTTTCTTTACCATCTGCTTCAGAGAAGCAGTCAAATCCCCAAGCCAGGAATACTCTGGCCTTGATTCAGATAAAAGCAGGAACAGACAGGAGGGGCAGCAGCAGCAGAAGAAGCAACCGGGCAGAGACGGCTGAGCTCGGACCAGCCATTGCCTGGGTTGGGAGAGCATTTTTCGGTCACCAGGAACAGAAGTGGGCGGGCCAGGATGCCAGGCAGCCGCCCCTCCCGCTTTGAAAAAGGTTCAGGTCAAGCCTTGTCAACAGTCACTGGGATGGGGATTGAGGCAGCGAAGGGCCGGGCTTGAGACCAGAGACCCGTCCACATAGGAACCGTTTCCAAAGCCAGTCCATGGTCAAAATTAGGGGCAGCAACAGTAATGATCAATGTTCTGATTTCACCATGTTAAGGAAGACCAGTTCTTAATGGAGCCAGGAAGCCAGGTGGTAATGGAACAGCGTGCTGGTCCGTGGATGACACCGATTTCCTTCCGTCAGGAGATGTTCTGCCACTGAAACAGGCATCTGGACCAATCTTGAGAGGTGGTCCCCCTGGTAGTTGTCCTCTTCCACAAGACCTGTCCTGCCGTGCCCAGGTCGTGACTGGAGGGGGCCAGAGGAGCCAAGCCTTCCAGGGCCAATCCAGGTAGACCCAGGTGTAGCCAGGGAGAGCTGGGAATCATTTCTGGCTATCCAGTCCGGAACCTGAAGCAAAAGTCGGGTTATCAGTCCCTAAGCCTCTCATGATATCCGGAGGAAAAACTCAATTATTTTCATAAAGAGACTTCGAGAGCTGATGATGTACACGGTCAACTCTCCCCGCAGCCCTTCCACCAACGAAATCACTGGAGGAAGGGGAGGGGAGTCCTCACCCGAGGGAGGGGAGCAAGAAGGGATCCTCCACCTTAAGGAAGAAACGAACCCTGGTATTAGCCACCAACGGAGTCGCCTGCCTCATTTATTTGCCCTGCCATTTTCTCCTTGGAAGGCATGCTTCACAACGCCGCTCTCCTCGAACTTACCCCCACAATGCTTGGAGGACCACAAACAACACTCATACACACTGTGATTTAGTTTTAACACACACGCCCCTGCAAGATGTGCAGAGTGCATAGTGGGTCCACGCCTTCGACTTTAGATCGAAAAGAATTACACTTCTTGACCCCTACCCGTCCACACATGCTGGGGAAAGGAGGGTTTAGATAACTTTTCCATAATAATGAAAAACAGAAAAATCCCACCAATAAGATGAAGAGATGCAGTCAGGCAGTGTTTTTATACATGAACAACAAATGTTCGTCACTTTTGGACTTTCAAGCAAATTGGAATGTTTACATCCGGGCAGGCGGTGCACCGGCCTGACCGGACAGTAGAAAACTTTGCCAATAACCACCTTGTTTGAAGTTCAACGGCCGTTTCCAGCCTACGCCTGAAAGTAATCTCCTAATGTAAAGGACCGAGGGTTTATATATTGTGTCAGAACAACTGGAATGTTTACATGTGGGCAGGCAGGTATTCCTGCCTACCTGGCGGTAGGTGCTGCCTAACCACCTTGCTCAAGAGTTTAACGGCCATTTCCAGCATATGCTGAAAGTAATTCATAATGTAAAGGACCGACGGTTTGTATATCGTGTCGGAACAAACTCCTTTCATGTCTTACAAAGTAATTTCACTGGTTCCCATATCTGTCATATTACAAGTGCCATAAACTACACTGGTGTCACGACACTCTGTTCTTGACAAGTTGAATTACTTATACAACTCTGGCAAAAGCTTCAAATTACTGTATCCTATTTTTTACCTTTTAAGTAAGTAGGCTTTTATGCATTTTCCAAATGCAATTATTATGATAGTTCTTCCACATGATTTTGACTAATTCACCAAACTGAAACAATAATTTGTTTTGTTACTAGCCTACTATAGCTTCCCTATTTCTAATATATTATAGGGGACTTTCCAGGAGATATCCAAACCTTTAGGGTCAGGTTAGGTTGGTAGGACAGACTCTAGTTTATTAAAAATTACAGCCTAAAAATTACATTGAAGCAGCAGGACAGTTTTACATGGAAAATTGCCCAGAGTAAAAAAAAAACACTCATTTCCAACCATTGTGGTCTATTTTTAAGGAGTTTGAGACATTAAGGTTTGCTTAGTGACCTAGTTTGATCAAATTGAGACTTTTAGATATTTTCAGCCTACATAATCTTTTTCTTTTACTGGTTTTTCTCCTCTCCTCATTTCCTTAAAGAAAAAATCCTAGTCTGACACAGTCATGCCCTGGGCCATAATGACTGCATGACAGGCCATGCCCAAACAAGCAACTGCAATGAAACAGGAAGTCTAACTTGTCAAAATCCAGCCACTTGGTGCCTGAAATATTTACAGCTTTTTGTTCAAGTTCATGTCTTTTGTTGTTTAAGTTTATGACATTTATTGTCTTTTGTTTATATTTACATTAAGCCCCAAGTGGCTGGTACAAAATGCAGCAGCCATTTTGCACAAAAACTGATAATTACCAAACAAACTGGGTGCGGTAGTTACTCTTCAATTTGCTCAAGAGTTAATTTTGAATTTTTTAAGAATTACAACCCCAATTTAAATGACCAAAAGTTTCCTATATCCTCACACCTAACCTACTTTATAGGCCCAGGTAGAAATAAAATTACACCTGAAAAAGAAACTGCAAAAACAAATTGGTCAAAGGAAACCAGAAACTTCAATAAAATCAGTTTCAGGTAATTCTGAGTATTAGCTCAATGACAGCCTGTTTTTACCTTTTCAACTGGTTTTTTCTACACTTTTAGGGATACTGGCGTTGTGAATTTCTTCAAACAGCCGTCAGCCAAATGGAATGTCCCTTTGCTGTGTTTAGTACTGGCCACATGCAAAGACCAGGGTGCCTTAACAAGGAACAAACCTAATATGGGATATGAACTTTCTCATTTTATAAATGAATATAACTGCTACTTTTGCTGAAGATGCTATGACCATGGAAAGCCCTTTAGTTGGATGGACTTCAGCCAATTAGTAACAGGCTAATTATACATATGCTATACAAAAATTGAATTTAAATTTAGTATTAGCAACCAAATAACTTTCAAAAAAGATGTACCTCAAAGCAAAAATTTGTTACACAATAGAAAACCTTTCTTCAAAAAGCCTTCATTCATGAGTTTAATAAAAATAACAATTTTTAAAGTAAATTGTATTTTTCCTACTATACAAACCTGAGGTCCTTTACATTAGGAATTACTTTCAGGCGTAGGCTGGAAACGGCTGTTAAACTCTTGAGCAAGGTGGTTAGGCAGTAACTACCGCCAGGTAGGCAATACCCGCCTGCCCGGATGTAAACATTCCAGTTTGCCTTTCGGTCCAGGTTCACAGATTGAGGGGTGGCATGAGGTGGGCATAAAATGAAAGGACCTCGGGTTTGTATAGTTAGGAAAAATACAATTTACTTTAAAATTTGTTATTTGTTCCGACACAATATACAAACCCTCGGTCCTTTACATTAGGAAGACTCACTGGTTGGAGGGAGGAATCTGAGTGAAGTCTCCTGAACTGACTGGAGTTCTGCACACCTGGTCTTCCCTCCTGGTCGAAAAGAACGAGGAGAGGGAAAAACTGCCTCTGACATATTGATCGGAGTGTAGTAAACTGCAAGATCAAATGTCAGATACTGGACCTTTTCACATGAGTGAGGAAACGTAAGTTCATGAAATAGGCTGGGAAGAATCTTGAGTCAGAGGCAGTAAGGCAAATACCTGAGATAGGGTTCCCTTATTGTCATCTCTCCTTCCTCCCCTTGCAAGAGGAAGGAGCGGGGTTGCTTCTATGAACCTGATAAGAAAATAGAACGGGAGCTCCTGTTATGTGCTTATCTGCATCACTGCCAGTTCCAGCAGCTATTGGTTCAGTCCTATTCTCATCCCTAAGGAGGAGAAGTTGGAGGATGGGAAGGAGGAGGAAGAGAGGCCAGTCACTCTCCTCCTTCTCACTTCCAGAACCAACACCTTAGGCGAGATGCTACTGTCCCTCTTGAAGGAGCTGGGTAAGACAACACAACTTGTTGAGCAGCCACCACAGGACCCAAGGAAAAAGTGTTCCAAGGGCCTGTGGGCAAGACCCCTGAGGTAAGAAGGAGGTGAAGTGTGGTCTGTTGGGACCACATCTTGCCTTCAGCTCCTGTGGTACAGAAACTTCCGGAATGCGAGGGATGGACCAAGCCATCGACTTTGTGAGCTCTCGGTGAAAGGTACCGGTATCGTCGTCATCAGCTGCCAAGTACCTCCTTTGATCGCTTCACGAAGTCAGGAGGAAGATGTGTCCTTAGACACTTCTTCCTTGGGAGAGACAGTACTAGCGAAAATGTTGACGACATCCAGGTTAGGAATGTCAAACCTTTCGGAAAGTACCACAGCTCCCAATAGGACAAAGTAACGAATGATCTGGATCATCGATACAAAGTCCAAGGAGGAGGGGAACAAGAAGGACTCGAACCCAACAGTCGATGCCAATGGATTTGAGTCCACCTACGACATCCGAGAAGGAGGATGATCCCCACCCCTGTTCTTCCATCTTCTACGCCAAGGCCAGGGTAAGATGACAGATGGTCCTAAGAGGGCATATCTCTATCCGACACTCTCGTAGGGCGAGTGCAGAGCACGGACAGGAACCCTAAACGAGAGTCGCATGCCACCCAGGAAACAGTTCCTGGGAGAGCATGACTGAAGAAGCTTCTCGTCCGTAGCTAACTCTTGACTGAGGAGACGAAGGCTACTTCAGATAGAAGACTAGGTCGCAAGGGCCTACGTTCTTCACAAATGAAAGGGAGAGAAGCAACCCTCGGCAGAGAAGACGAGGAAGTCCAGACTTGACGAGCGACTCTGACCCGAGAAGAAGTTCCGACAACGACACCACCAGCGAAGACGGATCCAGTCCCTGGGACAGTGTTGCAGAGGACTTCAAGGGATATCCAGCTATATCCGTTGCCGCTCAGCGAGAAAGCCTGTGCTTGCAAGGAAAGCTGGAAAGTCTCCCAGTCCTGAACACACAGGGATGTACTGCCTCAAGAACCGCTTCTTGTGTAGCTGCTACAGGAGGATGGGTCAAGCGGAATTCTTCTCGATGCCTCGGCAATCAGGTCGGAAGAAGGGGAAGTCTTCAAGTATTTGTCTGTAACTCGGGGTGAGCAATGTTTGTGAACCCTAGCGAAACGGACAAATCACGGAAGGAAAAAACGTTGATATCGAGTTTTCACCAAAAAGACAGCATGCCTCAACAGAGCGGCCCCTGGTCTGGTATGAAGGAGCGAGAAAACTACTGACTTGTGTGCAGGGAGGCAACAGAAGGATGGTAGGGATTTCTCAGTCCAGCAGTCTCTGCATGAATCTTCATGAAGAAAGAGTGAGCAGCATGTTCTGTCCCGATCACTCAAACCCGAGGCCAGGCTTGCCTTTACCAATACATCCCCACCAGGGATGCATCTGGTTAATTGAGCTGTCGAGTGTGCAATAGAACAACACTCAGTACCTGCAAATGTCGAGATGAAACAGGAGGAAAAAACGATTGCCTCTTGTTTGTCGACAAATGCCACTACTGTGGTTTTATTGTTCAATGAAACCAGTGAGTGCCCATAAAACCCATCCTGAATTCTCGGATGGCCAAAAGGCTGCCCTGAGCCCAGGACAGTGATGAGAAGGTACTAATCATCTCGGTCACACAAATTCAAGACAAGGTCTTACCAGTGTGCGCCTATTCCTCAACCTGTGAATCTGTGAGTAGACACAAGATTTGAGGGAAATATGAAAAGATGCATATTCGAAGGTTCCTTCAATCAAGCATTAGCCTAACTCTTTCCTCATACATCAAAGAGGAAAGAACGGATGGAAAAGGAAGCAGACTTCCATTCTCCACCATGGGGAAGCTTCTGCAAGATGACAGGAACCGAGACAATTAGCTCTAGCCGGGCTGGCATTTCCCGAATCGGGAGCACAGGGAGAGGTGGATGGAAGTTCAATGGAAAAGAATTGCCGAGACCTAAGGGAAATAGATACTTCTCCTGAAGGAATCCATTCCCAGGTCTCGGCAATGGATACTCATTTCATTCAGGAATCTCCAGAGACTCGATAAGCATCATTTTTCCCTCCAGGCATCAGCAGTTGCAATCTTCTTCTGAAGCCTAGGACTTCTTAGCTAAGGAGTTGAGGGGGCTGGCTTGAACTCAAGGTCGAGCTTGAGATGACTAAGACCCAAAATTCTTGGCCATTGTCCAAAAGACAAGGCAGTGCCCTGGTGGGAACCTTGATTACCGGGGTATCTGGCAAATCTCTGAAAGAGAAAGGCAGAACCAAGTAAAGATTCGTTCCCAAGGGTCAAGCCAACTCAGGACTTACGAAACTGGAGATCCGAATTGGGACAAAGTCCTTCTTCTTAGCACCAGAATTGCCAAAAAACTGTGTTCAGCTCTGCAGTGCAAGATAAGAATCATATTCTGTCGAGGCAGGGGTGAAAGCTTGGTGTCTTCTACCTGAATTAACTCCTTCTCCAAGAAAAGAATTCATCAGGTCGAAGAATGCTTCTCGGAAGCCAGGACCACGGTCCCTGACACTCTCGGCCCCTCGGAAACTGCAAGGGTTGCAAGTGATGAAGGTTATTCATTGGGGAGCTGCGGTCCTGTCCTGGGGATCCTCGTGCTGACGAATCGGCGAAGTTCTCCGAAAAACAAGGGGCGATCGTAACTTGAAGAGGAAGACCCTTCGCTGCTCCGATCGTGAAACTCCTGTACCTTCTCCCCTTGGAGGAGACCTTGACAGATCCCATGAAACCCTCCTCGGCTACCTGGTTATAATACGAGAGAATCGGGAGACCAACACCCAAAGCACGTCAGGCAGCCGAACTCCAAAGAAAATTTCATCAGAGCTCTCTCTGTCCGTCTTGCTCCTCTCGGAACAACCGAGAGGAGAAGAGAACAGGTGAGAGAAAGAGTAGCCCTACCTGTCCTGCCAGAAGATAAGCAGGAGAGGCGGACCGTGAGCAATAATCAACCGAAGGAGATTACTGCCACATGGGGAAGAAGAGCACCTATGCCGTGGCAAAGTGCTTTCCTGGGAAGAGCAAAAAGTTCACTCGAACATAGCCGAGAACCCGATTTGGAAAAAACCGAGTGGGCCGAGCTGAGCTGACCGAGCCGATCACGAACGCGATCCAGCTGGTCGGTATTTTACTGGCAGGCAGGCGAGGCGGGCGAGCCAGTCTTGCCAAGCCAGTCCAGCAAGCCGAGTCAGTCTTGCCGAGCCAGTCTGGCAAGCCCAGGGAGCCGAGCCAGCTGAGCCAATCGACCGAACACAGTCAGACTCATAACTGGGCAGGCCAGACTCGTCTGCTGTGAACAATGCTAGTTTCCGAACTCTAAACTCTTTCGAGGCGAGACCGAGGCCGAGGCCCTTGAGAAGAAGGTTCAAAGGGGAATTCTGTGTCTGCTATCTTGCATGCTCGAACCCTAAAGTTCGAACACAAGAATGAAGCCCCCGAGCAACGAAGGGCAGAATCGAGACACCTGGCGTCGCGGTACACCAGAAACCTGGGTGTCCGGCGACCAGACACATGGGTGTCTCGGCAACCAGACACCTGGGTGTCGGGCACATGGGTGTCTGGCAACCAGACACCTGGGTGTCTTGGCACCCAGACACCTGGGTGTCGGCAGCACCTGGGTGTCTCATTTTCTCTGTGCCTCTTGCCTCGTAAGGAGAGCGCTCGTGATTCATAGAATTCGAGCTACCCACGAAACTTCCGAAAATCGGGAGTGGCTGCTTGTTTTCCTAATAGATTAAAAGAGCCAAGCACAGAACCAGTCTTAGATGCAGACTTCCAAGACTGGCAACGAGGGCGTGGCCTTGAGAGGCCACGCTGTGACCCCGAAACACGCAAGATCCCACAGGAGAATGCGAAAGATCCCGCCAGGAAAATGCCAACGAGAGAACTTGTCTCCCGGAAGAGAGTCAGTCCCTTAGAAGTCCCACAGGACTCCCAAAGGGAATCTCTTCCTTGCTTCTTCTGGTGTTCAAACCAACAGGATCGAGACACCAGGCTGGGAACCCGACCGAGCACTGGCAAACACTGGGGAGCGCTTGCGGTGCTGGCAGGAAGAGGGAACCGAGACACCTGGGTGCCTCGGCCCTTTCTCGCACTGCTCCCGAACTGGGCTCTCTCAGACCAGATCGGGATACAGATAGAATCAAGCAAAACTTCTTTCAGTTTTCTTCTGAAGATGGGAAAAACAGATTCTTGTGTATAACTTGTTTACTGGTAAATATTTACATATTACTTTGATCTCGAGCTTTCAGGTCCTAACTGTGACCCTTTTTCAAGAGATGAGGTAGTCAGGCTGCGTAGGGCAGTTCCCCTTGTAGCGGGAGGAGGTACTCTACAAGAAGTCGCCTGATCGCTCCCCGCCCCTGGACTTCGCCCGTGAGAGGGCGAAGGAGAGAGATCTTCTAAAGGGGGGGGGAAGAACCTACGGGAAGAGAAAAAAAAAAAGACGGAGGGTGGCCACCAAGGAGTGAACTTATCGAACTATAGACACACCCACAACCTCCCACCAGGCCCGTAATTTCTCCAAGCACAGGCGAGCAACACTCAGCATAAGTAGGAAGGAATTAGTGATGCCCCCTTATACACGGAGGCGGAAGCCCCAAGAAGGATCGAACTCTTACGTCCGATGAATGTAGGGGAGTGAAGATATTACGTCCCAAACTATATCTCCGAGTACAGGGCGCCTTCGGTATTTCGTAAAAGGGCTGCTGGAAGAGAAGATTACCACTCTGGTTCGCTTACTCCAGTTATGCCCTTGGCCAAAACCAAGACACAGGCAGGGAACAACGGCTTATACAAGGTTATCACAAATCGTGGTTTGTATTAATAAATATCAAACACATGTATATATATAAACAAAAATACAGAAAGATCCCACTGGGATAATAAGAGCTTAACGACAGTCAGGCGGAGAGAACGAAAACACGCCAACAACGCATGACAGCGAAAAACTGGAATGTTTACATCCGCAGTATGGCATCCCACCTGCAAGCGACCAGTTACTGCTAACCACCTTGCTCAAGAGTTTAACGGCTGTTTTTCCTTTCGCTGAAAGTAATTCCTAACGTAAAGCACCGAGGGTTTGTATATTGTGTCGGAACAAACAACCTTGGAATAATATAATAATAATAATAATTATTATTATAATTATTATTATTATTATCCAGAAGATGAAGAACCCTATTCATGTGGAACAAGAAGCCCACCAAAGGGTCCATTGACTTGAAATTCAAGAAGCTTCCAAAGAGTGTTAAGGTGTTCATTAGGAAGTAAGAGAAGATAAAGGTTAATACAGAAAGAAGAAACGTCACTTATTAAAAAAAAAAAATTAATAAATTAATAAATAGATAAAAATCACAATTTTTAAAAGTAAGTTGTATTTTTCCTAACTATACAGACCTGAGGTCCTTTACATTAGGAATTACTTTCAGTGTAGGCTGAAAATGGCCGTTAAACTCTTGAGCAAGGTGGTCAGGCAGTAACTACAGCCAGTAGGCGGGAATGCCCGCCTGCCCGGATGTAAACATCACAATTTTTAAAAGTAAATTGTATTTTTCCTAACTATACAAACCCGAGGTCCTTTGCATTAGGGGATTACTTTCAGGCATAGGCTGGAAACGGCCGTTGAACTTCAAACAAGGTGGTTAGGCAGTTAACTACCGCCCAGGAGGCGGGAGTACCTCCTGCCGGATGTAAACATTCAATTTGCCTTTCAGCCCAGGTATCAGATTGAGGGTGGCATGAGGTATTAAGCAAACCTGGTAAAGAAAAAAGAAAAAAATATTAATCAAATCGTACTCTAACAAACACTCAAAAATTAAATAAAAACAAAAACACACAGTTTCAAAAACAAAAAGTTCTTCTCACAAAACCCGCTTCCATACCGACCACCACACTGTCCCCACAGGAGACTTCCAGCCTCACGTCATGGCTGTCCTGAGATTTTCTTGTAGGGGTCCCAAATTGCTGGGTAGCCATGTCCAGAGGGAGCTTTTCCCTTCAGAAGGGAGGAAAATGTGCTCATCCCTTCATAGCATTATCTGATACTGGGAGGATGGAGACAAATGGCTTTGTTTCTGCCATAAACTCTCGTTTCCCAGTCATCACAAAATTCTGAAATTGCGTCTTCACGTGACTGATTGTTTCAAAAGTGAAGAGACAGAGAGCGGATGCCTCCCAGGGAGGTTACTGGTTCTGTAAAATTGTTTTTGTACTACATTTACCATTAAACTGGAGAAAAGTTGCTTCTGCTTGGCTTTTATTTGCTATATTACTAAGCAGGATAACCATCGCTTCGGCAGTTTCTGGAATTTACTGACGGAGGGGCTGAGGTAATTCAGTATTGTGAGAGGTCACTATGTCCCAGAATTTATGCTTAACCTCGGCCAGTTTTTCCTTCATTAAGGAGGTATTTTCCATCCGGGGAAAGGATGCACAGTGAGGTGTCTCGCCAAGGGTTCTCAGTATTATTCTCAGGGCCAGATATTGGTGCCCATACTACATTCTGATTGAGTTTTGTCCATCCTGGTCTCAGTTGTTACCAGTTGGAGCTCTGGGAGTAAGCAGGCTGTCTCTTATTATCCATTCTTATTTCAACAGAGGATCTAGAATTTGGTCGTAGGTTTTTTTTCCTGTTTCCATGACCTAGGATTTTTGGTGAGAATCCTATCTCTGCCTGGGCAGACTGTGCAGCCGCTCAATCCTGAATTCCTCTTGGGAATCATGGATAGATCTCTACATTTATTTAATAGCAAGTGAGCCATCAGAGCAGTCTCTTGGGGTATCCTTCCTTGATGCTGTTCATGATTTCCTCCCAGGATCTGAAAGTACTGCAAGCAGAATTTTCCTACTAAGGAAGTCTGCATGAACTGATAAGCCAAGGCAGTCATACCATCACTGCCTGGCAGTATAGAAGTCCAGGATATATCACTACAGTACCTCTCAACACATGCTTGCAGCATGGGAAAGGCAAGATTCTCATGGAGTATCTCTTTCCATGCAAAGCAGAAGACTTCCCTAGATCTTCCACATTCAGGAGGAAATTTCAGTGGCTCTATCCACTTTGTGTCAGGCATCAGTGACCTCTCTCCCAAGGAGAGAGACTTCATCTCCATCGGAGGAGTTGAAGTGGGAGTTCCTAGAATCCACTGCTTTTGGAGTATTGGCCCAAATGTGGATTCTGGAGAGGGATGGAAACACTGCCATAGTTCTCCTTCCGCACTCTTTCCAAATCTACAACTAATAGACAGCTTCCAAAATGGCTCTTTTCATCATTTCCAACTTGCTGCCAGAAGCATGTGGTATATTTCTTATAAACGTCCGGCCAGCAAATCAAATTCTTTTTGATTCCTTCTGGGGCTGGCTCGTGGCTGGTAGTGGTGAGTCAAGCTCCATCGGGCAATCTGTATAGACTGAGCAGGTCGCGCTGTGGCACAGGTAATGTGCAAGTCCTGTTTAATAGTAGCCACAGTGATAAAAACTACCTAGTGTTAGCTACTTATATCACTGTATAGGCCACAAACACTTCAAATTAACCCAGGCCTACATGGCCACAAGTACATGTCCATGATCAGTGGGCCATATCCATGAAATAATAGTAATGTATTAAGATATCAACTCACAATTACTACAATAACATTCCCTTAAAGGAAGGATTTATTCACCAATGCTTCTCAACTCAATTAAGACAAAACTAAAATATCTCTGATTAACCGGTTCATTTTATACATATACAACACACTGTTAGTTGCATTTATTGGTACACAAATAAATCATTATTGGAATGATCAAAATATTCAAAATGTGTGTAAAATCAGTATCTTCAGGATTTTCAGATGTTTGGCAAAAGCTCACCATCACAAATAAATACTTTCTGATTCCCTTTAGGAAAAATATATACATCACGACAAATGCTCAACACTTGTGACAGGAGTAATGCCCGTTGGAAGTAGATCCGCAGGAATTACTTTAAAATTGGAAAGAATCCCGATATGAAGGGTAACTGGGGAACTATCAGTATCACAGAATCCTTTAGTATGATCATAAAATACTAAAGCTTGTAAGTCAAGCACGATTGGGAATCACGAACACGGCTCTGTTTCGTAAACAAGGAAGTTAGGCCCCCTGTAGGGGGTTAGTGCCATCAGTGCACCTCAGGGGGTGCACTGTAGGCATTACTTAAGGTTCTTTGCAGCGTCCCTTCGGCCCCTAGCTGCAACCCCTTTCACTCCTTGTACTGCACAGGTTCTCCAATGACCTGATCTTTACTTGAAAAAATTGTAACTTGAAAATAGCCTAGCCTACACTAGTGTATACAGTATAATCTATACATATACGGTAGCCTAGCCTACACTACACAGTACAGTGTACTCTATACATACACAGTGTAATTATTAATATCCACTACTTCTAGAGGTTCAATGCAGATTGGATTCTTATGATATTTCAGTACAAACAGAGAAATCGAATAACACAAACAAGAGTCAGACGTGTACCGTACAGGGGTACTTGCATCAAGATTTGGTCTGTCGTCGGCGTACTTGAATGGTGTCAGGCTGTTGATGGCTATGTATATTAAACATCAGAAAAGGAGGATGATAAAGCAGCAGGATCATCACCTCGCTTCTCTTCAGCTGTTAGTTCAGGTGTTACTGGGGGTAGGATTGCAAAGAAAGAGCTCTCACAAGATGTAGATGGTAGGGCTCAAATGTGGTGGAAGGATGGTGAAGGTGATGCTTATTTAAGGAAGTGATCCATTGTAGCTTGCACAGCGTGATTTTTAACGTTCTTCATAAATGACTCATAACATGTAACAGAGTTTTGAACTGCTGTCTCAACTTTAGGAGATCGTTCTATGTTCACATCCATTTGACTGAAAAGCTTCATGGCATGTTCAGTTCAGGCAAATGCCTCTGCCATTGTTTTTGTCATAAACTTTTGCCCTGGATCTTCATTTCTTCTTCCTCTTCTGCTCTCTTTCTCTCATCTGCAAGTGCAGCTAAATCTTCTGTCCTTAGCTCTGCTGCCTTGCACATCTGTGAGTTCAGATATCTTCCTCTTCAAGTTTCAAATCTAAACTTCTCTCAAATGTCAAGATCTTTTTATTAATTTGCACAACTTCATCCTTATTGAAACCTTTGAATGAGTTCGCATACACTTTCAGCAGATTTTTCCAAATCCCGTTCATACACAATCCGTAGCCTGAACAGCCTGAGCAGACGTGTTCCGAAGATAATAGGCATTGAACTAGCCACTGCACCCTGTCCATGGGTCAGTGGGAGAGAAGTTGTGTTTGGTAGCAGAAACACAACTTTATGTCTTTGTTAATAACTCTGATGTTGAGGGTGGGGTGGCCAGGAGCATGATGAGAATTGGCAGAGTTTTGAAGTGGATAAGTTGTTTCCTGCATAACAGTCTTTTCACTTCTGAATAAAGCATTGCATAAACCATTCTTTGAACAGCAGTGCAGTCTTCCATGCTTTCACATTATGGCCGTGATGCACAGGTAGCATATGCTTGCTGATTCTTTTTAATGCCCTTGGATCGGCAGAGTGAGAAATCATGAATGGCTTGAGTTTATACCCAGCCACATTTCCCCCACGCAGAAGATTCAGTCGATCTTTGTATGCCTTAAACCCAGTCTTCGTTGTTGCTTCTTTATGGATGTAGGACTGTTGGGGCATCTGCTTCCAATACAGTCCTGTTTTGTCAACAAGTACCCTTCATCCACAATCATCTTCTGGCAAGCATCCTTAAATTTAGTGGCTCCTTCGGCATCACCCCTTGCTGCTTCATCACTGATTTTAAAACTATGGAAATTATGGTGGTTTATGAAGCGATGAAACCATCCAATGCTTGCTACAAAATCTGTGTTGTGGGTATCATCATATTTTTTCTTTAGTTCCTCGAAAAACAAGTGCACCTCTGTTTGGATGGTCAAGAGGCTGAGTGGCATACGCTTTTGTATCTGGTCCTCCATCCACGTGACCAGTAATTGCTCCATTTCTTCCAAAGGCCCCATCCTTTTCTTTGTTATAATCGTGGAATGAGCCGAAGCAGATATTTTTATAACATCCATTATCTGTTTCTTGTCCTCAATGATGGTGGATGCTGTTGACTGCTATAGATGCTCGTCACATGCGATCACCACGACTGCCTTTCCAGTGGCTTGCTGATTGATACTTTTCATTTTCTGCTCTAAAGTGATGGAACGCCTCTTCCTCTTTGGACTACCAGCAGGAGACTTACTTGGACGTTAAGCAGACACTGATAATACATAAATTTGAGTTTTAAACAGCTTCACGTATTAAGTCAGGATGCACAAATCACTACAAACACTGACCTAACTCGTCAGAGATCACAGCATGAGTGAGGTCGAGTCAGGGCGAGAGATACGGTACGCACATCCCAGCCTCTGGGGCCAACATGTCGCACACCGTACGCTGCCTGACTGTACACTGATGCCTGCGCCTGTCACATGCAGAATTTAAAAATCCACTATTTTTTCCAAAATATTGTTGTATTGGCATCGATCAGTAACTGCTAACCCCATCGCAAAACTCAAATCATCATAAGACAAATCATTGTGTTTCGTGAACTACCTGTACCTCCATTCATGTTCTCTTCCACCTTCAGGTCCAGGCCTCTCCTAACAATCGATTCACAGTGCTTCAACTGCTTTTGAGATTTTCCTCCTGCAACAACTTCTTCAAACCTCTTACTGTCAGCCTTGTTTCCATCGCTGAATGACCTTACAGTAGAGGTCCCAGCGCTTGGCCTTTGGCCGAAATTCTATATTCTGTTCCATTCTGAAATTTAAATTTTTGTAAATGGACATCTTGGTGGAAGATAGAGACACCAGACTGCCAATGGTTTCTCTAATATAACTTTGATAGCCACAGCCTGTGAGTTGTAGATTTCATCTCCTGATTTTCTGTGACAGATGCTTGTTTACTGCTCACAGCATCATCCACAGATACATTTTTGAAACGAAGTTTCATGTGCGATATCTTCTAGACCACTAGAATCCAAATTTTGACAAGACCTGAAAGAGTAGTTTTCTTTAATGGATGGGGTTCGACTGGCGTGAAGGGATCTAGTGTTATATAGATTTATTTGATACCTCTAGTCTCCTTATTTCAATGTGAGTAGATCCTAAGACTTTGTTATCCCTGGAACTTGGCTTTGAAGTATTATCTTGACCCATTGTCACATCCAAATTTTCCTTAGCTGTATCAGGGGTATCCTGATTGCTAGAAGCATTACACACAGATTGGGTGATCTGTAAGTTGGAGTTCGAGGAAGATTTGAGCAGCAGCTTCTGCCAACCGACCAAAATGTCTGCAGGGGGTCTTCGTGAAGCTCTCAGGTGCTGTCTACTGCCAAAACTTGTGTGTTCATTTTCTGCTGTTTCAAGTCTGTCTTGATTAAGTTTATATACAGGACACTGTCTTCAGTCAAAGCAGAACAAATATAGCATCTGGCATCATTACAGTTTGCACTGACATGACCGTACTCAAAGCATTTGTATGCTTGGAGTTAGATGCTTTTGAAATTTTTCCGCAGACAGGTTAATACGGTTGGTCTTTACGTATCCAACTTTACAGCTATTATATCTTTAGGGCATCTTCCTAGGATGTCTCTTTCATTCAAATCACAAAGGTCTCTGCTGTATAAAACTCCCCTTACAGAGTTACAGGTTTGATGGAGAGGTACTGATGTACTGTACTGCCCTCACTAAAAGATTCTCCTACCATATCTTTGGATATTGGTCTCATAAATGCACCTACTTTCTCTTCGAGGTTTCCAGGCTTCAGTATAGTTGCTTTTCCTTCTTTCTGTGACAGAACATGCCAAATAGGTTTTCTTTTGCCTAATGATGTTTGTGCTTATGACATTGATTTTTGGGATGAAATGTCCTCACTGGCCAAAATTTCTTGGTACCTAACAGCTTCACTTTTCCCCTTTAATTAAATAATTTTGATGCTTTAAAAGCTTCAAAGGCTTTTTTTTGCACAAAGTATGCATCAAAAGATTCTCAGAGTTTAATCTAGTTCTTAATAGTAATCCAAAAGGCTTCATATATTCATACACTTTCGTCATCACCTTGAGTTGTCACCATGGCTGTTTTTGGTTGAGGAGTGTTTTGGTACGTGAAAAAAGTTACTAAGTTCTCCCAATGCTTTGGGAGGCAAAAGGAAGAGCCCCCTAAGGGTCGGGAATAACCAGAATATGATCATTGACACACTCAGGGCCTCGGAACTGAGCTGCGATGGACTTTGACGACCTGGTCATCTGCCCTCCTGAGTTTTGTCCCACCGAGAATGGATGTGAGGCACTGCAGGTGGTTACTTAAAGGCTGCCTCCTGCAGGTCCCTTCCATGGCCCTAGCTGCAACCTCTTTCATTCATTTCACTGTACTTCTCTCTTTCTTCCATCTTACTTTCCACCCTCCCCTAACAATTGTTTCATCGTTCAACTGCGAGGTTTTCCCACTCTTTTCAAAACCTCTTACTACTTCATTTTCCCGGTGCTGAATGACTTAGGTCCCAGTGCTTGGCCATTGGCCTAAATCCAACATTCCATCAAGAATAGGGCTGGCATAGTCACCCTGTATTTGGTATCTGACGACTGGGATGGTTTTGAATGCGGTGCTCAAGATTACAAAGCCACCAGACCTCCCTAGGAAGCGAAAGAGAAAGTTTGGAGGTGTAGATTAGCATAGGTCATGAGGAAGAGGAGTACAGTATACTTAATCGACGCAGGAAGAAGGAAGCAGGAAGACTTATAGGAAGGGAGAAGTGAATGGGAGAAGATTTCCCAATGATTAGTTTGTGCCCACTGCAGAGACTGGGCAAAATGATAATGCATTTGACAAGGTTAAGGGCTGCTTTTGGTCCCTAGTAACAGCCATTTTTTATCTCCTTTCATGTAGCCTTTACTTCACCCTGCTCCTGCTTCCTTCTTGTCTTATTGTCCAGCCACTCTAATTCCTCTTTTAAAGTGTTCAAGCCCTGAGTGTTGGCTGGAGAGGCAGTGCTGGGCTTTGTGTAGCCAGATCTTCATGAACTAAACTTAACTTACCCTAAGCCTGATCTTACTGATCAGATCCCCAAATTGATCTTATGAATTGTCTTCCTTAGTTTTCATTGAGTTTGAATCACTGAGGATAGTATAAAATTCTACATTTTTTACAATAACTTTATTATGCCATAGATGCGACAGCCACTGTCCCACTGAACTTGGCAATGTAGGAAAATAGGCGCTGGAAATATGAGTAAAATTGTAGAAAAATATGGATATTTTATTGATAAGAAACACGATGAACATATTACCGGTATTTATTAATCTTTACGGAGTACAAACTGGAAATCTTTCTATTTGCTTTCGTTATTGAAATTTGGCAACCAGGTAGTCAGTCAGCGGCAGGTGGACAAAGGGTTGAGAGTCCCATCCACATAGGTGACCCGACTGTTAGCATTCACTTTTTCTTCGACCCCACCAGGGTGAAGATGCCTACGCTGCTGCATTTTTCACCCGAATATCGTCGTTGAAGATCTTTTACTCTTTTGGCACTGGCTTTGTTTTCCCTTTACTTACGACCGTGGGATGAGTATCGAGTGCCTTTCAGGGATTTCCTTCAATAACTCCTGCCTTGACTGCTCCCGGATGTTCCCTTCTGTGGCTAACCCCCTGCTTCGGGACTGTTCCCGCGTTCTTCCGGCCGTCCAAACCGTTCGTGCCTCTTTATCGCGCCGAACCATTTACGGGTGTTCCCATAGCAAGTGCTTCCATTCATCCCCTGCTTTGGTGGCTTCCATGTTGTTCGACAAAGATCAGATGTTAGTGTAAAGACCTCAGGCCTTTGGGGTCCTTGGCCACAGAATCATTTGGCTGCTTCTGTCCCTGTTGTTGCTCCCCTTCCTAGTGAGGATTCTGCCTCGACCTTATTTGATGGTCAAGAAAGAAAAGGTGGAAGCACAAGCACCATTCATCTTCTCGCTCAAGTAATTCTCTTCTCTTCCTCCTCCTCACTGTGGGAAGTCAGAAGAAGGCTCAGAAGACTGTCCTCCACAAGGCCCACGGAGTCTCCTCAGAGAAGGTCTCTCTTCCTAAGAGAAAAGACAAACCATTCTCTACAGATGTGATAAATTTCACTGTCTGCCCTGTAACCAAAAATAGCACAGTATAGATTAAAGGTGCCATAGCCTCGTACATGCAATATACACCCAGTTGGCGTGTAGATAGCTAAAATCACTGTTCACCTTCTAGTTTTTGAGACTTATAAAATAAGAGATTTGTAGTAACATTGAAAATTACCAGTATTTTGCACTATTCATTTGAAAATCACCAACTGGAGTTGTCTCAATAACCTTCTAATAGTTCTATGTCGCACAGAAAGGGAAAACTTTTGGGAATCGATCACTTCGGGCTAATGTTTACCATCTGTTTTAACGGGCTGTCCTCTCATTGTGTCGCGGCAGTTTTCTAATAGTGCATTGCATTCTGTACTTGCAGTGGTCTCCTGCCCGTAGAAGTATAAGCGATGAATTCTCTAATCATCAAGTATGTTAGAAAGGGAAGAAGATGGATTTCTGTAGCTGAAATTAGCCATGTAGCCACCAGGGAATTCTCCAGCTCTTCCAGTTGAATTTTTTCGCGAATATGTAGAATTATTTGTCTATAGTTTTATAAATTCTCTGTTGAAATTCAGTTTTAGATGTAAGGTGTTGCTGTGTTGTAACCCCCAAAAAAAGCAGTTATTGCACTGTACCGTAGTTCCTTTGCGCTATGCCTATAATCTTGGATTATATTCCAAGTCTTGCATAACCAGTTTTAAAATTATATACAGAAAAGAAAGGAGACCAGTTTTGAGTGACTAATGGTTATGCATTAAAAAAAGTCGCAGTCTGTTCGTATAGATGATTAGATTCTTGGCAGAAATATTTTGTAATGATGATAGACATTAATAGAACCATACTAGCTCAAAGGGGGACATCAGAGTGAGCAGTGTAGTATGTTTTAAGTAATCCGTCCTGAACTGGACTTGGATTTGCCTTCTCCGTGGCACTGAATGCAACCAGGAGGGTTAAAATGACGTCAGAACTTGGCGCCAAAGACGCTTTCAAAGATTTGAGATGCAAGATCCGTTATCACACTCTCCAGTTGGTCACGAAAACGGCGACAACTCCTTGTCTTTAGGTCCGCTTGTGGAATTCAAGGCGGAGCCAGAAACGAGCGAGGTCTTTGAGGCTGACACGAAGTGCTTGTGCGGAGTACAGACGGAGAATGAATGCTCAGCGGGGGTGTGAGGAGGAGGAGGGACATCCTAGCTTAAGAACTTGAAGTTCCTCCTCGTAACTCCCGGGTGTCCCCAGAAAGAAGCCGCACGCTTGCAGGTATTGCTAAGAGGCCTTGGTGACAGGTACCCTCAAACTGCATGCCATAACTCAATAATGCTAGGGAGAAGAGGTACAAATGCCCCCGGAGTGCGGGAAAGCCTTCTTCAGGAAGAACGCAGCTGACTTAAACATGAGAACCCACACTGGCGAAGCCTACGCCCGCGTGGGGATGTGCCTGCCTTTGCCACGGCGTCACCATCAACCATGTGGAGATCCACCGGGGAGAAGGCGCTTGTTTGCGGTCAGTGCAGTGCCTCATGTCAGGAGTCACCTCACCAAGCACTTGAAAGGCCACAATGGGGTCAGACCATTCAGCTGCAACTTCAGTGGGTGCTGGCGTAACGACAAGAGCGAATCTGACCAGGTACACGTGAGAGTACACACCGGCGACAAACCCTTCTCCTGCGGCATCTGCGGGAAGGCGTTCTCCCACAAGGGCGGCATCACCGGACACATGCGCACGCACACCGGGGAGAAGCCCTTCACGTGCAAGGAGTGTGGGAAAGCCTTCGCCCACACGAACAATCTCAGGTGGCACACCCGCACCCACACGGGGGAGAAGCCGTTCGCATGCGACGCCTGCAGGAAGGCCTTTCCGTGGAAGGTTGACCTCTCGGCTCACATCAGGGTTCACACAGGGGAGAGGCCATACAAGTGTAGTGTCTGTGGGAAGGCGTTTGCACAGAGGAGTCACGTAAGGACGCACGCCCGCATTCACGCTGGGGAGCGTTCGTGAGAGAGAGAGAGAGAGAGAGAGAGAGAGAGAGAGAGAGAGAGAGAGAGAGAGAGAGAGAGAGAATGTCCTCAGGGAAACAGTCTTGAGCGATCTTTCTATGCTATGATGTCTTTTCTTTGTCACTAAACAGACTCTGTAGCTTATCAGGCCAGGCCCTCCCCAGGGTGTCTGTTTACGAGGTGCTACTCACGAACTGTTCCCTCAGGCTTGAATCCTGGTGTGGGTGTAAGGAACCGAGCAGGTAATGGCCAGTGATGGTTACTTTGCCAGTCAGTGCTGGCAGTAATGCCCATGAATACCCAGTGCCCAAAAGCTGGAGCAAATTAGCCTCAGGATTTTATGAATATTAATATTTTGTAACTTTTTCTGCATTATTGAGCGGCTTTATTATTATTATTGTTTACTCAGTTACTTATAAATCTTGAAAACATTCAAGTGCTGTCTGTAATATAATGTTTCTGTTATTTAACAGACTCTGTGACTTATCAAAAATATAGAACACATTCAAGGATTTCACAGCCACAGAGATTAGGCTACTTAGTCTTTGCAACTTATGTCTGTGCTCAACAGATCGTATCATATTTTATATATGTTTTAATCATTAAGCTGTCAGTTAAATAGACAGATTTCTAAGCCTTTCTGTTTTCTGTAATAAGTCTGTGAAGTCTTTGAATAAATATTCCCTGATCTCTCTCCCACTTTTGCTCTTTTCTGATATCTCTCCTTCTCTCTCTCTCTACTGCTATTCTTCTTCATTATGAAGAAGAAAGAGGTGCGAGAAATTATAATAGTTGTGTATTGAGTCTTAATGGTGTATATTATGTAATACTGTATAATGATTTTAGTTATATATGTAATATAATGATTCCAATTATACAATGAATTCCTATATTATATTACAGATCTTTTGTTTCCATTGTATAAAAATACATTAAAATTGAGTAATATTTATAATGAAAATACAATACATACAGTAATTGTAATTTATAATGTATATAACATTAAAAGTCAGTAATATTTATAATGAAAATACAACATATTTAATATTTATAATGTATATTGATGCCTTGTACGTTTAAGGAGACTACAACCAATGAAAACATATTTTTACAAAAACGCTTTTTTTTCCCAACAAACAAATCAGTAATAATCAAATCATTATACATAAAAACAGTTTATACTTCATTTTATTTTTTATAGTGTTTCCATGTGGTATTCATATACAGTAAACTCCCTGTTTTCATTATAATGCCTTACCAAAACATCAAAAAGCTTTTAATCTCTTTAAATTTCGACACGCCCGAGATATATTATTTCAAACTTAGTTTGGAACGCTGGATATAATTGGCGGACTCAGCCCCACCGGATGCCGTGGGGATTGAAGAGATCGCGCCAGTAAACGGGCTTCAGTTTCAATCTCGGCGTGTTAGAACGCATCTCGCTAGTCCGCTCGGGATTCAAACTGTTTGGAGTTACTTCAGCTCGGCGCGCTTTCTGGCGTCTTTGGTGAAGTACTCAGTGTCTTGTCGCAGAGCAACCGAATAGCTTAGCTCCGTGAAGTTGGTAGCTATGTTGATTCCAGCTTTCTGGATCTAGAGTTCAAGGCGCAGGCAATTTGTGCTCTGCTAAACTTGTTAAACTTAAGTACGGCCGTCACTCTTTGTGTACGGCATGAGGGGTCAGGAGTGTTCCCAAGAGAACACATGCAGTGAGTGTATTGTGTGGGGTCAGGAGTTTTGACACACGTACAGTTCCCATCAGGTAAAGCTGGTTAGGATAGGGATAGGAAGGCTTTTGCCAGAAGGAAGCCAGGGGCTAACTTTTTGCTAGGGTGGCTACAGCGCCATCCTCTTACTGCCGTTCCTTCCTCCTCCCCTCCTCCTCTACTACTGCTCTTTCCCCTCCTATTCCCCCCTCTTCTTCACCAGCTTCCCAGTATGTTTTCCCTAAAGCCAAGCCCAGCCTCGAGGCTGATAAATCAGAATTTGATCTTTTCAGAACTCAAATGGAAGCGCAAATAAACGTTTTCATGGATTCTGTCTTAAGTTTAGTGCGTTCGCGCCATAGTCTGGGCGTTAATGTTGGCGATGACGTCAGTGTTGGTGATAAGCGTTGTTCGTGATTGCGTTTCAGGCGCAGTCTGCTCGTTTTTTGACTTTTGAGCAAAGGTAGCCATTCCGGCCGCTTCGAGGCTGAAGACAAACCGGGCGCTGGCGAAAAAGGTCAGAAATTCTTGCCCACGAGCAGACTCGCCCCTCACGCACTGGAAAGCCTTAGTCCTAGTGCCTTAAAGACGAAGCTTGACTCTGCCGGTTAGCCGGTGCTTCAAGAGTCGCAAAAGAATGTCGCAAGGCTTCAAGTGTCGTGAGTCGCTAAGTTCGCGTAGCGCCCATCGACTCGCCTTCTCAACATCGCTGACGCCGCAGGATCGCGGTCCCCAGAATCTTCGGCCAAGACGTTCCGCTTCAAAATCATACCCTTAAGGGTAAGTTCTTCATATGAGAGTAGCAGCAGTTCGTCTTCTGATAATTCCTGCCCTAGGGACCCAAAACTCTATAAGAAAAGGACAGCTAGCCCTACACCTGGTTACTCAGCATGGGATTCCGATCAAGAAGATGCATTTCAGACGCTCCCTCCCAAGTCACCGAAGTCATTCAAGATGCCTAGCTCTCTCCAGAAGGATCTGCCTAAAGTTCCCGTGCCTCTTCCTCCTCCTCCTACACAGGAAGTGTCTGCTCCTTTGGCTTCATCCTTACCTTCCCAGGAATCTAGTCTGCTGGAAGAGAAGCTAGAAAAGATAGTCCGCAAAGTGCTTTGTATTCCTGGGGACCGAGAAGTTGTTCTTCCTCAACTCCTGGACGATCTTGGCACGGAACCGATTCTTTCTGGTGAAGAGGAAGGTCCTGTTGACTCAGTGCCTCCTCATTACGCTTCTCTGCTCAACTTTCTGCTGCAGTCGTACCCTCAACATTTTCAGCCGACAGCCCCCTCTTCCCCGAATTCCACTTTGCTACTGGGAAAGCAGTGTTCTAACACTTCCCTTCCCAAGTTGGTACTCTCCACCGCCTCCAAGAAAGCCCAAGGAGGTAGGCTTACAGTTAAGAGAGATCCTCTGGTAAGGCGCTTTTTATGCACTCCTCCTTCAAAGCTGTCGAAAAGGAGGCAAAATTATTACAGCACAGGAACTTCTTCACTAGGATCTGCAATCTCAGCACAAGGGGACTTTGGCTCCCTTGTGGACCCTTCAAGACGCATCTCCTTTTGAAGCTGCCAAGACTTTCTTTCTTGCCCTGGATGTAGAACACCTTTCCAAGAAAATCCCCACAAGTTCCTAGAGATTGTCAGTTGTTCCGACACAATATACAAACCCTCGGTCCTTTACATTAGGAGATTACTTTCAGGCGTAGGCTGGAAACGGCCGTTGAACTTCAAACAAGGTGGTAGGCAGTTAACTACTGTCCGGGAGGCGGGAGTACTGCCTGCCCGGATGTAAACATTCCAATTTGCTTTCGGCCGTCGTAGTGCTCGGACGTTGTTCTTCGCCGCTCTCTGCTTGACAGCATTTTTTCGTCATTTTTGGTGGGAATATTCTTTTTTTCTCTCTTTAAAATGGAAAAATCATCTAAACCCTCCTATCCCCAGCGTGTGTGTCCCGGGGTAGGGGGTAAAAAGTGTAATTCTTTCAGATCTAGAGTCGACGTGGACCCACACGCACTCTGTGCATCTTGCAGGGGGCGTGTGTGTTCACGCGAATTTAATTTGTAGTGAGTGTTATCAGGTCCTCCGAGCAATGGGGCAAGTTCGAGGAGGCGACGCTATCAACAGTAGCCTACCAAGGAGTCGTCCGGAGGGGAAATATCGCTCCGACGACTGCTGGTGGCTAATGTACCGGTCTGCTTCTCCCTCCCGCGAATCCTCCTACTTACTCCCTCTCCCTCAGCTGAGGACTCCCCCTCCCCTTCCTCTTACGTTTCTTCGTTTGTGGAAGGGCGCGGGGGAGAGTTGGACCGCAACATCCTCTCGGAAGTCTCTTCCCGTTCCGGAGGTGAGTTTTTCTCCGGAGCAGGTAGGGGCTTCCATTGCTAACCCGACTCTTGCTTCAGGTCCCGGACTGGATAGTCAGGCGATGAATCCCAACTCACCCTGGCTACACCTGGGCCTACCTGGCTTGGCTCTGGAGGTTCGTCCAGATGCCGATTTCAGTGGCTTCGCATCTGGACACCCAAGTGTCGGCGTCATCCGCGGGCCAGCACGCTGTTCCACTGCCGCCTGGCTTCCTGGCTCCATCCACGCCAAGTAAGGCCCCTCCTTCATGGTGACGCCATCATATCCCACGCGGACTGTTGCTGCCCCTGCTGCCGACCATGGCCCGCCTTGGACACGTTCCTCGCCTGACTCTCCAGCCCGGCCCCTTCGCTTCCGCTCCTCAATCCCTCATCCCAGCGACCCTGGCGTCTTCGCCGACGGAATCTGCACTGACGGCGGCGCCTGCATCCCTGGCCCCGCCCACCTCGGTTCCTGGCCGACACACGGCTCTCTCTGCCCAGGCAATTGCTGGTCCGAGCTCCGCCGTCTCTGCCCGGGATGCGCCTTCTGCTGCTGCAGCCCCTCCTGCTGTTCCTGCTGTTCCTAAATCGGCGGCCTCGCTTTCCTGGCTTGGGGATTTGACTGCTTTCCTGAAGCAGATGGTGAAGAAGGAAAAGAAGAAGAGGTCTAGGAAGGTGTCACTTGCCACCCACTCTGCTGGCTGCATGTCTGCTGCGAGGCTTCAGCACTGGCAGCAGTAAAAGCCCTAGCGTCCTGCAGGATTCCCAACCACCATTCACAGGGAAGGCAGTGGGATCTCTCGTCGGCTCTTCCCGATCCTCGGATCAGGGAACCGCTGCCCCGGCCTCCGGGCCAGGGGCACCAGGAGCCAAGGGTGTGCAGACCAAGGTCGGCACTCTCCCCACTGCGCCTAAGAAACCTCCTGCTTCTGAGGCCAGCGAGACCGGCTGGCCGACACTGCTCGCGAGCTGTTCGAGCACCATAACCTCAAGGAGACCTCGGGTACCCCAGTCTGTCACGGTGGACACTTCGCCGCACGGACCAGGGCGTGGACGAGAAAGAGCTGGGGCATGCAGGTGCTCCGCCTCTTCTTGCTGGCACTCCTTCCAGTGCCAGGTCAGGTTCCCGGGACCATGCTTCAGCCCCGCGGGGCCGAACGCAAGGAGAGACAGGTAAGAAGTCCCCTACCTGGGCCCTCTCCGAGAGACCTGGCCTTGGAAGAAGTCTGGGGCACGCCCAGACAGCGCAAGTCACGCCAGCCAGCCGCTGGCCACCAACCTCCCAGTCCCCGCCACGCCCGCGGCCAGCTCACTGTGGACGACGCGCCGGCCCGACCACGAGCTGCTCCGCTTCTCAGGAGGACTGCTTTCACTCTGGCTGAAGCGGTCTCTCGGACCTGGGTCAGCCATCACCGCCGGTTGGTGCCGTCCGCTGCCTCGGTTCTGCCAGTAAAGGCAGCGGAGGCACTGATCTTCCTCGCCTGTCCCCCTCCGCCCTCGGCCCTCCGGGGGCGTGAGTCGAGAGAGGAACTCTGGGATGGTTCTCCTCAGAGTTCAACTGCGTGGGGTATGCACCTGGCTCCTGTCCTTTGGCTCAACCAGGTCCCCACGCCCACGAGTTCAGGAAGGTCCTCGGGGTCTGCCGGTGTCTCTCCTCCTGCAGGGGAGAGTGAGCTCAGGAGGACCGCACCCCTGGTAGGACTTGAAGGTCCTCTGCCCTGTGAACATGACACCTCAAATACAGAGGGACTTTTTGCAGAGGTTAATGCGCTGATTCATCAGCACAATGACCTCGGGGAAGGGACCACAGCTTCGTCTGTGGATTGTCCGTCACGCCTCGAATCCTTCTGGGGACCCAAGAAGGAACCCAAGGCTTCGGTGGGGCTGCCGTGGTCCACACTTGCTGAGGGAGTTCTCGATCAAGTGAACGGTCTTGTGTCTGGGCAGGACAGCCTGCTCGGGACGAGTCGCTTGACAAGCTTTCTTCCCCTTCTGCTCACAGAAGCCGCTTCTACGCGACCAGCGGAAGGGGCTTTGCTGACTAAAACAGGCTGACTCCAGACCTGACTTGTTTGATCCTGGGTCTGTCGTTGCACTGACTGCAGAGAGTATCTCCCTCTCAGCAAGAAGCTGCAACCCTGGAAGCCACCGCCATGGCGGCCTTCCAAGCAGTCTCCTGGCTCGATCTGTGGTCCTTCACAGTATCGAAGGTAGCTGCTTCCTCAGGCGCTATTGTACCTGGGGAGGATTCTGCCTTTGGGAGACTGTGCCAGGCTGGAGGTAGGGCTATTTCCTACCTGCCCACTCAGACAGCACCAGGCACTTGTATAAAGCGGAGAGACGCTGTTCTCTCGCTTGCCAGGTCCGTAGGTCCCGAGTCAGCCATCGCCGGAATGGACCGCTGCTGGGTTCCTCCTCTCTCTTCCCTAGAGAGCAGACGCCGTGGACAAACGCCGTCGATGTCCACCAGGCAGTGGTTAAGACCGCCTCGCCCCACTGCAGCCAGACCCGGCCAGCTGGCACTCGGCCCCTAAGAAGTCCCACCGGCAGGGTCCCGAGGAAACACCCAGCCTTCTTTCTTCCTCGAGAGAAGGGGGTTACCCCGCTTTTCAGCCCTCTTTCCATGCTGGTAAAGGGGGCAAGGGCAGAAGAAGAGGGAAACGCCAGCGCGCCTTCAAAAAGCTGCAAGGTCGAAGGTGGGGTGCCTGTCGAGCCATTGGGCAACGTGGCAGCTTACACGGAGCCGAGACCTGATAGTGGATGTCCTTCTCGTGATATCTACTAACTTCGAGTCTCAGCCCCTCACCTACTCCGTCCATCTCCAACCTATCTTTCAGGTTCGTTGAAGGACATTGCACTACAGCAAGAAGTGCAAGCCATGCTGAGAGCAAGAATGCTGTAGTCGTGTCGGACCAGTCTCCAGGCTTTGCTACTTCATCTTTCTCGCAGAGAGAAGGCATCAGGGGATGGAGACCGGTCATAGACCTCTCCCTTGAACCGCTTCTCGCAGACTGTTCACGATGGAAACACAAGAACTGTGCTGTCCTCCATCAGGGGAGAACGACTTCATGCTTACGGACTTGAGGGATGCCAGATTTCCAGATACCCATCCATTCGGCCCTCACGCAAGTACTCCGCTCGGGCCCTGTGAGTCGGCCTTCCACCAGGGCACTTTGCTTCGGCTCTCGACTGCTTCCTCAGGTGTTCACGAGAGTGCTCTCAGGTCAGCTTGGGCCCACTGGCAAGACGGGATACGTCTCTACTGAGGTATCTCGACGACGTATTAGTCCTGGCGTAGCTCGCCGTTGTTGCTACAGGACAGGATCACCGAGTTTTGCCGATCTAGGATCATGGTAAATCTGGAGAAGTCGATCTCACCCCTGCCAGGAATAGTACCTGGGCATGCTGATAGACACGGTGGCAGCGAAAGTCTTCCCCTCGGACTCTCGTATCAGCAAGTTCAGGCAGGCAGCACAGTTGTTCCTGTCTCAACAGGAGCAACCAGCTCGGCAATGACAAGTCGTCATCGGTCACCTGTCGTCATTGGAGAAGGTAGTACCTCACGGGCTGCCTTTCACCTGGGCGGCCCAGTGGAGACTAGCGAGCATTGGTCCCAGTCCTGGATTCTGAAGTCCTTCCTCATCTTCCTTCCGAGGAAGTGAGAAAGGACCCTTCTACTGGTGGTTAGACGACAGGAACCTCTTAGTATGCCTGCATACTCCCCCTCCGGACATGCTTCTGTTCTCAGGACGCATCGACTGAGGGATGGGGCGCACACCTGGAGGAGTTGCTGACTTCAGGAGTGTGGCATTGAGACGACAAGCACCTTCACATCAACATCCTGGAGCTCAAGGCGGCCTTCCTGGCCCTCCAGGAGTTCCGGGATCGAGTGATGGGACACTCTGTGGTACTGATGAGCGACAATACCATGGTAGTGGCATACATCAACAAGCAGGGGGATCAGTCCCACTAGCTTCATCAATTGACGATGCAGGTGCACGAGTGGGCCATGGCTCACTTTGCAGAGCTGTCAGCCAGGTACATTCCAGGCAAGAGGAATGTCGTGGGCAGACAGTCACGCCAGAGCCAGGTGGTGGGGGAACTAATGGTCCTCCATCAGGAAGTAGCGAAAGGCTGTTCGACCTGTGGGGGGCGCCCAGTCATCGATCTGTTCGCCAATTCGCAAGAATAACAGAAAACTCCAGATCTTCTGTTCTGTCGTGTCGACCCATGGGCCGCGCGGAGGAAGGTTTCCAACACCGTGGGACACCGACGTTACGCTTCTTTCCCATTCTGGTTCGATTTGGTCGTGATCAGCCGCAGCGATGATCACCCCAAATCTCAGAATGACTCGGTGGCACCCAATGGCCCCAGGCCAGTTAGCGGGTACCTGGACCGGGGCTTCCTTCTCCTCGAGGCGCCGAGAGATTCCCCTGGCCCAATCTTCGCGTCAACCTCACGCAGCGTTCCACCTGGCAGTGCATTCCCTGTGTCTTCACGGCTGGAGGTTATCCACCATCTCAGTGAGAGGCTTATCGACCGCGGGCGAGCAACAGAGATGGCAGGATACCAGAAGATCCTCCGCAGCTGCATACTTCAGGGAAAGGGTCCGCTCTTCTGTGGCTGGTGTCGTCGGCGTACCGGTCGGAGCTACTGTTCAGCAGGTCACGGACTTCTTCGTCTTCCTTCTCGCTGGGCAGCAGCTTCTCCGCTTCTTCAGCTGTAAAAGGCTACCGCACGCGACTCCGGCCCAGTCTTGCAGCTGAAAGGAGTAGACATTCCTCCTTCGAGATTTCTACCATGAGAAGCTTCATCAACGGTCTTGCCCACCCAGGGATCTCAGGCTCCCTGGGATTGACTCTCGTGACATGAGCCTGACTCGCACCGCATTTGTGCCTTTGATGAGTCGCCAGACAGGGCCTGACTCAAGACTACCTTCTTGCTTTTGCCTCTGGCACGCGAAGAGAGTTGGCGGTGCTTCACGGACTTTCCTTGATGTCAACACTGAGGGGACGATCAGTTACGCCGATTTCATCCCGATTCTCGTGAAAGACTCAGAACCCGTCGGTCCCTGACGACGGTTCGAGTCCTTCACGATCCTCCCTAGAGGACTTCGTGATAATGACCCAGACGCAGGGTGTCGACTCACTCTCGCTAGGGACTGGCCTCGACCAAGAAAGAAGTGTCCATGAATACCATCTCTTTTTACTGCGGAGACGATATGAGAGCGTGATTTCATGCAGGAGAAGACGACACCGGGTATGCTTCGTCCCGAGCCACGAGGTCCGCAGCATTGGTCCGCCCCGATTCGAAGAATATGCTACCACAGGTGCGAAGGCGGGTGTGTGGTCCCGACAGACTACCCTCACCTCCTTCTACTCATGGATGTTGCACATGTCCTTGGACACTTTTCCTTGGGTCCTGTGGGTGGCTGTCAACAAGTTGTGTAGCTTATCCAGCTCCCCTAACGGACAGGTTGCATCTCGCCTATGTTGTACGGTAGTGATTGGGAGATGAGCAGAGAATCTGAGTGACTGGCCTCATTCCTTCTCCCCATCTCTAAGCCTCTTCCCCACGTGGGCAGGAGCCGGACGCCGCCTACAAGCTGACTGGGCCATCGAGGCAGGTAAGCACACGAGAGCCTGCCTCTATTTCCATTCAGGTTAATAGAAGTGAACCCCACTCCTTCCCTTCTGGTGTAAGGAGGAAGGAGTCTATGACTTTGAGACAAACCCAATGCTTGTATTTGCCTTATTGTCGCTCGACGCCAAATTCTTCTAGCCTACTTTTGCATGAACTGACGTGCTTTCTCTTCATGCAAAGGGATCCAGAAGTCTGACAAACTGATCCTGGCGCTTCCTACAACCCGATCTTTTGTCAGATGTTTTTCCCTTCCTCGCCTACGAATTGGTGGTATGAAGACAAGGTGGTGAACTCCAGGCAGTTCAGAGAGACTTTTCAGATTCCTCCTCCAATCAGTGAGTTTCCTAATGTGACCGAGGGTTTAGTATTAAAGCCGAATAGTCAATTTTAAAAGTAAATTGTATTTTTCCTAACTATACAAACCCGAGGTCCTTTACACTTATGCCCACCACATGCCACCCCTCAATCTGTACCTGGGCCGAAAGGCAAAGTGGAATGTTTACATCCAGGCAGGCGGTACTCCCGCCTCCCGGACAGTAGTTAACTGCCTACCACCTTGTTTGAAGTTTATAACGGCCGTTTCCAGCCTACGCCTGAAAGGGATCTCCTAATGTAAAGGACCTCGGGTTTGTATAGTTAGGAAAAATACAATTTACTTTAAAAAATTGTTATTTTCTCGTTAGATCGTTGGGAGCTATTTTTAAACATGTTGAGCAGGCTAATATCGCAGAAGACGTTGTGGAGAGAATCACGGGATTCCTTACCTGCACCGGCATTGCTATCCATGATGCAGCAGGCGAACTTTCCTTCCTCTTCGCCATGGCCACTCCGAAGCAGGAATGGGAGGTTTGGTGCTCTTTCTTATCTAAGGCTTTGACCTCTTCGCAAAAGACAGCCTTGATGTTCGCACCTTTTGACAAGGAAGGCCTTTTCCCAGAAGCGATAGTGAAAGATGTCCTTTCAGCCACGGATAAGAAGGTGGCATCGCACATCCTGTCTATGTCTTCCACCAAACCCAGGCCTGCTCCAGCTCCTTTGACCAAGATGGTATCTCCTCTTAACAGGTTGGGAGGAATGGAGCGACAGAGGAGCAGATCAGCAGATGATTCAAGTGCTCCAGCTAGGCTACCGTCTTCCATTTGTCCAGCCTCCTCCTCTCTCCACTTCTCCCATTTCCTTGACAGCATATTCAAGAGGCGCAGTCAAGTTTTCGGCCCTAGAGACAGAAGTCCAGTCTCTCTTAGGGAGAAGTCATCGAAGAAGTACAGGACGTGTTAACCCCAGGATTCTACAACCACCTGTTTGTAGTCCCCAAGTCATCAGGGGGGTGGAGGCCATTTCTCGCCGCAAGCGCTCTCAATCTGTACTAAGTGAAAACCAAGTTTTCAATGGAAACGTACCGCTCTGTTCTTCAGGCTCTAATTCGAGGGGTTTGGATGGTGACCCTCGACATGGAAGTTGCCAACTTCCACATTCCAGTACATCAAGACCCCAGGTGGTATCTTCGGTTTGTTTTCAAGGACAAAGTTTACCAGTTCCGGCCTCTCTGCTTCGGCCTATCAACAGCCCCGCAGGTATTCACCAGGGTTCTTGCCCCGCTAGGTCATTGGCACCACCTGGAGGGAGTTCGGATCTCTTTGTACCTCGACGACTGGCTGTTCCGTTCATCATCAAGGGACCGCTGCATGGAGGACCTTCACAGAACCCTAAGGTTAGCTCGAGCCTTAGGGATTCTGGTAAACACGGAAAAGTCGAGCTTAATCCCTTCGCAGAGGATTCTAATTTGGGGATGTCTCTGGACAGTCTAGTTTTTCGGGCTTTTCTGTCCCCCAAAAGGGTTTCCTCCTTCCTTACAGTGGAGAAGTTTCTCCTCCTGGACAGTTGTTGGCCAGTCAGTGGATGGCTCTCCTGGGAACTCTGTCACAGTGGAACAATTCACATCAAGTTAGGTCGTTCACAATACGAGACCCTTTGCGGTTTTTCCTGAAGAGTTCTTACTGCAAGAACCCAACTGACTCTAATGGTCTTCAACATTCCTGGCGCCAAGAGACATCTTCTTTGGTGGAAATCACCGGAAAGGCTTTCGGAGGGTCTAGTTCTCCTCCCAAGACAACCATCTCTGCAGATGTTCTCAGACGCGTCCAGTGTTGGCTGGGAAGCACATCTAGGCAACTTCAGTACGTTAGGGGTTTGGTCGATCGAACAGAAGAAGCCCAGATCAACGCCATAAGTACTGTTGGCCATTCAATTTCGCTCCAGGAATTTTTGCCCACAGCTCAGGCCAAGCAGTTGCTGTTCACGCACGACAACTCTATGGCTCTCCTAGTTTATATTCGAAACAGGAGGTACTGCCTCTCCTGTTCGGTTGCGAGGACCTTCTTCTGTGGGCGGACAGCAACAGGGTGGCCCTGTTCCCTCGGTTTGCACAAGGAAAACTGAACTTTCTTGCAGACCAACTCAGCCGTCGGAACCAGATTCTTCCGGCGGAGTAGACCCTGCACCCACAAGTGTGCCTGGATCTGTGGAATTTGTGGGGCACTCCCATGATAGGCCTCTTCGCTACCTCCAAGAACCATCGTCTCCCAGTGTTCTGCTCGCCAATTCCAGAACCTCTCTGACTCACTTGGTGGCCGCCATGCTCCTAAGATTGATGGACCGGCTTATGCCTTCTCCTCTCGGCTCATCAGGCAAGTGATAAACAAAAGGAAATTCCATCAGAACGTCGAACTGATCCTTATTGCCCCGTTCTGGCCAAGGAAGGAGTGGTTCCCGGACCTGCTAGATCTCCTGATAGACTTCCCAAGGCTTCTTCCTCAAAGGAAGTCTCTTCCCAGCCAACCCCACTTAATGAAGTTCCACCAGAGATTGTCCACTCTCGCTCTGACAGCCTTCAGGCTGTCAGGAAGCTCATCAGAGCGTGAGGTTTTTCAAGCAAGGCTGCAGAGGCTATTGTGAGGTGCAGAAGGGACCCCTCTAGCAAATTACAGGCGGTCCCCGGTTTACGACGGGGGTTCCGTTCTTGCGCCGCGTCGTAACCCGAAAATCGCCGTAGTCGGAACATCGCCGAAAATCGCCAAAAATCATAAGAAAATCTTACTTTAATGCTCTGTGCATTGAAAACGATGTAAACTGCATTATTATTGAGCTTTACATCAAAAAACCTCAAATTACATTATTCTGCCATTTTGGGGCCATATTTCTTCCGCCGGATCGGGCGCGTATGACGCGCGTAACCCGAACATGCGCCGTAGTTGTGAAATAATTTCGATGAATATATTTGAAAAGCGTCGTAACCTCGGAACGTCGTAAGCCGGAACCGTCGTAAACCGGGGACTGCCTGTATACCAATCCAAGTGGACAGTCTTCAGGAATTGGTGTAGAAAAAATAGCATCTCCTCTTCTTCGACGTCTATAACTCAACTTGCTGGTTTTTTCATTTACTTAAATGATTCAAGAAGGTTGGGGCCATCAACCATCAAGGGTTACAGAGCCATGCTGTCCTCCGCCTTCTCCCTTAGGGGGTTAGACCTGCCGAATAACCGAGACTTGTCAGATCTCCTCAGGTCTTTAGACACAGCTAAGACCTCAAAACCTTCCTGCCTGGAATCTGCTGTAGTTTTGGAGAGGTTGATGTCCCCAGGTACGTACTTAGAAGACCTTTCTTAGGACCTCTTACCAAGAAAGCCCTTTTTCCTGGTTTATCTTAGCAACGGCAAAGAGAGCTAGCAAGTGAACTGGCAATGCCATGGACAAGAGAGTGGGTTTTTCACACGGTAATGCTGTTTGTTCTTTCACCTTGAGTTTTTTGGCCAAGAATGAGTCTCCTTCCAATCCTTGGCCTCAGTTATTTACGGTTCAAAACCTCTCCGAGGTGGCTGGCCCTCAAGAATTAGGGGCCTTTTTGTGCCCTGCTAGAGCTATCAAGGCTTACTTAGCCAGAACTGCCAACATCAGAGGACAGTCCTCTAACCTCTGGTGTTCACTGAAAGTCCCAACCAGACCTTTATCCAAAAAAAAAATGCGCTTGCTTTTTTCGTCAAGGAACTCATTTTAGAGGCGCACAGGCACATCAATGAAGGGGACGCACGCCTAGTCAAGTCTCACATTCAGGAAGTGCGCTCAATAGCAACGCCAGTAGCTTTCTGTCATATTAAGTCACCTTCGCAGATCACACAGAGCACCTTCTGGAGATCAAAATCTGTGTTTGCGTCTCACTACCTTAGGGAGGTCGGTTGGCGCATCAGGACCTACAAGGTTTCATAGGGGTCCCATATCTATAGCTGGCTTGGTTTAGGGGGAACACACTAGGGGGGTAGGTTCTTTACCTTACCTTCTCCTTGTGATTTTATGGTTGCTGAGTTAAAGAGAAGCTGGGGGTGTTCAGTTCACCTGGAGTACCCTCCGATCTAGTTTTAGCTGTAGAGGGTATAGAGAAGGGGGATGTTTTGTTTTTAATTAGTTTTAGGTTAGGCGGTGAGGCCTGTTTTCAGTCTGGTTGCTTTCCAATTCCTCAGGGCAAGAGCAAAGGAAAGTCACCCCTTGTCTTAGTCAGCGGTGTACTTCCCTGATTACTAGGGGTGTTATGGAGCAGAGTAGCTAGCAGTGCTTATGCCCAATGCCTCTGCAGGTAGTGGAGCTTCAACCAGCAGCAGTACCTCCCTGCAAAAGCCCATCTACCAGGTAAGGAGACACCTGCCTTTTTGTTGGTAGGGATCCATATGGTGCCCACGTTTAGTTTGTTCCGACACAATATACAAACCCTCGGTCCTTTACATTAGGAGATACTTTCAGTACGTAGGCTGGAAACGGCCGTTAAACTCTTGAACAAGGTGGTTAGGTAGTAACTACCTCCAGGCGGATACCCGCCTGCCCGGATGTAAACATTCCAGTTTGTGCCGCCGTCAGCCGTTGCTGACGATTTCGGTTTTCTGCTGACTGTCGTTAAGCTCTACGGTGGGATCTTTCTGTATTTTTGTTTATATATATTGCGTGTGTTTGATATTTGCAATACAAACTCACGATTTGTGATAACCTTGTGTAAGCCGTCGTTCCTCGCCTGTGTCTGGGTTTGACGGTTACATAGCTGGAGAAGCGAGCTAAGGGTACGTTTTCCAGCGCTCAGAGTCACCGGAGGCCCTCGTACTCGGGATTAGTTTGGGACGCTGCTTCACTTCCCTATCCATCGGACGAAGATTAGTCCCTTTCGGGCTTCCGCCTCCGTGTAAGGGGCATCACCACTTTCTTTTCCTTCTGCTGGAGGTTTGTCTCGCCGCGCTAGAGACGGCGGGCTGAGGGGGAGGTTACGGGCGTCGCTGATAAGTTCCGCCTAATGGGCGCCCCTTGGTGGCCTCCTCTGTCCCTTTTCTCCGTAGGTTCTTCTTCTCTTCCTTCGCCTCTCTTCGCCGCCGCCGGGTGAAGACACTGGGGGAGGGAGCTGAAAGAACTCGTCAGAGTAACTCCAACGCTGCGTAGGGTTGTTCCTCTTGTATGGAGTGTTTCTCTACTACTCATATTTGTTTTTTCAGGTTGATGCAGAGCATTGCAGAGACAGCAGTAGTTGGCTGGATATCATATATCAAGAATATCTTGCATGAAGCAGTCCCGATTTCATTCAGTGTTGCTTCGGATCACACAATACCTGATTACGATATATACACAACGCTGATCGCTTTCTGACTCTGTTCCCGCTGGATGTAGTTCGACGCTGTCATTGCTGGTTTTCTGCGTATGCTGTTGCAATGCTTCCCGCGATTCGTGGTCTATCTGCTCCTGCTGTTCCCCTGTGTTTTGCTCGGCGGTCAACTCTACGACAGTCTCGGCCTCCTGGTCCCCGCCGCAGCCGCCCTGATCGCTCTGTCGATGCTGTGACTTCAATGACACTCATTCATGCATTAGCCCCGCCTTCCGAACAGCCACGTAGCCCTGCATCTAATGTCCTGATCGTGCCCGCTTTCTTTCTCCTAGTGGTCGTGCCCGCCACTGTGTTCCTGCCTGCTGCCATCCCAGAAGACGGGCGTGAAGGGAAGCGAAGTCGCCTTGTGGAAGTGACGCTCCTGGCCGCTGCACAGCTCCTGCTCTCCAACCTTTGCCGTAGCCCTGCATCGCTGTCCTGATCATTCCCGCTGCTCCTGGCGGTCGTGGCCCGGTCCGCCTCGCAAGGCTCCTGCTAGCTGCCCCAGAGTTACGGCGTCCGCCATCCTGTAGAAGATGTCAGCGTGAAGATTTAGAAGTGGTCCTGTTGAGGTGATTTTCCTGGCCGTTGCAGTAGCTCCTGCCTCCGATCTGCTGCGCAGCTCCGGCATCAGGCTGGTCCTGATCATGCTTCTCCCGCGCTCCATAGTTCTGCCGGACTACCCTGAGGTTACGACAGCCGCTTCCACCATCCCAGAAGATGTGGGGAGTGGAGATGAAGGAAGCTGTCCTGTGGAAGTAGCCGCCGCCTTCTTCATCTTATCTTCGGATTCGCTCTTCTGCCGCGCTCTTCCTTCCTCTCCCGAGGTCCTGGAGGTCCTCGAGAATCGGCAGACCTTCAATGGGCCGGGCAAAGGATGCTGCTTCTTCCCCTTGATGCCCTTGGACATTTAGGACCGCCTCCTTTCCGAGGAGTGCGTGGGTCTCGGTTCTTCCGACCTTCTCGGGTTAGGAACCGATCGCATAGCCGTGGTTTTGTGTTCGAAAAAGCCGCGGGCGCCGCACCTCAGTTTATGCCTCGTTTCTCGAAGGTCTTAGAGGTTCCGCCAAGATGGGGGGTTGCTTCGGCGCTGTCAAGGAAGCCGCTTCGAGTGCTCAGACTATGGAATATCGAGCATCCCGATCTGGTCTGGAGAGATTTTCCTGGCCCAGTTCGGGAGCAGTGCGAGAAAGGGCCGAGGCACCCAGGTGTCTCGGTTCTCTTCCTGCCAGCACCGGGCAAGCGCCTCCCGAGTGTTTGCCAGTGCTCGGTCGGAAATTTTCGAAGCCTGGTGTCCAACCCTCTCGGTTCGAACACCAGAAGAAGCAAGGAAGAGATTCCACTTTGGGAGTCCTGCGGACTTCCAAGGACTGACACTCTCCGAAGACGTTGGCCGATTCGCATTTTCCTGTGGGATCTGGCGCTGGGTCATGAGCACGCCTCTCGAGGGCTATTCTGTCAGTCTTGAAGTCTGCATCTAAGACTGGTTCTGCTTGGCTCTTTAATCGGCTAGGTAACAAAGCAGCCGCCCCGATTTTCGGAAGTCTCTCGTGGGTAGCTCCGAATTTATGAATCACGCAGCGCCTCCCCACGCAGAGGCATAGGACGAAAGTGTCGAGACACCCAGGTGTCTGGGCTGCCGAGACACCCAGGTGTCTGGGTTGCCGACGCCAGGTAGACACCCAGGTGTCTGGCCGTCGGTGACACCCAGGTGCCTGGTTGCCGGACGCCCAGGTAGACACCAGGTGTCTGGTTGCCGGGACGCCCCAGGCCCGGCTTCGCTGGGACACCCAGGCAAGTCTACTGCCGACACCCAGGTGTCTGGTCGCTGACACCCAGGTGTCGGTGTACCGCGACGCCAGGTGTTCCCGATTCTGCCCGCCAGCTGCTTCGGTTGCTCGGGGGGCTTCGTTCTTGTGTCTCGAACTTTAGGGTTCGAGCATGCAAGATAGCAGACACAGAATTCCCCTATGAGCCTTCTTCTCGAGGGGCCTTGGCCTCGGTTTCGGCCTCGAAGGAGTTTAGAGTTCGGGAAACTAGCAATTGTTCACAGCAGATCAGTCTGGCCTGCCCAGTTATGAGTCTGGCTCTGGCTCGCTCGACTTGGCTTGCCAGGACTGGCTCGGCTCGACCGACATGGCTTGCCAGACTGGCTCGCTCGACGGACTCGCTTGCCAGACTGGCTTGGCTCGCTTCGCCGGGCTTCCATCCGCCTGCCTCCCAGTCTGCCGTGATAACGACCAGCTGGATCGCCTGATCGGCTCGGCTCGGCTCGCCCTACCGGTTTTTTCCGATTCGGGTTCTCGTGGTATGCTCGAAAGTGAATTTTTGCTCTTCCCAGGAAAGCACTTTGCCACGGCATAGGTGTTCTTCCCGTGTGGCAGTAATCTCCTTCGGTTGATTATTACCACGGTCCGCCCCTCCTGCTTATCATTCTGGCAGGACAGGTAGGGCTACTCTTTTCTCCTCACCTGTTCTCCTCCTTCGTTGTTCCGAGGAGCGAGATCGGATAGAGAGAGTCTGACGAAATTTTCTTTCGGAGTTCGGCTTTGCCTTGGCGTGCTTTGCACGGGTCCCCGATTCTCTGTGATATAACCAGGTAGCTGAGAAGGGTTTCATGGGATCTGTCAAGGTCTCCTCCAAGGGGAGAAGTACAGGGGTTTCACGTGATCGAACAGCTTGCAGGGTCTTCCTCTTCGCTAGCGATCGCCTGTTCTCGGGAACTTCGCTGATCTGCCGGCGCGAGGATCCCTGGGAGAGGACCACTTGCTCCCCCAATGAATAACCTTCATCACTTGCAACCCTTGCAGTTTCTCTGAGGGGCCGGAATGTCAGGACCGCCGCAGTCCTGTCTTCCCAGAAACGTTTCACTCCGATGGATTCTTTCTTCGATGGAAAGTTAATTCAGGTCGGGAACACTAAATCCCCACTCCCTGCCTCGCAGAATATGAATTCTTTCTTGCCTCGGAGGGTCTTGTTGACCACAGTTTTTGGGCAACCTGGTGCTAAGAAGAAGGACTTTGTCCCAATTCGATCTCCAGTTTCGTAGAAGTCCCGAGTTGGTTTCGACTTTGGAACGTAACCTTACTTGGTTCTGCCTTTCTTCATTTGCCAGATACCCTGGTAATCAAGGTTCTACTCAGGGCACTGCCTTGTCCTTGGACAATGGCCAAGAATTTTGGGTCTATCATTTCAACTCGACCTTGCCCAAGCCAGCCCACCTCAACTCTCTAGCTAAGAAGTCCTAGGCTTCTGCAAGAAGATTAAACTGCTGATGCCTGGACAAATGATGTTTATCGAGTCTCTGAGCTAATACTGTCGGTGATCTGGGAATGGATTCCTTCAGGAGAAGCATTCATTTCCCCTTAGGTCTCGGCAATTCTTTCCATCGCTCTCCCAGTTCCCGATTCGGGAAATGCCAGCCGGCTAGGAGCTAATTGTCTCGTTCCTGTCATCTGCAGAAGCTTCCCATGGTCGAAAATGGAAGTCTGCTTCCTTTTGCCTGCTCTTTTCCTCTTCGAGGTATGAGGAAAGAGTTAGGCTAATGCTTGATTAGAACCTTTCGAATATGCCTTCATATTTCCTCAAATCTTGTGTCTACTCACAGATTCACAGGTTGAGGAATAGGCGACACTGGTAAAGACCTTGGTTCGAATTTGTGCGACGAGATGATTAGTACCTTCCGTCCCGCCCTGGGCTCAGGGCAGCCTTTTGGCCATTCAAGAATCCAGGATGGGTTTTGTTGGGTACTCACTGGTTTCATTGAACAATAAAACCACAGTAGTGACTTTTGTTTCCACAAACAGGAGGCAATCGTTTTTTCCCTGTTTTATCTCGACATTTGAAGGTACTCGAGTGTTGTTCTATTGCACACTAGACAGCTCAATTAACCAGATGCATCCCTGGTGGGGATGTATTGGTAGGCAAGCCTGGCCTCGGGTTTGAGTGATCGACAGAACATGCTGCTCACTCTTTTTCACGAAGACTCATACAGAGACTGCTGGACTGGAGAAATCCTCACTGGCCCTTCTCTGTTGCCTCCTGCACACAAGTCAGTAGTGTTTTCTCGCCTCCCTCATACCAGACCAGGGGCCGCTTCTGCTGAGGCATGCTGTCTTTGGTGAAAACTCGACATCAATCGCAGCCCGTATTTGTCCTGAGCTGGGCCAGGGGTTCACAAACATTGCCTCACCCGAGTTACAGACAAATACTTAAAGACTTCCTCCTTCCGAACTGATTGCCGAGGGCATCGAGAAGAATTCCGCTGACTCCATCTCTCCTGTGCAGCTACACAAGAAGCGGTTCTTGAGGCAGTACATCCCTGTGGGTTCAGGATCAGAGACTCTTCCAGCTTTCCCTTGCAAGCACAGGCTTTTCGCTGAGCGCAATAGATATAGCTGGATATCCCTTGAAGTCCTCTGCAACACTGTCCCAGGACTGGATCCGCTCGCTGGTGGTGTCGTTGAAACGGGAAACTTCTCCCGGTCAGAGTCGCTTGTCAAGTCTGGACTTCGCTCTTCCTCACGAGGGCTGCTTCTTCCTTTCAGTTTTGAAGAATGTAGGCCTCAGACCTAGTCTTTTATCTGAAGCAGCCTTCACTCTCTTAGGTCGAGAGTTAGCTACGGACGAGAAGCTTCTTCAGTCATGCTGTCCCAGGAATACTGGTGGCATGCCTGCTTAGGGTTCCTGTCCGCGTTTCCGCACTCGCCTACGAGTCGTCGGATAGAGATATGCCCTCTTAGGTCCATCTCTCATGTTACCCTGGCCTTGGCGAGAAGATGGAAGAACAGGGTGGGATCATCCTTCTCGGATGTCGAGGTGGACCCAAATCCATTGGCATCGACTGTTGGGTTCGGTGTCCTTCTGTTCCTCCTCTCTGACTTTGTACGATGATCCAGATCATTCGCTACTTTGTCCCATTGGGAGCTGTACTTCAAAGGTTACGATTCCTAACCTGGATGTCGCCAACGCTGGGCCAGTACTACTTCTCCCAAGGAAGAAGTGTCTATGGGCACATTTCCTTCCTCCTGACTTCGTGAAGCTTATCAAGGAGGTACTTGGCAGCTGATGACACAACGATACGTACCTTTTCACCCGAGAGCCTCACAAAGTCGATGGCTTCTGGTCCATCCTCGCATTCGAAGAATATGTCAGTACCACAGGAGCTGAAGGCGGTGTGTGTGGTCCCAACAGACTACTCCTTCACCTCCTTCTACCTCTGGGATGTTGCACAAGTCCTTGGACACTTTTCCTTGGGTCCTGTGGTGGCTGCTCAACAAGTTGTGTAGCTTATCCAGCCCTTAATCGACAGGATTGTACCGCCTATGTTGTACGGCTGTGATGGCGAGAATGGAGGCTGAGCAGACTGGCCCCTTCTTTCTCCCCATCCCGGCTCTCTTCCCACGGGCAGTGAGCGAAATGCCGCATAAGCTGGACCGGGCGACGAGAGGCAGATAAGCGCATAACAGGAGCTCCCGCTTCTATTTCCGTAAGGTTAATAGAAGTAAACCCCACTCCTTCCTCTTGCAAGGGAGTGAAGGAGACCATGACTATGAGACAACCCAATGCTTGTATTTGCCTTATTGTCATCCGGGACGCCAAATTCTTCCTAGCCTACTTTGCATGAACTGACGCTTTCCTCTTCATGCAAAGGGGACTTCCAGAAGTCTGACAACTGATCCTGCGTTTACAACCCGATCTTTGTCAGAGGTAGTTTTTCCTTCCTCGCCTCACGCCAATTGCGAAGGAAGACAAGGTGGTGAACTCCACAGTTCAGAGAGACTTTCTCGATTCCTCCCTCCACAAGTGAGTCCCAATGTAAAGGACCTAGGGTTTGTATATTGTGTCGGAATAGTCATCAATGCAGTACCTGTATTTTTCCTAACTATACAAAACCCGAGGTCCTTTGGCACATAATTATGCCCACCTCATGCCAATTCCCTCATCTGTACTCTGGCCGAAAGGCAACTGAATGTTTACATCGGGCAGGCGGTATCCCCGCCTACCTGAGGTAGTTACTGCTCAACCACCTTGTTCAAGAGTTTAACGGCCGCTTCAGCCCACGCCTGAAAGTATCTCCTAATGTAAAGGACCTCGGGTTTGTATAGTTAGGAAAAATACAATTTACTTTAAAAATTGTTATGTTTGTCCATTTTTTATGGGGTGTACCCTTTCGATAACTGATACCTCATCCCCTGCCCTTCCACCTTAAATGTGGAATCAGCTTTTACAGTGTTTTGGTAAGGCATTATAATGAAAATGACATTTTTATGATAAAATGAAGTTTCATTATACTTACCAAAACACTGTAACTTAAAGGCCTCCTCCCCCCCGCAGCGGGAGGCGTTAATTCAGGCTATCACTTATTATGTATGCCGAGATTGAAAATGAAGCTGGTCACTGGGCGGGTCTCCTTCTATTTCTCCCAAGTGGCGCTGGGTCTCCCGCCAATTATATCAGCGTTCCAAACAAAGTTTGAAAAAAATATATCTCGGACGTGTCGAAATTTAAGAGATTAAAGCTTTTACAGTGTTTTGGTATGTAATGAAACTTCATTTTATCATAAAAATGTCACTTTTCTTAGGTATACAAACCAAAACCATATTTCATATCTCCCAGCTCAACCAGCCCTCTCTCAACCACCCCTCTTTGTTCATCAGGCCAAAAGAAGGAGTGCTTGTTGATGGGAATTTCCTTGCTCACTCTTCTTAACCACCAGTTAACCTATTTCCAACTTGCACTGAAAGATACTCCTTCATAAAAAGCTCTGGTTTGTATGGCTCTGAAAAAAATTAGTCCAATATGAGGAAATGTAGCAGCACCTACCTTCCAAGACTGTCAGCAGTGTTGCTGGTCTTAATAGCTACTCATGTATTGTATTTGAAGTAACAATTGGTGAAACTAATTTGAAAACTTTCATTTCTCGTGAAATTACTACTGAATTCACCCTTACTATTTTTTCTTCTTATTGTCTAAGGCATCTGTGGATAATATTGTGTTATGTATAACTGGATCATATATAATTAAGCATTTACTTTATACTGTACCCTTAATGCTGTTACCCCACAAAATCCTTATGCTGGTCTCTTGCATTTTCTATTCTTGGGCTTTGATTTGTTAATAAGGATATGTTCATAAGTAATACTGTAATGTTCAGCTAAGAAGGTTTACAGATGTGAGAGGGAGGGAGTCAATATTAACTGTTAACTGATGTTGCATTGTTGCCTCAGGAATGTTTTGATGCTGTGTTGGACAACATTTGGTTAGATTGTATTAATATTTGGATAGTACTGTCAAATGCACACCTTGTTATTTGGCCTGAGACCTTTAGAGGAACCTGAATTAAATTTATTTTGCTTCAGTTTTGGCATTATGTTTCCTAACTGTGTTGCATTCTTTGATTTCAGATTCTCCCTCAGAAGAACCTTCCTTCCTTTGTCAGTTGTGAGCAGCATCAAGATTTTGGGAATGCTTGTGTTTAATGGTACTACATGTAATATTACCAGTAGCAGCTCTTAAGTGCAAGAATTACTATTGTACTCCTTCTTTACAAATTACAACAACAACAAGTAAAGTCTGTTCTGAATATTAGATTCATACATCAGCAATGAAATCTTGTTGCAGTCCTTCAAAATACAGTACTTAATTTATAACATTTATTGGATGATCATTTGTAAACAATTTTGTGATAAGAATTGTCAATTGAACAAATTGTTATTATAGAACAGGATAGGGCAAAAGGCTAAAATGAATCCAGAACATTCTTTAGAATTACCTTTGAAAAGTGAAACTGAAGTTGCATTATCACTAGCTTCCATAAACCAAGAAAACAGCAACATGGCTGCCTTTAGCAAAACCAGTGATGGTGAATTTTTGTCTCTGGATCCATTGATGGACATCAAAATAGAGCCAGAGGTATTCTGTGAGTCTAATGACGATTATGAATATTCATATGAAATGAATTCAGTAGTGAATGAAAAAGATCCACTAACTTGCAAAAAGGAAGTAAAACAAGAAAGAAGGAATAGTCACAATGGAGAGAAGCCTTTCAGATCCACTGACTGTGAGAAAGCATTTAACAAGAAAATTAATCTTACAAGTCATATCACAAATCCTATCAGAGAGAAAACATTCATATGCAATGAGTGTGGGAAAGCATTTTCCCAGAAACAACGTCTTTCAGATCATATGAGAATCCATACTGGAGAGAAGCCATTCATATGCAAGGAATGTGGGAAAGCATTTGCCGAGAAACCAAATCTTACACGTCATACGAGAATGCATACTGGAGAGAAGCCATTTATGTGCAAGGAATGTGGGAAAGCATTTTCCCAGAAACCAGATCTTACATGTCATATGAGAATGCATACTGGAGAGAAGCCATTCATGTGCAAGGAATGTGGGAAAGCATTTTCCAGGAAACCACATCTTACAGTTCATATGAGAATGCATACTGGAGAGAAGCCATTCGTGTGCAAGGAATGTGGGAAAGCATTTTCCCAGAAACTAGATCTTACACGTCATATGAGAATGCATACTGGAGAGAAGCCATTCATGTGCAAGGAATGTGGGAAAGCATTTTCCCAGAAACTAAATCTTACACGTCATATGAGAATGCATACTGGAGAGAAGCCATTCATATGCAAGGAATGTGGGAAAGCATTTTCCCAGAAACTAAATCTTACACGTCATATGAGAATGCATACTGGAGAGAAGCCATTCATGTGCAAGGAATGTGGGAAAGCATTTTCCCAGACACAACATCTTTCAGGTCATATGAGAATCCATACTAGAGAGAAGCCATTCATATGCAAGGAATGTGGGAAAGCATTTTCCCAGAAACTACATCTTACACGTCATATGAGAATGCATACTGGAGAGAAGCCATTCATGTGCAAGGAATGTGGGAAAGCATTTTCCCAGAAACAACATCTTTCAGGTCATATGAGAATGCATACTGGAGAGAAGCCATTCATATGCAAGGAATGTGGGAAAGCATTTGCCGAGAAACCAAGTCTTACACGTCATATGAGAATGCATACTGGAGAGAAGCCATATATGTGCAAGGAATGTGGGAAAGCATTTTCCGAGAAACCACATCTTACAGTTCATATGAGAATGCATACTGGAGAGAAGCCATTCATATGCAAGGAATGTGGGAAAGCATTTGCCAATAAACCAAATCTTACACGTCATATGAGAATGCATACTGGAGAGAAGCCATTTATGTGCAAGGAATGTGGGAAAGCATTTTCCGAGAAACCACATCTTACAGTTCATATGAGAATGCATACTGGAGAGAAGCCATTCATGTGCAAGGAATGTGGGAAAGCATTTTCCCAGAAACAAAATCTTTCAGGTCATATGAGAAAGCATACTGGAGAGAAGCCATTCATATGCAAGGAATGTGGGAAAGCATTTTCCCAGAAACTAGATCTTACACGTCATATGAGAATGCATACTGGAGAGAAGCCATTCATGTGCAAAGAATGTGGGAAAGCATTTTCCCAGAAACAACATCTTTCAGGTCATATGAGAATGCATACTGGATAGAAGCCATTCATGTGCAAGGAATGTGGGAAAGCATTTTCCCAGAAACCACATCTTACACATCATATGAGAATGCATACTGGAGAGAAGCCATTCGTGTGCAAGGAATGTGGGAAAGCATTTTCCATGAAACCAGATCTTACATGTCATATGAGTTAGTTAGTTATAAATGATTTGTTTAACCAGACCTCTGAACTCTTTTAGGGTTCTTCTCGGGCTGGGAAAAGAATGGGGGAAAGAGTACATAAAAAAAATTAAGTAGTTAACTAAATAAATAAATAATAAAAAGGGGGGGAATTAGAAAAAAACAATCGAGAAAAAAAAATAAAGAAAAAAAAAAGGGGGGAGATTATATTTTACTTATCAATTTAATTTTGTTTAGGAAGAGAATGATATTATTAATTGAAAAGTTATTACCTTCTGCTAGAATATCCTTTATTGATTTATTTTGTAAAGTCTTTCTTTCATGATGCCATCTGGGACAGTCAATCAAGATGTGTTTGATTGTTACTGGGATGTTACATCTTTCACAAGTTATTGGGTTTGAAAATGGAGTTGACATCAGATGACCATGTGTGAGTCTGGAGTGTCCTATTCTGAGTCTAGTTAAAATAACCTCATTGATTCTTTGCTTTTGGGTAGAAGAATGCCATTTTTTTACTGTTCTTAATTTGTTTTAGTTTGTTTTGTGGGGGTATATTTGTCCAATCATTTTGCCAATCCCTATAAATTAAGGGTTTAACTGATGCTAGCCAGTCTGATATGGGTGCTTTCATAGTAGTTGGGGGGATTGTACAAGCCAATTTTGCAGCTTTATCTGCTTTCTCATTACCCTCAATGCCTACATGGGCTGGGATCCAACAAATTTGAATTTGAAGGCCGTTTGTAATTAACTGATGTATTTCCCGTTGTATATTTTGGACAAGGTGATTATTTGATTTAAATGATCCTATTGCTTCAATTGCACTTCTTGAGTCGCTCAATATGAGTGCTGAAGGAATTCCTTTTTTTGTTATAATCTTGAGAGCCAATTGTATGGCTGCTAATTCTGCTGTAAATACTGATGATATTAGAGGAAGGCCTCTTTGGATAGTTTTGTCACTTGAATAGGCTGATGAGCCCACTCCACCTTCATTTTTGGATCCATCTGTGTAGATTATGAAGGGATTACCCTTCCGTCTTATGTGTTCCATGGCATGTTGATGGTACATTTCTGTGTTGGACATATATTTCTTTGAAAGATATGATAAATATGTGCATAGTTTTGCCCTTTTTAGTGTCCATGGTGTGACCGGATTTATTTCTTGGGTAAATTTGGGTATCATGTTATGTAAATTCAATAGATGATTAGTTTTTAGTAAATGAGTTTTGATTTGGGTTATTATTTGTATTTTGATTGAGAAATTTATTTGATGCAGGAGATGTGCCTGCTTGAAGGGATAAGCCTCTTCTTAAAGTAATTAGATCTCTGTAATATTTTAGAGGCAGCTGGCCTGCCTCTGCTAGGATAGAGACAGTTGGAGATGAGCGGAAGGCTCCTGTACATATACGTACTCCCTCGTGATGTAAAGCATCTAGAGATTTTAAAGTTGTTTCTGAGGCAGTTGAATAAATTGGACGGCTGTAATTTATAACTGATAGTACTGTTGCATTGTATAACATTAACATTGTGTCTCGTCCTGCACCCCATTTGGTGTGTGAGATTTTCTTTAATAAAGTAAGGGCTTTAGATCCTTTGGCTTTGATATATTTGACATGATCTTTCCAATTTAAATGTTGGTCAAAAATTATACCCAAATATTTAACACTATTGCACATGTTTATCTCTTCAATATAAAGATATAACTTAATGGTTTGTTGTTTCAACCATCTTTTGTCTTTGTAGAAGACAATGCCATTTGTTTTATTTACCGACAACTTGAAGCCTAATGGAATTGGTCCAAGTGGTTATATTTTTTGTTGCTATATTAAGTATTCTTTGAGCATGTCTCAAAGAATAACTTGAATAATAAATTACAAAATCATCCACATACAAACTATTTTGTACACCCTCAGGCAGGTTCATAGTAATGTCATCTATTGCCAGGGCAAATAAGATGTAGCTCAAAACACTGCCTTGGGGGATACCCTCCTCTTGTACGTAGCAATTTGAATATGTATTTTCTATGCGTACTTGAAATGTACACATGTCATATGAGAATGCATACTGGAGAGAAACCATTCATGTGCAAGGAATGTGGGAAAGCATTTTCCAGGAAACCAGATCTTACATGTCATATGAGAATGCATACTGGAGAGAAGCCATTCATGTGCAAGGAATGTGGGAAAGCATTTTCCCAGAAACCATATCTTGCAGTTCATATGAGAGTGCATACTGGAGAGAAGCCATTCATATGCAAGGAATGTGGGAAAGCATTTTCCCAGAAACCAGATCTTACATGCCATATGAGAGTGCATACTGGAGAGAAGCCATTCATGTGCAATGAGTGTGGGAAAGCATTTTCCCTGAAACCAAATCTTACATGTCATATGCGAATGCATATTTGAGAGAAGCCAATCATGCAAGGAATGCGGGAAAGCATTTTCCAGGATACCATTTCTTACATCTTACATATATGAGAATCCATATTGGAGAGAAGTCATTCTTCTGCAATGAGTGTGGGAAAGCATTTTACAAGAAATCACATCGTACAGCTCATATGAGAATTCACACTGGAGAGAAGCTATTCATATGTAAGGAGTGTGGGAAATCATTTTTCATGACACGTATTTTTATGTAATACATATGGTGGCTTCTAATGAAGACACATGGACGTTTTCTTTGTTTATTTATAAAAATATAGCAGTGGGGTGCTCGTTGAGATCAGACAACGTCTCCCCTCATGAATTCTCTGCAACTTCTCTCACACATCCTATTTCCCACAAAAGCCAAGCACACTGGGTAACCAAGTATATGGTTTTCCCAACTATCTTAAAAGATAAGAGCAACAATACATTTTATACTTAAGATGATACTAAAGTCACTGGAACATGATAGAAATTATACGTTAAAATTATTTATTTCCCGAAGTCATAAAAATATGTGGTAACATCATCCCACATATGTGTTTTCCTATCACGAGGACAGGTAATACCGTAACTATGGGAGCTTTGCATACCACAGGTCTTTGACCAAAAGCCGCTTACCTTTTCCCACGTCTTGAATTTGTCAACAGAATTCTTTCAATTAAGCTCAGTTTCCATAAACATCTCCAGATCAGTCACTGAGCGAGCGGACGGTGTGACTGCATACCTGAGTGGTATGATGAAGGATTGTTTACCCTTCTCAATCCTTGTAGAAAAAGCCGCACATCCTGAATTCGTCATCAGAATTCCTTCAATGTTTCAGACTCTAATTATGTACAGTATATCCATTGAAAATTGTTAATATGCCCCATATCATTTAACACTCTTGCAGATCATATGAGAATTCATACTGGAGAAAAAGCCATTCATGTGCAGGGAATGTGGAAAGCATTTTCCACTAAATCAGGTCTTATACATCATATAAGAATGCATACTGAAGTAACCATTTAGAGTAAACCTCAATTATCTGCTGTAGTATATCCAAGGCTCTTGTGGAGATTGGAAGCTTGTGGATATGGTAAAAAAAAAAAAAAAAAAAAAAAAAAAAAAAATAAATTCCTGTATGAAAAATGTCAATTACAGTAATACCTTGATCCTACACGATTCGAGTTGCACGAATTCACAGATATGTGAATTTTTCATTGGAACCTAACTAATTGACACACGCGATTTTTTCACATAAGTGAAAAATTTGCGAAGTCCCCGAGAAACCCTGCAGAATTGTTTATGTTTAATTTTTGAAGTAATTTACAAGTTTTCATGCGTTTATGTGTAAAATCTGTATGAAAAATGAATTATTTTTATTTTTGTACATGCAATAATTTAATACAAAGGTAACTACATCATGTATCACATCTTTTACAAGATGTGATACCCATTCGCAAAGTTACTGCACTTTTCAAAGATGTGATTCCCCTGCAGAAAGTGTTTGTTTAATTTTTAAGGGTAAAAGTTGTTATGGAAAATTTGTATTACAGTAAACCCCCGTATTTGTGGGGGATGCGTACCCCCCCTCCACAAATAGCTAAAACCCGCATATAGGTTAAAACCCGCGAATACTTAGAAACCTTCTAAAAACACTTAAACTACCTATTTTGATAGTTCAAACACATACACACAAACTAAAAATGCTTATACAGGTATTATCCTACTTATGATAGGGTTAGGTTCCCAAAAAAAAACCCATCATTTGTCGTAAGAAACGCATCTCGAATATAGCCTAGCCTACACTAGGGTATTCAGTACCTTGTACAAATATATGGTTAAAAGTTAAGTATACCTTAGTTTTACCAGACCACTGAGCTGATTAACAGCTCTCCTAGGGCTGGCCCGAAGGATTAGACTTGTTTTACGTGGCTAAGAACCAATTGGTTACTTAGCAACGGGACCTACAGCTTATTGTGGAATCCGAACCACATTATAGCGAGAAATAAATTTCTATCACCAGAAATAAATTCCTCTAACTCTTCATCAGCCAGCGGGGGAATTGAACTCTGGCCCATCGAGTGACAGTCCGCAGCTCTACCGACTCACCCAGTGAAGAGTCTACAACATGTAGCCTGGCCTATGCTATAAAGTATACTCTATACATACATGGAATCAACTAATTCTGGAGGTTCATGCGGAGTGACTTATGATAATTCATTACAAAAAGAAATTGATTAACAAACAAGAATTAGCCTAGCCTACACTGTGGGGTATCATATACATATACAGTAGCCTAGCCTACATTATACTGTCCTCAATATTCACATAATATCTTATTATATTATACAAACATCAACATACCGAATATGCATCTTTTCCATGGATCATTTAAAATGTTATGCCTTAATTCACTGTACCCAATAATATTGTATATATTCTTATATTGCTTTTGTATTATAAACTGCGATCATAGCGATCAATGTTTTCGTTTGGAAATCGATTACGCGGTGTTTATTTTGTCGTATTCAACTCATTTCAGAGCACTTTTCTTGCTTCTAGTTAGTGTCAATGAATCTCAAGAGACTTTATTTATATTGGGCAAGGCTATTTTTCGTTATACGAAAAGTATGTTGTACGAAAATTGAAATATTACTTATGAAAGTCGAAATATAACTAAAATGTCTCATTGTGAAATTAATTGATCTATTTTTCGTTAATAGATGACGATGGCCGTTTAGGGGCATTTGTTTTTGTGTAAAAAAATTCAAGATTCCGTTCGCTATTTTCACTTGATTTCATCATAATACGAGCTTTACATATTTATTGTTTATCGGTGTAAAAAAAACAGTAATGTGTTCTTTCATGCCCAGTAGTTTTGATTAAAATACTTTCTCTCCAATTTTAATTACAATCGAGTTTCATCCATGTTGCCGATGCACGATAATTTACAGTAGAGTCATTAGCAGCTTGAACATTGTTTGAAGTTGATGAAACAATGTTCAAGCTGCTAATGACTCTACTGTAAATTATCGTGCTTAAATTTAGCAGTATATTTCCTTGACAATCTTTTGTCCATACTGAATAAGGGTATAATGTAAAGATATATCAGTCCTATTCTACTTAATATCATTTGTTCTATAACCTATGGTAATTGTTTATTACCGTACAATGGTTGAAATACCAGGTAAATTGCTGTTGTTATCCAGTTTAGTTACAAGCAAAACAACAGTTTCTCGGTCAGTTGTTCATGGCTGTATGCATTTACGCAAGAGTATAGTATTACTAACAATACTTTTATCATTCTCTTTTACTTTTTCAACTAGAAGATGGGGATAAAGAGATGGAGGAAAACTTGTCTATTGTATTTTGGTCTCTCTCACTGCCTGATTACGCTGCTGCCTGCACCTGCACGAAATTGAAAAATATTTTATAAATAATAATGTCGTATCATTATTAATTGCTTACCCCATTGCAAAATCGAATTATCGTAAGGTGAATTATCATAAGTTGAGCATTACCTGAGTATTTTAATAGTTTTATCACAAAAAGTGCATTTTGTCATGAAAATGAGATGAAAATACAGGAATTAGTGAATATTTCTCAGTGAAAAATACAGCAAATGGGCAATTTTCCCGCGAATAATGGGTAGACAGATTCCACAAATAAATCCGTGAATACGTGAGTCCCCGAATCGTGATTCCGCGAATACTGGGGTTTACTGTATGTACATATATATATATATATATATATATATATATATATATATATATATATATATATATATGTATATATGTATATATATATATATATATATATATATATATATATATATATATATATATATATATATATATATATATATATATATATATATATATATATATATATATATATATATATATATATATATTTTATATATACAAGGGGGCTTCAAAAAGTTCATGGAAAACATCCATATCTGCTACGTTTATGGACGAATTTGGTTTTCATTGCAACTGCTTGTTATTTCACTAATAGTCTTTATCCCTGTTGAACAGGAACCGTCATATGCATGTCACAACGCTGTACCAGTGTTCTGAAGTTAGCACTCACTCGAGTAGCAAGGATTCCAACAAAATCGAGGCCAGAACAAACATCAAATTCCTGGTGAAGCTAGGCTGAAAGAACAGTCAAATCATCGATGCTTTGCATCAAGTTTATGGGGATAATGCCCCAAAGAAATCAACCACCCGCAAATGGATAACTCGTTTTAGAAGTGGAAGAGACGATGTTGCAGATGAGTCTCGAAGTGGCAGGCCATCCACGTCAGTTTGTGAGGAAAACATTGATGCAGTTCGTAACCTGATTGAAGAGGATAGGCGAATTACCACTGACTTAGTTGCCGATACCCTTAATATCTCTGTTGGCTCAGCTTATATATTTCTAGTGGAAAACTTGGGGCTGAGCAAGCTTTCTGCTAGGTGGGTCCCAAAGCTGTTGCGCCTTGATCAGCAGCAAACAGGGGCGGGCCTTTCAACAGCAATTTTGAACAAGTGGGATGAAGACCCTGAAGCATTTCTAGATAGAATCGTTACCGGTGATGAAACGTGGCTCTACCAATATGATCCCGAAGATAAAACTCAATCAAAACAGTGGCTGCCAAGGGGTGGAAGGGGCTCCATCAAAGCAAAACCAGAACGTTCAAGAGGGAAGGTCATGGCCACCGTTTTCTGGGATGCAAAGGGGATTTTGTTAGTTGACTTCCTTGAAAACAAGAACAATCAATGCTGATTATTACAAAGGAGTTTTGAGAAAATTGGCTAAGTAAATTGGTGGAAAACGTCCAGGAAAGCTGCATCGGCGAGTCCTTTTCCATCACGACAATGGCCCCGCTCATGGCGCTCGCAAGACGCAAGCTGTGTTACGTGAATTTCGGTGGGAAATCATTCAGCATCCACCTTATAGTCCTGATTTAGCCCCTAGAGACTTCTTTTTGTTTCCAAAACTGAAAAAATCCTTGAAAGGCATCAAGCATTCGTCAGTTGAAGATGTGAAAAATGCTGCTTTGACATGGATCACATCACAAGGCCCCCAGTTTTATGCAGATGGTCTTAAAGGCTGGTACCAACGATTGCAAACATGCATTGACTTAGATGGATCATATGTTGAAAAATAAACATCATAACTTGAATAGTTTCTTTTATTTTTCCCTTTTCTATGAACTTTTGAAGCCCTCAGATGTATGTATATATATATATATATACAGGTATTCCCTACTACTACGATGGGGTTAGGTTCAAAAAACCCATCGTTTGTTGAAAAATCGTAACTTCGAATATGGCCTAGCCTACACTAGGGTAATCAGTACCATCTATACATATATGGTAGCCTAGCCTACACTACACAGTATACTTTATACATATATGGTATAGTAATTATTAGTGTCAGCTAATTCTGCAGGTTGATGCAGACTGACATGATAAGCCAGTATTAAGAGAAATTGAATAACAAACAAGGCCTGGCCTGCACTTTAGAAGTATATCATATACGGTAGCCTAGCCTACATTATACTGTATTCTATTTTCACATAACACCGCCGTATTATACAAACATCAAAATAACGAATGTGCATCTTTTCCATGGATCTTTTAAAATGTTATGCTTTACTACACTGTATCCAATCGTAAATATTCTTATACTGCTTTTGCATTATAAATTCCGATCATAGTGATCAAATGTTTTGGTTTCGGAATCGATCACGCGGTCTTTATTTCGATGCATTTAACTCGGTTCAGAGGGCATTTCTTGCTTCAAGTTAGCGTAAATGAATCTCTAGATACTTTATTTATAAGGGACGTGTATTTTTCGTTATACGAAGTGTTTTTATGTCGAAATATAACTTAAATATATCTCGTTGTGAAATTATTTTGGCCATTTTTTCGTTAGTAGATGACGTTGGCGGCTGGCCCTTTGTTTTGTGTAAACAAAAAAAATCAAGATTCCGTTCGCTATTTTCTCTTGATTTCATCATCATACCACAAGCTTTTCGTATGTATCTTTTATCGGTGTGAAAACAGCAGTAATATGTGTTCTTTCATGTCCAGTAGTTTTGATTAAAATACTTTCCAATTTTATTTGCGGTCATGTTTCATCCATGTTGCCAATGTACGATAATTTATAGTCATTAGCAGCTTGAACATTCTTTTCTCAGCATCAGCTACAACTTGCAGGTTAATTTTACTGCAGCAGTATATTTCCTTGCCGATCTTTTCTCCAAAGCGGATAAGGGTAGTGTAAAAACATATCAGTACTTAACGTCATTTTTAACACGTTAAGCGCCATGTGTACCACCGTGATACGTTGTGAAAAAGACTTAAAAGGCCATATGTACCACCGGTGGTACATTTTTTTTTATTTTGTATACTTTATGTTTTATAGGTTTACAAAAGGGTTAGAAATACCATAGAATGCATTCAAATCAAAGTTTAATGATTAAATTTTATGAAAGTAAAAAAACAAAAGAAATTCTTTTCAACTATAAAGGAAAAAAATTAGGTCTTATTTATGATAATGCGATCATGCAAAAAAGTAAGCAAAAAGCTCCATATCTGAAAACCATAAGTATATCTAGCTATATACCACATTTTACATATATCCTAGTAACATTATAACTCTTCTTCTGAATGGAGTCTTTCAAAGCATGAGGGCATAAATTCGGTTTGTTTTTCCCATTGACCGCACACAGTCTTTACTCTCCTTGCTTTATGTGCTGCAACTTGGCTTCCTTCATTTTTACTAATTAACTCATTACATCTTCTGCATCTTTTCCTCACTTCTCTACATTTCCTCCTAATCAATCAAAACATAAAGTGATCTTTTCCACCAATGGGTGAAAATTCCTTTCCAATCTTTATACCTTCAGTTTGAAGAGCCTATCGGTTCCATCGGAGAGACTTTTCAACAAAGTGTAGAAAACGTAAGATCAACTCAAATTTATTTCTAGCCATTGTTTTCTTTATAAAATCAACTCCATACATTTTGCTCTTACTTAGTAACTGGTTGGTTGCTTGTTCAAACCCATTAGAATAAAAATACCAAAGAACTTGTCACTGCCGTTTTGGTTACTGATTTCAAGCTTTCATCTTAGAATGCCTAGCAACAGGTTTCAATGCTACAGTAGTATCATATAATCTACCAGTTTCAACTGCTATCAAATCAGTAATCTCATCAGTAACAAATAGCTTATAAACATCAGTTGGAAGAATTTCTCCATCTGAGGTGGATGGCAAAGTGTAATGTTTCTCTTCTCTAGCTGTACATGCAAAGTTACTAGGAGAACAACAGTATCTTGCCATACAGTGTTTCCAATTGATTCAGATGATTGTTGTTTGGACATCTGATACAAAAGTCATTGGTGGCAAAATGTTATCGTCCTCTGTATCATCATCATCTGATTCACCGAGCTGCTAGTTTCTTTGTTTTCAAGTTATAATCAGAGTCACTAAGGGAGGAATTTGAATTCGTATAAAAGCTGTAATCATCGTCATAATCTGATTGTGATTCTGCATGCCCATAAAAGCGATTGGCCTCATTCTGTTCTAAAATAAAAATATTATATATATATATATATATATATATATATATATATATATATATATATATATATATATATATATATATGTGTGTGTGTGTGTGTGTGTGTGTGTGTGTGTATCATGCAGTGTATAAACATATGAAATTCTATTTAGTAAGAAACAGTGACTATGTAAAATAGTGATTATAACTACAGTACAAAGCAAATAAAATAGCATAAATATTAGGTTTCACTTAGTTTTATTTATTTGTAAAGTTATTATGTAATTCACCAAATGTTTAGTTGCTTGTATCCTCTCTCTCTCTCTCTCTCTCTCTCTCTCTCTCTCTCTCTCTCTCTCTCTCTCTCTCTCTACACACACACACACACACATATATATATATATATATATATATATATATATATATATATATATATATATATATATGTGTGTGTGTGTGTGTGTGTGTGTGTGTGTGTGTGTGTAGCTTTGTAAAATAGTTAACAATTAGAATTGATTGTTATAGTGTGTACTACTGTGTACAAAGCATATGACGAATGAGCAACGATAGCAAGCATCGCCAAATGAACCACCAGTGGCCAATTCATGTTTGATCCACCGTGGCTCACTTGGCGATAGGGAAACGAAAATGTATACACGTTGCCTTATGAACCACATGTGTCTCATGGTTTTACTCCCTTACCCTTCTGCTCTACTAAACAATTAAGTAGTGTGCGTCTTAAATCACTGCCAACAATATGCTAGGAGGGATACAGCTCTGAAGTCATGGCGGCAGGAGAAAATTGGTGAATTGCTGTATGGCGGTTAACGTGTTAATATAACTACGATAATTGTTTAACATGCGATGGTTGAAATACAAGTAAAACAGTTGTTATCCGATTTGGTTATTAGCAAAACAACAGAGTCTCGTTGGTTGTTTATGGTTGCACGCATTTTCTAAGAGTATAAGGTTACTAACAATGCTTTTATTATTCTCTTACTTTTTAACTAGAAGATGGAATAAAGAGATGGAGAAAAAGAAGTTGGTCTATTGTAAGTTGGTCTTTCTTGCTGACTGATTCTACGGCAATTGTAGTGTACACTGTTGCTTGTGCCCGCTCGAAATTTAAAAATATTTTCTAAATATTGTCGTATCGGTATTAATTGCTAACTCCATCGTAAACTCGAATTATCGTAAGGCGAATTATCGTCACTTCGGCACTACCTGTATTTACAAACGCACAAAAAATTGCAAACGAACACTGACCTATTTTAACTTCCGACACAACGAGGGCAAGTGAGGTCGGCTCATTGAATTAATGTACCTATTCCAGCCTCTCGGCCAGCGTATCGCATACATCGCACGCTGCCTGAGTGTACGTTGTTGCCTCGCGCCAGTCGCCTCGCGAAATTTAAAAATACGTATTTTCAAAATATTGTCGTATCGATATTAATTGCTAATCCCATAAAGAAAAAAGCTAATTATCGTAACTCGAAAGCACTACCTGTATATATATATATATATATATATATATATATATGTATATATATATATATATATATGTATATATATATATATATATATATATATATATATATATATATATATATATATATATGTATATATATATATATATATATATATATATATATATATATATATATATATATATATATATATATATATATATATATATATATATATATATATATATATATATATATATATATATATATATATATATATATATAGATATAGATATAGATATATTATATAGATATATATATATATATATAGATTGGGGTGCTGCAGTCCTTGCAAACATGGATTAAGTTAGAGTTTTTACATGCTAGGAATGTGAGAAAGCATTTACCCATAAAAATAATCTTAGGACACATCCACATGACAACTTATCTAATACATATCACAAACTGGCTGAAAACAAGTTAACAACTGGTAAATACCAAACGATGAAATATACAGTAATTAAGAATCTATATGACTTGGAAGCAATATGAGTCTTGCAGGATAGTTCAACATGGTAGGAAGTCTCTCTTAACAAAAGAAAATACAGGTAAAATATAAACTGCCATCAAAATGACTATACACCATTACTACATAAGATCCTTTCTTGGACATTTGTTTCATAAGTTCTCACTTAGTCCATTAAGTAAGGAAACCAGTGGCTGTTGTGCATGTCTTGTTTGTAAGTCCTAGTGATGATATGTATCTTTTGTACCTGATCAGTGCAGAAAGCAAGTGTGTGTCTATTATGTAAGCACTAGAGATCTTATGTAAGTCCTCAGCATGGGGGGGCCTTGTATTGTCAACTTGATCAGTTTTCAGTGTTACCATTTACAGTACAAGAGTCCCTTGGTTATGACGGTCTCGACATTCGTCGATCCGATCTTACGATGCTAAGAATTCTTCACTTTTTTATTTGTATAATATTTTTAATGTTAACTACTGTATTTATTGCCAATTATCATTTTTATCATTTTATCTCATGTATCTAGATTGTGTGAGTTGAAATAAAGAATACAGTATTATTATTACTATTATTATTATTATTATTACAATGATTTTTATTAAGATAAGAATTAAGGTGGATTCGACTTCAAGTCGCTGCCTCAGGAAAGGATCACTGTCGTAACTCAGGGACTGCCTCTGTTGCTTAGGTTTTTCATGTGTAGTATCGAATACTTCTTGAATTACCTCACAGCATGTGATAAGCTAACATGCTCCTATGTTTTGTATCAAACCAATTGTATTTTTGTACACTCTCGCAACAATGTTTGCCTATCAATAAACCATACCCTGGACATTTTTGTGACTATTTTTTACCATTTCAAGTAAATATTGAATTAGTATCAGTATATGGTGTACTATTTACTTTTAACAGCTACCATTAAAGTGACCTTGTACTGAATGAAAACAGATTTTCCCATAACCCTAGAAGTAATCATCTTCAAGAGCTTTTCCTAGAAAGGAATAAAACTATATTTTTTCAAAACAGGAATAATATTGTCATCCAAAGGATGGACTCAAAATAGCCAATTTTATTAAAGTAATTTGTATTTTTCCCGACATACAAACCTGGAGTTCTTTACTTAGGGATTCAGCCTGTTAAACTTTCAGACAAGGTCATTAATTCCCTATGGTAGGTGGGAAGCCCTGCCAACTCAATGGTCTGTACTCCAGTTTGGCCTTTGGCCCAGGTACCAGAATGAGGGGTGGCTGTGGTTGGCCGTAAATGTAAATATTACTTAAGAATTTGCTTTTTGTTCCAACATTAATACAAACCTTTGTTCTTTACATAGGAACTTACGTATTGGTGGGGGGAGTCTGGGCAATTCTCTGAACCAACTGGTTGGTTCTGCCCAGCCGGGAATACCTTCCTGGTCTGGAGGAGTTGAGGAAGGAATCCCACACTGCAGCTTGTTGGACACATGGGATGTTGCAACTGCTAGACCTCTGGGCTTAACATATGAGTTTCATAGTGCAACTGTGAGGTTTCTCCTCCTGTTACACCTTTCAAACCTACCTCCTTTTTCCAGCACTGCATAACTTCGTAGGTTCCAGTGCTTGGCCTTTTGTAAACTTTAAACTTTATAATCCTTTCTCTTCTCTCTCTCTCTCTCTCTCTCTCTCTCTCTCTCTCTCTCTCTCTCTCAGTACTTTAATATGTGCTTTGATGTATGAGTTGTATTGTTGTTCTCTCTCTCTCTCTCTCTCTCTCTCTCTCTCTCTCTCTCTCTCTCTCTCACTGAGATAAGAGAGAGATTTTTATGCATATATAATGTACGTTTGTTCCTACACAAATACAAGCCCTTGGTCCTTTACTTATATGGGGTTACTTTCGGCGAAGCTGAATGCTTTTCAGGGACGTTAATGGTATTTTATCCTGTTGATTTGCATTCCTTAGTTACAAAGTCGTCGTTCTTAGTTGTCTGTCCATATTTATTGTTGCTATTTGATTGATGACAGACCCAGTCGAATGGGAAAGGCTGCCCAAAGGGATAACCAGTGATGACCAGCTGTAAAGACAACTGTGAGTTTCCTGAGCTGAAAAACTCTCTCTCTCTCTCTCTCTCTCTCTCTCTCTCTCTCTCTCTCTCTCTCTCTCTCTCTCTCTCTCTCTCTCTCTCTCCGTTGCTCAACTGAGTAGATTTATCTAGTTTTTGATTATTTTTTCATCACGAACAGCTCGGTGGTTATGTTTATATACTGAGATTCTTTTCAGTGCTGTGTGACCCCTTTTCTTTTTTACACACAAGGCGTTTCTTTGCTTCTCTCCCGCACACGTTCACTGTTTGTTACTAAAATAGTGGACTAAGAAGTGAGATGGAGCTCTGAGTGGGACCAAGGTCTAGAGAATACAAGGTCTTCTCACGCGCAGGATTAACGCAGGTAAGGAGATGGGAGTTAAGAAACGTGACGTCACGCGGTCTACTTGCTTTCTCCTCTGTCCAAGCTCTGTACAAATAGGAAAACTTTTTCTCCTGTTTCCTCGTTGACTCTTTTAATATTAAAAATTATGATTCATTCTTTTAGGAAACAAAGCCCATGTTGACCATATTCATTTCTGTACGTGTATTCTTCCAAATAATTACAACTGGAACTTAAAAACGAAAAAACATTTTTCACTCTAATATACAACTCACACTCAAATACACATATACGAGTACATGCATACATAAGGTTAACAATTATACAATTATGTGACCAACTTTTTCGTTATGTTTACAATGATAACAAATAAATATCTTTTCCATCGATTTTAAATGCTCCAAAAATTCGGGTCGAGGTTTCATTAGCTTCTCATTTGTTCTACTTATAGTGCCGATTCTTGTGCCATCCCCTTCGGTTCTTTAGTTCCTAGAAAGTCATACTCGGGGAAACTTACGGGCTACAAAACCACCCACATATTGCATGCCTCCTTTTTTCAGTTTTGTCTTCATTGTCATCCTGCAATTCCTCCATTGGCAAACGAAACAATACTGCCGATAAGCTTAACGCTTTCTGAAGAGATGTTTCTTCAGCCTCGTAAGAAGTGCTTTCTTTAGTTATCAAGTTAGAAAATGAGACCTCAGTCATATTATCGTTAATACAATTTTCAACATTGTATTTTGCGCCTCATAGAGTTCTCTCTTTTCCCAGGAGATGGGCTCAAACTCGGTGCTTAAATTCAACAGGTGATGGGTGCTGATGACATGCACCCATTTACCGTATACAGCCAAAAAAGTGTTCCAGTCCATCTCGATTCAACCTATGAGTCAAGATGTATGATATTGCAAAATTTCACCTAACATCCCTGGCAAGTTCGTTAGAAATTTGCAAGGTATCACAAGGCCTTTTTGGAAAGGGTAAAGTCCTTTTCCTCCCAGACTTTTCATTGTTCTGGATAGGTGTATCATCTCTTGCAATGTTTTGTTTTGGTTTCTAAGATTAGCCCGTAAGCATTCCATGAAGACTTTCTATCGAAAGGCACTCCAGAACTGAATAAATCAAACCACTTGTCAACAAGGCAAATGAACTGGATTGCACTCTCCCAGTGCCTATCCACAATCAGACCTTTTTCTCCGAAGTGTTTGAGATTTTTGTGAGTGGCAGAGTAACTGTAACGCTAATTTCACTGTCGTACCCTCCATACCTGTAACACTTGAATGCTTTTCAAATAGTTTTCGAGTTGTCATTAGATCACCTTTACTTTTCTTAATTAGTTCCCTGACTCAATGTAAGCAGTCCTACAGTCCGATAACCTAGATCCATGGTCTAAGAAAGTGAAGTGTTTCTGATGAGTTTTATCAAGTGAGGAGCATCGGCAAATACATGTATTTCCTGCAATAATCCGCAGGATTAACAATGTTGGATTAGCCTAGTTACGCCATTGCCTACTGAATTCCATAACCTTATATTTGTTGCTCCAAGTCATGAACCATACCAACTATAGGAAATCCAACTCTCGCTATCTTAATGGTTTCCTCTTCTTCTAGAGTTGAAACTCCGGCGCATAGAAATCCCCAGTCAAGGCTGACACAAATAGTACAAACTCGGATATGTCAGCTTCCTCAAAATTCTGAATGCCCTAGCTTTATGGACTTCATGAAGTTTGCAGCTCCGAAAATAAAGCAGTGATCCTATTAATACGCATTCATAGAATCAGACAAGAGGGAATCTACCCTCAGGCAATATGACTCAGCAGTTAAAAAGTTAGCATTGTTTCTGAGGGAATCTGAAGCTCAGGAAATGACCACGAACCTTGCAATCTCTTTCTTCAGATCATTATTTGAGAAAGGACTGGCCTCTAGTACTATTACAACAGCAAAATCTGCTTTAAGAAAAATACTTTTACATGAAAGCTGATTAACCTTACAGACTCATATTTTCGTCAATTTCTAAAACAAACTCGTCTTAGACCAAAAACCCGTCCCCACAGTTCCTGGTTCTTAAATAGCGTACTTAAATTAGCATCAGACACTGATAATGAACTGTGTTCATACTGAGTCTGTTAAGAGAAAGCGTTATTTCTGATGGCCTAGCCTTAGGTGCTAGAATTTCTGAACTGTCTGCTCTCTTTAGAGAACCGAACCATGTTGATTTCCTCCGTCCAGGAGAAGTTCTGTTGTCTCGGATCTCAAGTTTTCTAGCAAAAATTGAGGATCCACAATATAGATGGTCCCCTTGGAAGGTTATTCCCCTTCCACAGGATCTGTCCTTATGTCAGTTAACACTTTAAAAGCATTTAAATAGAACTTCTAATAGAATGTCTGGCCCTCTTTTTGTTAGGAAATGGGACCACATTTCTTTAAAGGCCATCAGGCAACAAATACTGTATTTCATAAAGCAAACAAACCCAGTTCAGTATCTAGGGTACATGATGTCGGGCAGTGGCCACCTCCACTAATTATTTCCATAATAATATGGGGTGATGACCTTAAAAAGTATCTGGGCTGAAATCACCAACAGTGTTCAAGCGCCACTATCTTAAATCTCTAGAGGCTCTTAAATACTCCACAGTGGCTGCAGGAAGTATTGTTCCTCCTGCCCTAGATTAGCTTATGTAACCTTAGTTTATCCTGTCCTTTATTCCTCTCTCTACGCCTGCGTTCTCGTTTACTACATGTGCCTTCTAACCTTTGGTCAGGCCCCTTAACTTCACAGCCTGACTCTGACCGTTTGCATATCATGTTGTCCCCCTTTTTGTTAGCCTTAAGTGTCTTGGTGTAATTATTTTTGTCTGTGTACCCTATATTGTTAATCATGTTTTATTATTAATGCTTTGGGTTATTAAAACACAGTAATTTTCTTACAGTTTTATTTAGCTCCATTAAGGTAATTCTTAGAGGGCTCCACCAAGCTTTTGTATGGCTGATTCTCTGTAATAAGTTCACCGGGTGACACAGGTCGAGCCCAGAAAAAGGATTTTGACAAAGGAAAAATCTATTTCTGGGGAAGACCTGTGTCTTATTGACCATCCCTGTCTCCTTTTCCCCCCTTGAGTGGCATACCAGAAGCAGGGGTGCTAACTGGGATGTTTACAAGATGAGTGGCAGGGTGGTGGTTGGCTGAGAAGAAAGGATAAGAGGTTCTGTGACTCCTCTTTTGAGTTTTGAGATTGGAGAGCTCTTATTATTATTAAAATAGTTTAACCAGACCACTGAGCTGACTAATCAGCTCTTATAGAATTCAGCCAGAAGGATTAGGATGAAATGCCAGGTCTAGGCCATAGGCCTAGAACTGGGACCAAACAGGTCATTCGCATGATGATGAATAAATGAAAATGAAGTTTAAAAGAAAAAACTGTATAACACATATGCTTTACTCTGAAACGCATGTATACAATAAATACATTTGCTCGTTTCCATGCATACAAAAAAAATTAAAGATTAAAAAGAATAAAATAAAATTTCATAAAAATCTAAAATTAAAATTCAGAATTACAATTTTTTTTTTCCAAGCAGCCCTACAGGCTTCTGTATTTTTCATTATTTGCTTAGGTTTATATTTTGTCTATCAAGTTACCTTCTTAATGAAGATAAGAATTGGGATGACTGAAAATGTAAGATTCTGGTAAATTTCCCCCATGATTTATTTCCAAAGGTTGATACAAGCTGTTGATTATATTTTTGGACAGTCTCGTTTAACACATGTTTGACTGTTATCAGCACTTTGCATTCTAGACGTCGGAGGGCCACATGGACTGTTCATCAAGTGTCATGTGTCAAGCAGTATAGCTATTCGCGAGCAACGTCAGAACTACTTGTGTTTGTCTCTCTCTCTGACATGATGAGCTCCATTTTCCAACGCTGGATTTTATCTGTTTCAACTTATTATTTACAGGTTCCTCGTTCCATATGTTTTGCCATTTATTTATAATGATTGTTTTTATATCTGTTATGTAATCACTAATTGGGATTTTTATATTTGTTCTTGCCATGCGGACTGCTTCTTTAGCTGCTTTATCAGCTTCCTCATTTCCTTTAATCCCTACATGGGCAGGGATCCAACATATTCAATATTTTTCCATCATTATACAATTTTATTGGAGTTCATATTTAATTTCCTGTACAATATTTTTGATAGTAACCTTGAGCGGCTATAAGCTGCTTCTTGAGTGCGCTAAAATAACAAAATTATTGAATGTTACTTGCTTTATAATTTTGACTGACAGTGGCTACTGCGTGCATAACTCTGCTGTGAAGACTGAGGCATTATTAGGCAGAGATAACTGATATGACTTGTTCTGGGATATAGCTGCATATCCTACTCCATGCTGGGATTTAGACCCATCTGTATAAATCGCGTAATGCGAATGCTTTCGTCTTATTCCTTCATTGTGAATCGGATCTAATATTTTCAGTGCTGCTTCTGACGCTGAACCATATACTTCACTTCCGCAGTCAATGATTGATAACACTGTTGCTTTATACAGTACGGTAAGAGTATGTCTATCAGCTCCCAATTTGTGTGTGATAGTTTTTTCATTAAATTTAACGCTCTTTTGCATTTTGATTTTACGTCGAGGCAGAAGAGAAAGAAGCCAAAACGATGTTCCTGAGGGAGGTTCCCCGCATACAGAAGTTTAACAACGGGAAGGGAAGAGACTTATGAGTTTTTCGATGAGTATGAGAAGTATTTTAGGCAAAAGTATGGAGAGAAGGAAAGTGTGTGGATGAAGCGGCTGGGAGAGTTCTTGGATGGGCAGTTGAAGATGTGCTGTAGGAGTATGTGTGAGGGGGTGATCCAGGGTATGAGTCCATGAAGGCTAGAGTGATTAAGCAGGTGAAGAGGATGAAAGGAAGTTGTGCACAAGAAGGATGATAGGTTTGAGGAGGCCAAGATGAAGGCTGGAGAGGAAGTGGGCTTATATCCTCATAGGCTGGAAGTGTTGGCCAGAAGGAAGTCTGGAGAGGAAGGAATTGAGGAAAACAAACACCTCATGCAGAAGTTCTTGGCCACTACCCCTGAGAAGATTAGGGTCATTTTAAATGAGAAGGAAAAAGATTGGTAGTGGTGGTCAGGAAAGCACTTAGATTGGGAGGATGTTTTAGAGATCCTAGAAGATGTGAGAGTTGATGAGGATGAAGCAAAGGAAATGTATGTTGGGCCTGAGGTGGTAAATGGAAGGACATATAAAGACGCTTTGGTGAGTGAGGAGTTAAGTGAGATGCGAGCCTTGTTAGAGGAGTGTAGGAAAGACTGGACAGAAAGAGGAAGAAAAGAATGTACATGTGAATGGGAGTAACGGAAAAAGGAGCTCGAGCAGAAGCTGAGAGAGGTTTAGGAGTGGAAGTGTGGGTAGAGAGAATGGGAATATGAGGGAGAGGCAGATGGGAGTAAGTAGTAGTAGTAAGGGGCGTTTCAGGTGTGGCAGACTGTTTCGGCTGTGGAAAGAGAGGGCATGTGTTGAGGGATTGCCTGCAAGCGAAAGAGTTGAAGTGTTTCGGCTGTGGAAAGAGAGGGCATCGAGAAGTAGAAGTAAAAGGAAGTCGTTGTGGAAACTGTGGAATGAATGGGCATTTTGCCAGAACAAGTAAGAACCCTCGGAGTAAGTGTGAAGGATGTGGAATGGAGGGTCATGTGAAGGAAGTCTGCTGTACCAGATCCCAACCTCAGGGAAACTAAGTGTGAAGGGGGTTTACTGTGGTAAGCCCACTGGTATGGAAGGGATAGATTTCTTGAGGAAGAATGGGTTGGTAGTGGATGTTGGGACAGGAGTTCTGTTGAAAGATGAGGTTGTAATAGGAAGATTCAAAGTGAGGCAGTGAATATGGCCAGGTTTGTGGGAATGATTGATAGGAGTCAGAGTGAGGAGGAGGATGTTGTGGAGTTGGACAAGAGTGAGAATGAATTGTTGACAGCGGAGGACATTGAGGAGATGCAGCGGAAGTGTTTCATGGTGAGTGAGTTGAGGAGATGTATTAGAGAGGGAGTACCTGCAAGAAGATGGTCTTTGTTGTTGAGTAAATGGATGCGTTTGCTGAGATTTGTGCTGTGTGAAGGAGTGGTGTATTTTCCAAGAGAGAAGATGGAAGAGTTGATGTATGTTCAAGTGTTCTCGATGAGTGGAGCAGTAGGGGATGTGCATGTTAGTCCATGAGAAATATGGACATAAGGGGAAATTTAAGCTGATCAGTGTATGAAAGAACTGATGTTTTCCCCGCATTCGAGGAAGATTTGTACGGATGTGGCAGTCACATGCGGAGAACGTCAGAAGGGAAAGTATCAGAGAGTGTATGCTAGCCCACCTGTTTTGGAGTTGAGTTTGAAAGAACTGTTTGAGCTAGTGGCGATTGATTGTGTGACTTTGCTAATAACTGCGAGAGGAAACGTAGGAGTGGTTGTTATGGTAGATCATAAGAGTAAGTTTGTAAGTTGTGCAGGCGTGAAGAATAAAACTAGTGAGAATGTTGCAAGAGTGGTCTGTATGGTCTTGTTGCCTGCATGTGTGAGAAAGCCAGCAAGAATGTTGAGTGATAATGGGCCGGAGTTTGTCGGTAGACCATTTGCGCAAATGTTGAAAGAATGGGGTATTGAGCATGTAGTAACAACTCCATACATGTCGAGTGCGAATGGGTTGGCAGAATGAACCATAAGCACTCTGAGTGAGATGTTACGAATGTTGACTGATAGAGAGAATGAATGGACTTGTTAAGAAGAGTAGTAGCGATGTATAATGGGTCAGTACATAAAAGCACTGGCATACCTCCGAGTGAGTATGTAATGAGCTATGAGAGGTATGTGAGAGCGAGGTTGGATTTGAATGGAGACGAGCGGAATGTGTGGAGACAGGCAAATGAAAGGTTTGAGAGTTTCAGAGTGGGTGATAATAGGGTGTTGAAGGAAGTTGTTGAGAAGGGAAGACTGACAGCAAGTAAGATGCGTGAGAAATATGAAGGTGTGTGTGTAGTGAAAACAGTTTGGCCTAATGGACTGAGTTATGTGCTACAAGACAGGAATGAAGAAGGAAATGTAAGGGTAATACGAGCGCATTATAATCAGCTGAGAAAATGGAGAGATCCACCTAAATACATAATAGGGCATCCCACTAGGAAGTTATTAAGGGAGGAAAGGGAAGAGGAAGGAGAAGAAATAGAGGAAGATGTAAACTGGGGATATGAACAGCTAGTATTGGTGGAACATAAGAGAAAGCCTAAAAAGAGGTGTAGAAAGAGTAAGGGTACAGTTACTGAGTTTTTTGCGGAAAGTACCTGAGATGGGTTGTTTGATTTTGAGGGGTTTGAGAAGCCAGTAGGTGTGAGAAATGAGAATACCCTTGCGGTGTTGTTTGGTGGTAGTGAAAGTGAGGGTGTAATTGATTTTGAAGGATTTGAGTGGGATGTGAAAGGAGTGAATGCAAGAGTTGGGTGAATTGGAAACAACGCCAAGTCGTGAGGAAGACAGTACGTATAGTGTGTGTGAGTTTCCTTTGAGTGAAAGTGTTGAAAGAGTGAGTGTGGGAGTGAGTGTGAGTGAGAGAGAGTTAGCAGTGCTGGAGAGTGTAAGTGGAGTTTGGGAAAGCTTGAGGTGGAGTGTGGAAGAAATAAATGAAAGTATGGAAGAGATGATAGCAGCCATGTCAGGTGTGAGTGAGGTTGGAGCTGACGTAAGTCTCCAGAGTTTGAATACCAAGGCTAGGTGAGTCTAGTGTGGTTGGAGTGGAAATGAGTGAAGAAGAGGTGGTGCATGAGAGGCCATGGACCCGAAGTCAAGGTCCAGTTCAGGAGCATGAATGGGTGGTAAGAAAGGGGTTTTGAAGAAAAGGAAATGAGATTTCCTTTATTTTAGTAAGGGGGAGTGTGGTAGGCTAAGTTTGAGTTTGTATGATGAAAGACGTTTGTGTGAATTGATCGTTCCATTTTTGTTGTTGTGATGTTTTTTTTATTGTCTGATTAAATTTTTGTTTTCCAATTAAGCTTATTTAGTGTGTATATGTTGTTTATGAATGTGTTGTTGGTGTGTGATTGTGTAATTAATCGTTATTTTTACTTTCTTTTTACTTGCAGTTCACCCCCAATCAGGTGTTTGCTGGAGTGAGTGAAAAAATAGGAGCTCCCCTTCACCTGAACTGTTGGAGCCTACAGATAAAAACTGGTGGGCTCTTGCCTCCATTGGAAGCCTCAAGTACTGTATAGTTTAGTATAGTTTGTAAAGAAAAAGAAGAAATCACCTCAAAGAGGGACACAGAAAAAGAGTAAGACTGAAGAGTTTGAGGTGAATGAAGAAAGTGAAAAGGTTACTGAAGAAGTGGATGTTGACAGTGAAAAACTATGGAAGTAAAAATATAACATTGTATTTCCTGATTTACTGTCAGCAAGGCTTAAAATGTTCTTTTGGGGGTCATGGTAGTATTAAGTTAGGCTAAGTTAGGTATTGGAGTAAGTAGGAAATAAGTAAGATTAAGTACTGAGAGATGATAATTGCTAAACTGTGGCAAATGTAAATAAAATTAGGATAAGGTTCTGTTTGAAGGTCTTCAAACCACTGTAATATTAAGGAAATAAATTAGGTTAAGGAAAGTCAAAGTTTTCATTTAATAACCTCCAAATCTGTTCCCATCACATATACTGCACCCCCAATTGAGGGCCTCAGAACCAGAAGGTTGTAAACGCCACTTTTTAAAAAATGAGTAAATTGCCCTCAAAGTCTAGCATTCATTACTTTGCTTCTAAGAAAGATATTGATTTAAACTAAGTTTCATATGAAAGCCCTACTCTTTAGAACTCTTTGTGAAAATTTGAAAAAACTTGCGCACTAGCATTCAAATGTCTGCCTAACCCCTCACATTTGTGTATATTCTGGTGATAACCAGCACTTAAACCATAATTAAATGTGTAAAATGATGATAAAGTGTTATTATATTCTTGGTATAACAACAATGGATGAATAATAATAATAATAATAATAATAATAATATTGATGAGTAATCAATATAGTGTGATGGAAAATAATAATAATAATAATAATAATAATAATAATAATAATAATACAGTAATATTAGTAATAATGATGTTGACGATGATAACCTTCCATCATCATAATGTTTAACCATTAAAACGGCTGGCCGACATTACGTGCAGGCACGAGTTTGTCTGTACACCGAGAAACATATTCTTGGCCTGCATCGTGCAGTAACTTAACACTAATTTTTTCCATGACGTATCATTCCTTGTCCTTTTCTTCCTCTTGGCGTTGCACGACATCACAGTGATCACTTTCATTACCAGAGGAAGACATAATGGTGCTAAATAAGGGATAATATTAAAAAAAAAAAAAAAAAAAAATCACAACACTACGGACATTTAATTTCACCGCGAAAATCACTAGACTGGGAATGTAAACAATCGCGGAGATGTAAACTCTGTGTGATTGGCCAACACTTACGAAGCCTTATGCGGAAAATGCTGATTGGCCTAGAACTGAATACCCGTTTAGTGATGCGGCCTCATTGGCTCGCTCTGAGCTGCTGCACATGCAACCTTCTGGTTGTAACTGAGCTCTTATGAGGCTGTAAGGTCCACGCGACATCACGTTCGTTCATGTAGCTAAAATCGAGTAATTCCTATTGTTCCAGTAGGGATTTCGACCTTACTGAAACGGCTGACTAGCATAGAAATGCCACGAGTAGACAGCGGAAACATTGCCACATCTACTGGTATGCCTAACTCCAAATCGGTGGGGGTGGCGTTTACAACCTTCTGGTTCTGAGGCCCTCAATTGTGTACAATAAAAAGCCCCTACAGGGTGGTTGGAACCTTTGGGGGAAAACGAAACAGGAGAATCCTATGGGTGTGCAGGAAGCTGAACACAGGCAAAAACTGAAGGATCCACACTGTAAAGTAGCTGCAAAAGATGGAATCGGGTTGTCCAAGGTGTCCCTGTGATGCCTGACCGGCAACGGGGAAGCAAGAGCCAAGTTGTCCATGTGCCTTTTCAGTGGCAGGGACGAATCAGGAAGTGTCTACGACGCCCACGGTCGGAATCTGAGCCCAAGCTAGAAGACAAGCGGTGCACATCCAGTGACATGCCTTTCCACAGACTATCAGTCGAAGCTGGGATTCTAGCAACAGGCTCGACTGAGGGGGCAGCAACCTGTGGGCAAACCCCGCCACCCTCCCTTAGACCTCCGGTATGTCTTCTCTCAGGTGCAGGGGGAGCAGGACAGTGACCTTTGTCTAGGAGAACTGACGGGATGGGAAGCCACCTCCTCCACTGACACTTCACTTAACACTTTACCACTAACTTTGTCACAGAAAACTTTTTCCATAGGCACACGTAGGAATGCCCCTATCTCCGACACTGAAGTAACTACCAGAATAATTTCCTTGTCGAACTGGAATCAATTCTGGACTCCAGACTGGCTATGGCATCGGGGTCAGAAGCACAGGAGCTAGGCACGGGAGTATGTGGAGGAATAGAAGGAGGACTGAGAATACGAGAGAGAGTGTATCCAGGAGTAGAAGAAAGAGCTAGGCTAGAATCAGTCTTAGATTTAGGTGACGAATCTCTACTCACAGGGGTCCTACTTCTGGCTCGAGCGGCTGCCTTTCTGATCCTATTCAGTCTATTCAGATGAGATTCGAGCACCTTCCATTTACATTCATCCCAGTCCTTCCACACTGAACATGTATTCTCTCTTGAACACACCTGGCCCCGACACTTACTGCACATGGAATGTGCATCATAACAAGTCTAATCTTACAGCCCTCACTACAATAACAACGACTGGAAGAGCTAGAATCTGACATAGTTACAGATGAAAGAATCTAATGGAGAAGACAAAATAAAAAAAGGCAACAGTTTGACAAACAAAGGTGAATATTTTCTGAATTTGGCAAGCAAGCATGAACCGGCAAATTAGGCAGGACTGCTGGTGCTAAGTCACTCCTACGCTCCCGTTGCAGTGGACGGGGCCTGTTACCCCCCTCTTTCAACTGACACAGTACTGCAAATTTTGAATTAGGATGCCGTCTGAGCATAATTGTTAGCTAAGTAATTACTTGGTAAGTTACTTATATAAAAATAACAAATCAAATTCAATTCAGGTTCCTATAAAGGTCTCAGGCCAATTAACAAGGTGTGCATTTGACAGTATCCAACATTCCTGAGGCCACAATGCAACAGTAGATTAACGGTTAATATTGACTCCCACCCTCTCACATCTGTAAACCTCCTCAGCTTAACATTACAGCACAGCACTATAACTTATGAAAATATCCTTATTAACAAATCACAGGCCAAGAATCGAAAATGCAAGAGACCAGCATAACAATTTTCTGGGGTAACACAGGAAGGGTATAATGTACAGTAAACACTTAATTGCATGTGATCCACGTATACATAACACCATTTATCCACAGATGCCTTAGACAATAACAAGAAAAAATAGTAAGGGTGAATTCAGTAGTAATTTCAAGAGATGAAAGTTGTCAAATTAGTTTCACCGACTGTTACTGCGGATACAATACATGATTAGCTATAAAGACCAGCAACACTGATGACAGTCTTGGAAGGTATGTGCTGCCACATTTCCTCAAATATGACACATTTTTTTCAGAGCCATACAAACCAGAGCTTTTTATGAAGGAGTATCTTTCAGTGCAAGTTGGAAATGGGGTAACTGGTGGTTAAGAAGAGTGAGTAAGGGATTTCCCCTCACTCACATGCCATCACCAAGCACCACTTCTTTTGGCCTGATGAACAAAGAAAGGTGGTTGAGATGGGAGATATGATATAAGGTTTTGGTTTGTATACCTATGAAAATTTCTCATTACAATATTTCCTCAATTACTGTACCTGCATATGCACTGTTTGCGACTTGGCAGTATCCACATTTAACTCCACCCCACCAAATCTACATGGATGTATACACAGATAAATAAAAATGAATACAGTAAAAAGCCTTTTGGTTTTCAATGGTGGAAGGGTGGAAAAATGCAAAGGAAATGCTGTTAAAAATTCATATAGCCTACTACAAGGGGGGCATTCTAGAGGGGTGTATAGGTACAGTGGACCCTCGCTATATTACGGTTCAGCATTTGCAGCTTCAGTTAGTTGCGGGTTTTGCTGTGGGACATATCTTCAATATTATCTTGGAAAATTCACCAATTCGCAGATTTTTCCATAAGCAATATTCACTACTTGTATTGTTTTCATGGTTAAATACATTTTTTATGACAAAAAAATTATTTACTGCGTATACTCGTGTAATGCATGATCTCGCATATTGTGCGATCCCCAAATTTTCACCCTTAAAAAGTGATTTTATCATGTATCTTGTGTATCATGCGAGTTCCTCTTTTGAGAGACCAAACTACAATAGTCTAACAACTTTTCCTCCATCTCTTTATTTATCCCATCTTCTAGTTAAATAAGCTGAAAAAGTAACATAAAATGATAAAAGTATCATTAGTAACATTACACTTGTTGTGTAAACGTGTACAGCCACAAACAACCGAACAAGAAACAGCTGTTTTGCTATGAACAACCGAATCAGATAACAACAGCTGTTTTGCTTGCATTTCAACCATTGTACGATAGTAAACAATTTCCGCAGTTATGTTACTAATGACGTTAATTAGAATAGGAATGTCATATTTTTACATTACTGTATACCCTTATTTGCCATGGAGAAAAGATTGGCAAGGAAATATTCTGCTACATTTAAACTGCAAGTTGTAGCCGAGGCTGAGAAATCAATGTTCAAGCTGCAAATGGCTACTGTATAAATTATCATGCATCGGCAACATGGATGAAACCCCCAAGCTTCAATTTGCCCTCAAACTCGACTGTAAATAAAATTGGTGAGAAAAGTATTTTAATCAAAACTACTGGGCATGAAATAACACATTTTACTCTTGTTTTAACGAGTATGACAGATGGTTTGACTGACTGATTGATTATGAAATTTAGGTCTTGAAGACCAAGCACTGGAACCTCTCAGGGACAAAACTTTCCCCCATGGTTATCTTTACACGGAAATTGAACTGACGCCAAAATGACATTTCATGATAAAATAAAGTTCCATATATACTTACCAAGCAATTACATACCTAACATTTCTACTCGCGCGGCATTTTTTTTTTAATTCGCGGTTGTCATTCTATTATTTTTGTATAGGTGACAGGCCCCACCCACTATCGGAGCACTCACGGAACAGCTTAGCTGGAAAACCCAATTTTGTCTGTGCCCTTATGTCCAAAATACATATGAAATGTTATTTTATTATGAAAATGTCATTTCATATAAGCAACTTTCAAGTAATTACATAGCTGAATCCCACACTGAATGGAGGTGGGATACATCCACATAATCTACTCTAAAACATTAAGGCATGGTAATGAATTTGAAATAGAAAAACTTTTACAGCATTGATACGATGCTTGCTGTTTCCTCACCTGGTAAGAGAACTACTGCAGGCGAACACCGCCTCTGGTTGGTGCTCATCTTAACCTGTAGTGGCATGGTGGTTGAGCCACGGGTCACCTCTAAAGTGGGAGCTTTGCAGTGGAGGATAGGCCTGATGGTTAGCAAAGCATACATAAGTGCCCTTGCCCCGGGTGCAGTACCAAATTTAAAAACAACCAGACAACGCTGTCACCTACTCTGTACACTGTAACCACAGGCTCCCCAAAAACTCCAAAACCCTACTCCAAGGCAAAATGATAGGAGAAAAAGAGCACTTCCCATGCATCCTCACCCAATACCATGCCAGCCACCAATAACTGTCCCAAGGTACTGCAATCATCAAACACTGTTTCCACCTCCTTCAAATAATGAGATACGAAAATAGACTTACACCTCCACTAGATTGACTGAATAATGGAAGATTGGGCTATATTGTGCCTGAAACCCAAAGAGGTAGCTAATCCTCTGACTTCATGAGCTTTCACTTTAAAATAAGCAACATGTCTTCCTGGATCTGAGAATGTGCCTCCAAAATCAAGTCCCTCAGGAAGAACGACAAGGTGTTCTTAGATAGAGGACGAGAAGGGTTCTTAACTGAACACCAGAGGTTACTGGATGGCTCTGATATTTTCTGTCCTATTCAGACAGTACAGTACCTCAGAGCTCTGACAGGACAAAGTGCTCTCTCTTATTCCTCGGTGCCAAGGATGTCCATTAAATTCTTAATGGTAAAAGAGCAAGGCCAGGGCTTGGACGGGTCCTCGTTCTTGGCCACAAAACCTAGGGTAAAGGAGCAAATTGCATCCCCTTGGGAAAACCTACCCTTTTATTGATGGCTTGAATTTCACTAATGCATTTAGCGGTAGCTAACACCAAGAAGAAGAGTGTTTTACAAGTGAGGTTCCTAGAGGCGGAACGAAGAGGTTTAAAAGTAGGACCTGTCAGCCACTTCCAGACTATATCCAGGTTCCAAGTGACCAGATTGCCCTTCCTCTACGTTGATGTATCAAAGGGCTTGATCATATCATTAATGTCCAAGTTTGACGAAAGATACGGGCCTGTCTTTAAAAACTGAGCTAAGCATACCTCAATACCCCTTATTGGTCGAGGAAGATCAATTCCTAGACTTCTTCAGATACAGGAGGCAACATTGGTGAAAGACTGCCCACTTGGCCTGGTAGACGAGGCTAGAAGACTTTCGCCTGGATCTTGCAATAACTGATTGCTTGATCATGAAATTTAGGTCTTGAAGACCAAGCGCTGGAACCCATCACGGTTATTCAGCGCAGCGATGAGCCTCTACAGCTTCCCTTGAAAAGCCTTTCGCTTTGAGATGTTTGCGGCCAGTCTGAAGCCTGTCAGGGCAAGAGTGGACAACCCTTGGTGGTGTCTTCTGAAATGGGGTTGTCTGAGTCAAGACGGTTTTTGGGGAAGTGGTCTTGGAAAATCCACCAACAACCAAAGAAGGTCCGGGAACCATTCCTTCTGGGGCCAAACTGGAGCTACGAGGGTCATAGTTGCATTGTGATGGACTTGAAATTTGTTTATCACCTCCTGATCATGCTGAAGGTTGGAAAAGCATACAGATCCAGGTTGGAAGAGTCTTGCAGTATGGCTTCTGTTGCCCACATCAGAGGATCTGGGGCTGGAGAGCAAAAGAGAAAGATGATGGTTCTTGGAGGTGGCAAACATGTCTAATGTTGGTTTGCCCCATAGTTTTCAAAGATCTAGACAGACCAGAGGATCCAAGGTCCATTCAGTGGGAAGGACCTGCTTCCGTCAGCTAAGTTCGTCTGCTAAAACATTCAATTACCCCTGGATAAACCGGATGACCAGAGTCACTTGATTCTGATCCACCTACAGGATTAGATCTCTTGCTGCCTGACAGAGAGAAAAGGAATGAGTGCCGCCTTATTTCTGGATATATGCTAAGGCTGTGGCACTGTCTGAATGTACTACCACTGTCTTCTTGCGGACCATGTTTGAGAAACATTGAAGGCCTAGATGAACCACTTTCAGTTCTCCGACATTTCCTGTATATGCAGACTTTGTTGCTCTGGGGTCCATTTGCCAGATACTTCCTGATTCCCTAGTAGAGCTCCCCAGAAGTCTAATGCTTCTGAATAAAAGTCTAGGAGGGGTTCAGAGGTTGGAAAGACTTCCCTTCTGATAGTCTTTCTTTGGACAGCCACCATTGCAGGTCCGCTTTGATCGTAAACAAGTGCGTGTCCAGCTGTGTTTTCCCATCCCAGTTGGCTTTTACAAAGAACTGAAGAACTCTCATATGCAGTCTGCCCAGTTTGAAAAACATCTCTATGGATGCCAATGTCTCAGTAGGCTCATCCATTGCTGAGCTGAGCACAAGGAAAGGGCTATAATCCTGTGCACTGTCTGAAGACAGCTGGATATTCTTTTGGGAGATGGACAAGCCCAAAAAGTCAGAGTTGAGAGTCATCCCTAAGTAGAGGATCTCTTGGGATGGGGTCAACTGAGACTTCTGTAGGTTGTTAAGAAGGCCCAGTTCCTTGGTAAGAGGCAAAACCTTGTGCAAGTCCTTCACCTGCACTTTTCCTTTGACAAGGATCGAAGCAGACAGTCTTCCAGATACAGAGTTACCCTGATAACTATCAGGTGAAGCCATTTTGAGAGAGAAGTGAGGACTCAAGTGAACGCTTGAGGAGCCATTTGAAAGTCCGAAGCAAAGGGCCTGAAACTGATATACTTTGTCCTGAAAGATGAACCTTAGATACTTCCTGGAGTGTGGATGGATCGGAATGTGGAAGTATGCATCCTGCATGCCCAACGTTATCATCCTGTCACCCTGGTGAATGGATGAGAGGACTGAATTGTTCGTCTCCAAATTGAATTTCATCTTCCGGCCAATGACTATGGCTACTTACATCTAAGACTGATCTCCAGCCCCCAATGTTTTCAGAACCAAGATGAGACGGTTGTAAAAGCCCTCTGTGCTGGAGTTCTTGACTTCCTCTATGGCCTTCTTTTGGAGGAGGGAGGAAACTTCCTCCACGGGGGCCGAATGTCTCTCTGAGCCTCTTGATTAAGCTGACAATGCGATGGGAGAAGATACTAATGGTGGGCTCTCCAGGAATGGGATGGTGTAGCCTTCCTTCAGAACCCTGATGATCCACAGCTCTACTCCTCTGATCAGCCACTTTTCCCAAAACTCCAAGAATGTTCTCGTTATCGCAAGATTTCCTGATCAGAATTTAGAACATTTGGTTGAACCAACAGGTTTCCAACAGAATCGGTGCCTTGCTTTGAGCCGAGCAATTGGTTTTGTCGTCGGGGATTACAGAGGAGTTTTTAACACTCGGTGGAAGCTTATCAGGACTTAGTTCAGTGCAATCACTGCTGCTCTTCTGCCATCAAGCATGGTAGTCTTTGACCCGGTCTCTCTGGCATATTTTCAGTAGCTAAGACTTATCCTGCCTTGTCTATGGTGGGAGGACAAATGCTTGTGCTTCTGTTGATTGATGAATCAGGTGTCTGATATACAACCAGTATATTTGTGGTCACAATTTCTTTTTTGAAGAGTTTAACTGCTTTCTGTAAGCAGAGGTTAACATGTGATTTTGTGTAAACAGAACCTTTATTTGAGCTGCATTTCATTAGGTTTGGCTTGTGTATGCTCAAGGCTTTCATGCAGTCCATGTAAAGGCAGCCCCTCCTAAGATTTTTCTGTATTGCTGCCATATATTGGAGAAGGAGAACTACTGTACTTTGTAATCTAAGGTCTCTTTCTATGGGGAAGGACTAGACCCTGTGCAGGTTTTTGATTTTGGAGTGAAAGATATTGTCACTGTTCAGGGTTTTCTTGTGGAGAAAGTTTTGCCTTTATTTGCAGCGTTTATCGCTGCTGATTGCTTCTAAGAGGTTTTCAGTCCTTATAGTTTTTTTTTTTTTTTTTTTTTTTAGTGAAGCAGAGGTTTCTCATCAATGTCATATGATTTAGGGAACTTTTGACCCGGCAAGAATCAGGCTTAGGTTCTTTCCGGTCACCTGAACATGGGTCAACAGGTGGTCTTTATCAGAGTTGATGTTAGTTCAAGCTCTAATGGGAAGAAGGAGCCAGTTCTTTAAAAGCCTCAGTGTAGGTCTGGGGTGTGATCATGTGAAATCTAGAATTCTGGGAGTTTAACCATTATTGGAGGTGGTCTGTTACACCTATAACTACAAGTTCTCAGCAATCAGAGGAACTTCAAGCAGTGTGTATGTAGAGAGAGCAAAAACAGCAATCTTATCAGACAAACCATCTTCCCTTCGTTAGGTATATATATTATACACATGCAGGTGTATATAGACATGTACATTTGTAATTACTGTAAACATTATATATGACAAATTTTTTAAGTATTTTGTATTTTTTCTAACATACAAACCTGAGGTCTTTACTTATGGAAATCCCTTTAGCTCAGCTGAAAACTGGCCATTTAACTTTAAAGGTTGTTAGGGTAGTTAACCACCACTGGTAGGGTGGGAGTCCTGCCCATCCAGTCAGTACCCATAGAAAGGATACTCAGTTGCATAAACTCACCTGCACTGCATGCTCGCTAACCATCCCTCTGCCCACAGGGAGAGGAAGGGTATGGAAAGAGAACGGGAGGATGCCATTCATTCGCACATATGCATTCTCTTTCACAACCGTACACCTTAGGCAAGATGCTAACTGTCCCTCTAGGGGAGCTGGATAAGCTACACAATTTGTTGAGCAGCCACCACAGGACCCAAGGAAAAAGTGTCCATGGACCTACAGGGCTAACACCCGAAGGTAAAAGAGGTGTATGTGGTCTGTTGCAACTGCACCCCTGCCTTCAGTACCTGAGGAAACGACAGGTTCTTACTGAATGGGAGGGATGGACCAATGCCCCTGACCTCGTAAGCTCTCACCTGGAACATACTGTCGTCCACCTTGTCAGACGCAGAGTATGCCCGTTTGATTGTCTCACAAAGCCAGAAAGAAATAGTATTCTTGGACACCTCTTTCTTGGTCGAGCTAGTACTAACAAAGAGTCGTTGACACTCAGGCCTGAGATATTGAGTCCTCTTAAGATAGTACTGCAGTACTCAAACCAGACACAGCAGCATCTCATCTGGATCACTACCAACAAAGTCCTCTAGGGAGGGGATCAAGAAGGACTTGAATATGGCGTCAGGGACTGACGGATTCTGAGTCTTCACTATGAATACCAAGACAAATTCGTGAGTGACGGATCCCCATCCCCTTGAGTGCCAGCTCACAGACTCTCTTCACCAATGCCCGGGTAAGCAAGAACAGTCTTGAGGGTCAGATCCCTGTCTGATGTCTCGAACAAGCTCGCAGGGTGTACATTATTAAATTAGTTTAACCAGACCACTGAGCTGACTAATCAGCTCTCATAGGGCTGGCCCGAAGGATTAGGATGAAATACCAGGTCTAAGCCATAGGCCTGGAATTGGGACCAAACAGGTCATTCGCATGATGATGAATAAATGAAAATGAAATTTAAAAGAAAAACTGTATAACTAACATGCTTTACTCTGAAATGCATGTATACAATAAATACACTCACTCGTTTCCTTGCATACAAAAAAAAATTAAAGATTAAAAAGAATAAAATAAAATTTCATTAAAATTAAAAACTAAAATTCAGAATTACATAATTTTTTTTCCATTAAACGCCCTACAGGCTTCTATATTTTCATAATTTACTTGGTTTTTATATTTTGTCCATCAAGTTACACTTCTTAATGAAAGTTAAAATTAGGATGACTGAAAATGTACAAGATTCTGATAAAATTTCCCCATCAATTTATTTCCAAAGGTTGATACTGCTGTTGATTATATTTTGGACAGTCACACAACACATGTTTGACTGTTACCAACACTTGCATTCTAGGCATTCGGGAGGAGGGCCATGTGGACTGTTCATCAAGTGTCCATGTGTCAAACGAGTATGGCCTATTCGCGATGTCAGAATTACCTGTGTGTGTGTCTCTCTCTCTGACATGATAGCTCCATTTTCCAATGCTGGATTTTATCTTTCAATTTATTATTTATGGGTTCCTCGTTCCATATATTTTGCCATTTATTTATAATGATTGTTTTTATATCTCTTATGTAATCACTAATTGGGAATTTTATATTTGCTCTTGCCATGCGGACTGCTTCTTTAGCTGCTTTATCACCTTCCTCATTTCCTTTAATCCCTACATGGGCAGGGATCCAACATATTTCAATATTTTTTCCAATGTTATACAATTTGTGGAGTTCATATCTAATTTCCTGTACAATATTATTTTTTGAGCAGTAACCTTGAACGGCTTCTATAGCGCTTCTTGAGTCGCTAAAAATAACAAAGTTATTGAATGATATTTGCTTTATAATTTTGATGGCTACTGCGATTGCACACAACTCTCCTGTGAAGACTGAGGCATTATTAGGCAAAGATAACTGATATGACTTGTTCTGGGATATAGCTGCATATCCTACTCCATGTTGTGATTTAGACCCATCTGTATAAATCGCGTAATGTGAATGTTTTTGTCTTATATGATCTATGGCTTTTTGTCTATGGTGTTCTGGGGTTATATGAGGAACTTTTTGATAAATATTTCAACTGAGTGCAAGTCCTTATTCTATTCATAGTCCAATGGGGTAGTAACTTCACTGTTGAAGGTACTTGTATATCTATGTTCAGTGACTCAAACAATCTATTAGCTCTAATTGGGAATGGAGGTGGATGATTGTTTATAAATATATCCCTTAGACCAAATAGATTTTTTGTTGGTAAATCACTTGCCTTGATTCTTAATGCACTTTTCATTGTTATGAACTCTCTATGGAGGAACAGTGGCAGTTTGCTACATTCGACTTGTACTGAGGAGACTGGTGAGGATCTAAATGCTCCTGTGCATATTCTTAGTCCTTCATTGTGAACTGGATCTAATATTTTCAGTGCTGCTTCTGACGCTGAACCATATATTTCACTTCCATAGTCAATGATTGATAACACTGTTGCTTTATACAGTTTGGTAAGAGTATGTCTATCAGCTCCCCAATTTGTGTGTGATAGTTTTTTAATTAGACTTAGCACCCTTTTGCATTTCGATTTTATGTAAGATATATGGGATTTCCAATTCAGGTGTGCATCAAATATTAATCCTAAAAATTTTGCAGTTTGGTTAATTGGTATATTATGGTTTCTGATTTTCAATTCTATTTCTTCACCTTTTTTCCAATTTTTATTTTTATAAAACATGACAGCTTGAGTTTTTTCTATGGAAAACCTAAAGCCTACAGATGAGGTCCATTCATCTATTTTTATTATGGTTTTATTAATCATTCATTCTGCATGCTTTATGCATGATGCCGTACAATATATGGCAAAATCATTCATTCTGCATGCTTTATGCATGATGCCGTACAATATATGGCAAAATCATTCATTCTGCATGCTTTATGCATGATGCCGTACAATATATGGCAAAATCATCCATATACAGGTTACTCTTAATTCCGACCGGTAGCATGTTACTGATATCATTAATTGCTAATGTAAACAGAGTACCACTAATACTCCCTTGTGGGACTCCATTTTCAAGTGGAAATGTCTTGGAATAAACATTCTCTATTCTCACTTGGAAAGTGCGACCAGCCATAAAGTTTTTAATAAACTTAGGAAGATGGCCGCGTTTGTTATTATTATGTAATGTTTGTAATATTGCATACCTCCATGTAGTGTCGTATGCCTTTTGGATGTCAAAAAAGACAGCTACTGTAATTTGCTTTCTTTCAAATCCTCTACGTATGTGGTCTTCCAAATTAGATAGAGAATCTAATGTAGATCAATTACGTTGTGAGCCAAACTGGGAAGGAGTTAACATTTTATTTTCACGTATGTGCCAAGTAAGTCGTGAATTCACCATTTTCTCCAACAACTTGCATAGACAACTTGTTAAAGATATTGGTCTATAATTGTTCACATTACTATGGTCTCTTCCAGGCTTTGGTATAGGAATTATTATGGCATTTCGCCATTCATCTGGAAACAAGTTTCTGAGCCATAAATGATTGTAAAGCTTTAATACGTATGATTTTGCCAAAGGTGCTAGGTGGCAGATAATTTCAAAGCAAATATCATCACCTCCAGGAGCAGATTTATTGCTGTTCAAGAGAGCATATTCCAACTCTTCCATGTTGAATTTCTTATTATAACATATATCTTCCTTTGTTTCAAAATTAAGTGTTATAGATTCTGCTTTATTCTTTATTTTTCTGAAATGTTTGTTCAAATTTTGGTCACTACTTATTTTGGCAAAACTTTCCCCAAGTATGTTACTAATTTCGAAGGGATCTAAAATTTTTTTGCCATTGTCTAATATAGCTTGTCTGGGTGGTCTACTGTTTGTTCTATTTATTTTTCGGAATTTTTCCCATACGTTTTGAATGGACGTTTCGCTTGTTATTTCTAATACATAGGACCTCTAAGATATTATTTTACCTTTTATGACTTCCTTTCTAAATTTAGCTGATATTTTACTGTATAAAGGTTTTAACGCATCTCTTTCTAATAGTACAATTGTCATTCTTAATATATTTTCTTCCAAGAATGGTTTTGATTTATTTATTTTATTGAATCTTCTGTTTAGAGTATCTAACCTTCTTGCTAAAGTGTGTTTTTCTCGTACTAATTCAGATATATTATCTGACCACCAGGGAACTTTGTTTTTTATTATGGGGTTTTGAATGAGGAATAGCTTTGTCTGCTGCCTTTTAATGAAAGATACAAAGAATTCTTTTTGTCTCATTGGGATTTCTCAAATAATCATATGGTGGTATATTTCTGGTGTGCAAGCTAAAAATGTCCCAGTCTACTTTTTGCATGTTATAATGTGGAGTATGGTTTCAGTTTATTATTTAATAAGGATATTATTATGGGAAAATGATCACTTGAATAGGAGTCATCACAAGTATTCCAGTCTAGATTGTCAACTATATTTGTTGAACAAAGGGTGACATCTATTGAGGAACATGTTCCATGGGTTTTTGAGCAGTATGTATTTACTTCGTTGTCATTCAGACAACAGAGATTATTAGTGTTCATCAGTTTTCTATTTTTTCTCCCTCTTTATCCAGTGGAATGTTGTTACAGTCCCATATTGGGTTATGTGCATTGAAATCTCCTACAATTAATATGGGATTCTTAAAATCTTTCATTATTTTCTGTAATATGTTTAAATTGTACTTTTTAATATATTAGGCTGGTTGTATAAGTTACTAATATCAAATAAATTGTTTTCTATTTTCACTGTTATTGCTGAAATTTGTAATTCAGCATAATCTATATCTACTTTGTCGTATATCATTTTATTATGGACATACATTGCTATTCCTAAATTATTTTAATTTTCTTTTGATGTTGTGGCTAGTAGATATTTACCTATATTTGGAACAAATTTCCCAATGTGTTGTATATATATATAATCACTGGTTCGTATTCACTGATAAGTTGTTGGACTTCTCCTAAGTGCATTCTCGTTAATAATCCATTTATATGTTCCACTGAATTATATAACGATTGAATGGTGTAATATGAGAGTGGTCAAATTACTCTAAATTATTTAAGTTGATTTTTCTTTTAATGTTATAAGTTAATTTGTATTTTTGTAGGTCTTGATTTATTTTTTGTTTTTGTTTTATTTTGACTTTCGTTGACTGTTACATTTATACTATCTTGATTTAATTTTTCCATTTTGATTTTTTTTAGAATATTATCTACAACACTGATATGTGTTTCTTTGTAATATTCTAAATGTTCAATGCACTTGCAACCTTCTTCATGAGATTTGATGTTTGTTGTTGGTTAGGCTTTCTTTAGTTATAGTTTTATTTTTGTGGCACATTGCTACAAAGCATTTACTACAACCACATGCATCTTCATGTTCATTATATAGTTTGTTGTTCCTTCTTGGTTTTTCTTGTGGTGCCTCTAATTGGTGATGGGTGAATTTCTTTGCTTTCATCGTAGTTATCTGTGTTGGTTTTCCATTTCACCTGAATTTTGTGATTCTGCTCCCAGAGGTATTATTGTCACTATGGGAGACAGTGGAATGTTTGGTTTAGTGTTCTGTTTCTGAACTTTAGCTTTTGGTGAGATTGGTGGGTTATTTATCTTTTTACAGCTTTGTTTGGTGGAATTAGGTGGGGTCTTATCTAGTTGCCTCTTCCGAGTTGTGTTATCTATTTTCTTACATTCTTGTGATTTTAATTCTTCTTCGTTTTTCTCTATGTCAATATTCACATCTATTTCTGGGAAGGAGGTAAATCTACTGTCATCTGTGATATTGTCATTGTTGTATGAAATCTCCATAGAAGAGCTCTTTTGATCATGTATTTTTTAGTGATATTTCTTTATTTTTATTGCCATTCACTTCAGTTCGGGTATTGTTTGATTTTGAAGTATCTGCATACCTAAATTTCTTAGCTGGGTCATTCAATCCTCTCACTTTTAGTTCTAACTTTGCTTCCTAATCAATATTCCAGTTCATTCTTGTAGTAATTTAAGTTCGGTACTGTAAATATAGAATGCACGTTTTAGATAGGGCATGATGTTCTAGGCCACAATTTATGCATTTTGTTGGCCACAGTCCCAGCGTGTTTTATGTTTTTGCAAACTGCAATAGGCACATCTGGGAAAATTTCTGCATTTGATGGCTGTATGGCCATATTTGCAACAGTTGTTGCACTGCATGGGTTTGGGAACATAAGGTCTTGGATTCTGTTCAATCCAAGTATTTTAATTTTCAAGGGCAAGGTTTGGCCACTGAACTTTATTTTTGCTATTTTGATAGATTTATTTTTGTCTTTCCTGCTTGGGACCTCATATAGTTTGCAGTCTTCAATATTGCTGTATCTTTTCTGTAATGAATCTAGAGACATTGATTTGTTTTGTATTTCTTCTTCTAGATTTGGTAATATCACTGCGCCTTTGTACACAGTTCATGGTATCATGCCTTGTGACGCTTGTATTTATGTTCTCTATGTTTTCAATATTTTGATAATTTTCTGACTGGATTCTGGTTGTTGTTTCAACCAGCCATTCCCTTTTTTTAATTTGTCTTATGCTCATCTCTTGTGATGGGCATCGGTTCAACAAGTAATTTTCCAATTTTAGTATGGATATGTCTTGGTCGGTTTGTAAATTAAAATATCTTGACCAGTCTGATTCTCCAAAAAGGGAATCAAAGTGAACCAAGTTTGAGTCTGGTCTATATTTTCTTTTGTTCATTCTTTTTAGGCTCCAAAGGGCCCACAGTTGAAAAGTTTGAACTATTTTTGTTCCTTTTTTGATGGGGACACAGGCACAGAAACATCTGGCTCAATGGAGAATGGTTCCATTGTAACAATGCCAGGTCCTCCTTTTACAGGGACATCCTTTTTTCTCGCATGGGTCATCAACATTTGGGGAATTTTCAGTCTCCAAGGTAGGTGCAGAGGTCATCACCTGTGCCAAAACAGTATCATCAGAGGGCCCAGGGGTATTCGATTCTTTATTGTTACTATTCATAAAATCGAATAGAAAGAAAAAAAAATAATAAACCTGAAAACTTTAAAAAGATATCATTAGCCTTTCATGGGGTTTATTCTTTTACCAATCGCACAAGTGAGAGCCGACTCCCAAATGTCCACTCCCTACCCTACCCCACAGGGGATGGCACAATACGATTAGAGTGGCCCAAGTGTAAACCAAACCTGCTTGCTAGGACCAAGAGTATTACAAGAATACAATCATCCCCACCCTAATCGTATTATGGGCAAACCGGATAGAATGCCGAGAGTTCTATCTCCAGAACCAGACCCCCCTGGAATCCGTGGTCTAGCCTAAAGAATAGTTCTGCCTTTGAGCTATCAATCTGATAACTCTCAGGTCCAAACATTATCGGGCAGTTGATGATCCCACCACAGTTCTCACTATTTAGCTTTAGATATAAACCCATTCCCAACTATGATATCTTCTCCTGTTTATCAGGTCCAATAAATTTAGGAAAAGTGGAAATTTCCACAAAGATTAATCCAAACAAATATACAATGGCATATGGGACTCTTCGACTTAAACCCGGGAACAGATTCCTGGGGTTCAGAGCCCCTCACCACGTCAAGGTGGTCCCAAAACGAGGGGGCACAGGTTGTACAAGTCAGGCTGCATAAGACAAAAGTCACATCCCACTCAGAGGGTCTGAGTTCCCTGGGAGGGCATGACTTCAAAGCTTCTCATTGGCATGGAGATCTCCCACGAGGAGGAGATATCTGAGCCCTAGGAAAGAGGACCCTCGAGTCCTTCCAGGGAGCGATCCTCTCGATCTACTCTCCTGCAGGAGGAAGAACCTCGTCAGATCCCTTTGATCCACCCTCAACCACTTGGAGATACGTCCGGGTCAGCCCGAGCACCGAATCTGGGTGTTGGCCTTTGTGGTAGGACTTTGCTGGGAAGAAGCGTTCCCTTCGGAGCCCCTCCTGTCTGACTCAGGCCTCCCAGTGTAACCCCAGGAGGTTGAGGGGATAGGTGAGGGGGACTGAGCACTCTTTCCTGTCCTCTCGAAAGTACTGGTGCCGTGGGCGATTGCCAATCTGTGTTGGTGATGGCTGCACGGTCCAAGGGAGTGCTTACACTCATGAGGCAAGGCGCTGTCCTGAGAAGAGTGTAGAGGTTCATGCAAAAGCACCCGAACGCTCTCGTCAGGTGAGCGGAGTCCATCATGTGAACATGAACGAGGGCTGGCCAGAGGAGAGCTTATCGTGATACTCCTGGGCGTGAACTTGCCCTGTCCACCCGATGCGTTCCAGTCTTCTTCGAGGCCGAAGCCTCCTGACGGGAAGAAGACTGAGGAGGGGACCTTCTTGTTGCATCTCCAGGTGTTTGGAACCTCAAGAATGAAGCACTAGGTTGGGAACCTGGCCGACTACTAGATGAAGTACTGGCAGGAGGTGAAGAAGCACCTGCATGCTTCGACACCTTCTCTCATCCTGTGCCCAAACCAGACCAGGGAGCAGATTCCCCAGTACCGATTTGGGGTACTCGAAGTTTCAGTGAACCCCGAGTACTTGGAGTGATTCGATCCTGTCGAGCACCCGTATCTCATCCAGGACGATCATTGGGAGCCCCTCCTACCCGAGTGACTGAAGAAACTTGACAGGAGGCAGGCACGGCACCAGTCTTGGAAGCGGACTTCCAGAACCGAGCAAGTCTCTAAGGCCCAAGCGCAGGCCTTAGGGACTTGCACACTGAGGCTCCCGGTATCACGAGACCTCGGCAAGGTACGCTAAACAGCCCCCAAGTCTGAAGACTGTTATTATTATTAAAACAGTTTAACCAGACCACTGAGCTGACTATCAGCTCTCATACGGCTGGCCCTTAGGATTTGCAAGAAATACCAGGTCTAGGCCAGAGTCCACACACTTGGACCAAATAGGTCATGCAGAATGAAAATGAAATTAAAAACTGCACAAAGGAACATGCTCTCATACTGGAACAAACACACACACACACGATAAATACATTTACTCATGTTTCAATATATACACACTAAAAAGCTATATCAAAATTTAGAGTAAGTTAAGTAACATTTAAAAAAAAAAAATTCTTTAAATGCCCTAAGGGTTTTCGCACTTTTATTATTTACTTATTTTTTATATTTTATTAATTAAATCACAGTTCCTCATAAACATAACATTTTTATAATAAAATAAAGTTTTATATACTGTATACTTAGCAATTAATTACATACCTATTGTTTCTACTTTACGCGGCAGCTCAAAATTTAAAATTTGCGGTAGTGCTCTTTTGTTTTGGGTGTAGTTATACTGCCCCGCCCACTTTTGGGGAAGGATAGGTACAACACAGCAAATTGGCTCTTGGACAGGACTGGAAGCAACCTCTACTCCCTCAAAAGGGTAGCTGAGGCAAAGGAGAAGTCCTGGTCGAAGAAGTGGCAGCAGAAGGAGGACATGTCGAGATCCTAGTCCTCTTGGTGGACTGAGCAGTAGATTTTGGGTGGATTTCTTCTGCAACTCTCCTACCACCCTTTCTAGTCTCTTGAGGAAACAAGCTCTTACTGTCCAAGGGAGCTTAACAGAAGGAAAGAACGCTGAGATGGAGTGACCCCCCTAGAGGTGAACAAGCACCATAGATCTCATTTCTTAAGTACACCAGTCATGAAAATGGTGGCTAGTTCATGGGCGCTGTCCCTCACTGCTCGATCTGTGCAGGCCAGAACTCCCAACCATTCCGAGGCAAAACTCTCTTGAAGTGATGCGCAGTCCTCCATCTTCTCTGTTGGTGCACCCATGCTCTAATCAAGGAAACTCAGAACCTAGAAAACCTTAAAAATATCTTTCAGCAAATGGTCCAACTCCGAGAAGGTAAACAAAATCCGGGCGGACGAGAAGGCTGACCAACGAGTAGCATCAATGAGACTGGAGAAAACCCCTTGAGAGGAGGCAGAAACTCAAGGATGGAGCTTCCCCACTAGAATACGACAGATACTTCTGCTGTATCAGACGAGAAGGAGGTGAACGGAACACCGCTTTACCAATGTCCCTCTTCTCTGACAACCATACGTCAATGCATGCAAATGCTTTCCTGGAGGAGGAGGACAGAACCATACACGGCAACCTAGCTGCTCCTATCGGTTGTCGCATCATAAACGCCGAACCTGGAGAAGAAGGGGTTGCTGGAGAAAAGAAGTCCAGTTAGCACACCAGGAAGAACCGCAACAGAGCTGCGTAGTTCGACGGGGAATGTTGTCCTCCACAGGTTCCTCCTGAGAGGAAATCGTGGACATCAGAGGATCCGAGGGAGCCTGAGTTGCTACAGTTGGCTTCTACAATAAGTTCAAGATGTTATCTAAGTGTCACTGAATAGCGACTAAGGAAGGATCCTGAACTGCAAGAGGATAGGCATAAGACACACCACAAACAGCAAGTCCCACCTGTGGCACCAGATGAACGCTGGAAGGTGGACAAACATCAACACTGGCGCCCACTAACACTGGACGCACTGCCCCTGGACATCCGCTCACTGAACTAGTGGACAGATCTGATGTCTGCAACTCGGACACTATGTGCCCCAAGGGAGTTGGGCATCCATAAGATGGACACTCGGACACTTGATGTCCAAGAATAGAAAGTTCCAACAGTACACAATCACTCTCAGAATGCACGAACACTCGATGTCCACTTGTTGGAAGCGCGGACAACGGACACTCCAACGAATGTTGCTTGGACACTGATTTCTCACAATCAGGAACTAAACTCTCGGACTCTAGGCATCTGGACACTTTATGTCCATATGCTGGACTAACTAGCACTTTCTTAGAGACTTTAAGAAGCTTGAGGACTCCCAAAAACTACAGGAGGGAAGAGGGCTCACTTATGAGACGGGGGAACGTCTTCGTCCACTGGGGTGCCAGACCTTTTCAATGGTCTCCAAACATTGGCAAATCGCCAACTGCACTTGAGTGCCAGAGTCCGAGTCACTGGAAGATAAAGCATGCACGTCCAATTAGATGCCTTTCCAACGGCGATCCTCCGAGTCCTAGGATGGGTGGACAACAGGCTCAGATGAGGCGACGACTACTCCTGGGCAAACCCCATCAACCTCCCTTGGACTGCCAGCTTGCTTCCTACCAGGTGGGCAAGGGGAGTTTAGCAGGGACCTTGGTCTAGGAGCATCGGTGGGACGAGTAGCTGCCCCCTCCAATGACACTGCACTAACACTGTTGAATCTGTCCATAAGGACATGTACAGAGTTCCCAATCTGGGAAACAGTGTTCACTGATAAATCAAATTTCTTATCAACAGGAGCTTGTAAGCTGGCAATGGCGTTGGGATCAGAGGAATGAGAACCAGGGATCGGAGTTGCAGGAAAGTCAGAGGACTCAAAATAGGGGAAAAAAGCAGTCCCAGGTGTTGCAGGAACAGGTAAATCAGCCACATCAACCCCCAGAGACAAAACCTGACTAGCGGAAGCCTTCGCTTCATCCCTAGCAGTAGTTTTCCTAAGTCTGTCATGCTGTAACTTTTCTACATATGCATTCAGCCTTCCACTTCTCTTTTCCCAGTCTTTACATTCATCACAGCAAAGTTCAGGAGAGCAAACTTGCTCCTTACACGAACTACAAACAGTGTGATTGTCATATTTGGCTGAAGTCAACCTATTCTTACAGCCTTTACTACAATACCTGATACTAGAAAGGCTAGAATCTGACATGATTAATAAGTCTAAATTGGGAAAGTTACAAACTGAGAGTTCTGAATTAGCTAAGCTAATTAACAGTAGCATGCTACCAAAAAGAACAAAGTACTTCACCAAACAAAGAAAATCTGCAACCATCCGGTGACAAACCAAAAAACCAGAGCTGCTCAATATCCAAATGTTTAGTCATTGACCAGCAGAAACGAATTGAGTGGGGCAGTCTACCTACACCCAAAACAAAACAGCGCTACCGCAAATTTTGAACTTTGAGCTGCCGCATAAAGTAGAAGCTACAGTAATAGCTATGTGGTTATTTGGTAAGTTACTTATATAAAATAAGCGGTGCTGATCCCCAATGGTGACAACAATTCTGACAAGAGCTTAAACATTCGAAACACACCTGGTGGAGAACAGGTTCATCAATGGGAGCCCCCAAAGATTGAATAGCCTATCACTTGACCCCGGCGACTGAGCTTGTCTGCCACTACATTCCTCTTGCCTGGAATGTATCTGGCTGACAGCTCTACCAAGTGGGCTACTGCCCACTCGTGCACCTGCATTATCAACTGGTGCAGCGAAAGAGACACTAGGCCTCTTGCTTGTTGACGTATGCCACTACTGCAGCGCTGTTGCTTATCAACACCACCGAGTGTCCCATCACTTGATCCTGAAACTCTTGGAGGGCCAGGAAGGCTGCCTTAAGCTCCAGGATATTGATGTGAAGGTGCTTGTTGTCTCGTTCCCACACACCTGAAGTCAGCAACTCTCCCAGGTGTGCGCTCCATCCCTCGGTTGAAGCGTCTGAGAACAGAAGCATGTTGGGAGGGGGAGTGTGCAGGGAGACTCCTATTACGAGGTTCCTGTCATTCAGCCACCAGGCTAATTCCTATCTCACCCTCTGCAAGAGGGGAATGGGAAAAGATGGAAGATCCCATGCCGGAGACCAGAACTCCTTCATTCTCCACTGAAGAGAACGAAGGTGAACCCACCCATGTGGGACCAGCTTCTCCAAACCGACAGGTGACCGAGAACGGCCTGACACAGCTGTGTTGGTTGTTCCTGCTGGGACAGGAATGTTTGAGCTGCCTTCCTGAACCTGCTGATATGAGAGTCTGAGGAGTAGACTTGCTGCTGTATCTATCATCATGCTCAGGTACTTTATCCTCTGCTTGGGTATGAGATCGGACTTCTTGAGATTTACCGCACCCCACCTCCGGGTCATGGCATAACTCGAGAAGACAATCTCTGTCTTGGAGTAACAGCAGACGAGACTTCACCAAGACTAGCAAATTGTCGAGATACCTCGACAGACGTATCCCGAGTGAATGGGCCCAAGCTGACACAAAGGTGAACACTCGCTTGAACACCTGGGGAGTGGTTGAGAACCTGAAACAAAGTACCCCGAATTGGAATACCATTTCCCCAAGGACAAAGCGACAGTACTTGCAAGAGGACTGATGAATGGGTATTTGAAAATACACATCCTTCAGGTCCACCGTAAGCTTGAAGTCATTCTCCCTGATGGAAGTGAGCACCGAACGGGCCGTTTCCATCTTGAACCGAGTCTGCTGAATGAATCCGTTCAAGGGAAAGAGATCGATGACTGGCCTCCATCCCCAAATGTTTCTCTATATGAAAGATTCAGCTGTAAAAGCTTGGGGACGAATTGTCAAGACTTCTACAGCGCGTTTTCTCGGCATCGCTACAATCTCCTCCCAGAGAATGAGATTCTCCGTGAGCCAAGCACGCAAGAGCGGAATCAGACTGAAGTGTCAGTGAGGGATGGTTGAGACTCAAAGGGAATTAGAGTAAACCCCTGTATTCACGGTCTCACGATTCGCGGATTTCTCTATTTAACATATATACGCATTATTTGCTGAAAATTCACCCATTCACAGTATTTTTCACTGAGGAATATTCACTAATAACTGTATTTTTATCTCATTTTCATGACTAAATGCACTTTTTGTGATAAAACTATTAAAATACTCAAGTAGTGCTTGAGTTACGATAATCGATTTTGCAATGGGGTAAGCAATTAATACTGATACAACAATATTCATAAAATATTTTTAAATTTCCCACAGGCACAGGCAACAGCATACAATCAGGCAGTGAGAGATACCAAACCACCTTCTTTTCCTCCATCTCTTTATCATATCTTCTAGTTAAAAGGGTAAATGAGAATGATAAATGCCTACAGCCATAAACAACCAAACAAGAAACTGTTGTTTTGCTTATCACCAAATCGAATAACAACAGCCATTTTGCTTGTATTTCAACCATCATACAGTAGTAAGCAACTATCATAGTTATGTTACAAATGATGTTAAGTAGAATAGGACTGATATATTTTTACATTATACCCTTATTCGGTATGGATAAAAAATCGGCAGGAAATATACTGCTAAATTTAAGCTGCAAGTTGTACCTGAAGCTGAGAAAACAATGTTCAAGCTGCTAATGACTATAAATTATCGTGCATCAGCAACATGGATGGAACTTGACCGTAATTAAAATTGGAGAGAAAGTATTTTAATCAAAACTACTGGACATGAAAGAACACATTACTGCTATTTTTACGCCAATAAACGATAAATACGTAAAGCTCATATTATGATGAAATCAAGTGAAAATATCGAACGGAATCTTCATTTTTTCACACAACAAATGCCCCCAAAACAGCCAATGTCATCTATTAACGAAAAAAAAAGCTAAATTAATTTCACAATGAGACATATTTAAGTTAAATTTCGACTTAAAAACATGTAATATAACGAAAAATAACCTTGCCCCATAGAAATAAAGTATCTAGAGATTCATTTACGCTAACTAGAAGCAAGAAAAGGACTCTGAACTGAGTTAAATAGGACGAAATAAACACTGCGTAATCAATTTCCAAACCAAAACATTTTTCGCTATGATCGCAATTTATAATACAAAAGCAATATAAGAATATATACAATATTATTATGGCTACAGTGAATTAAGGCATAACATTTTAAAAGATCCATGGAAAAGATGCATATTCATTATGTTAATGTTTGCATTATACGATATATGAATATACAGTAAACCCCCCGTATTCGCGGGGGATGTGACCAAACCCCTAGCGAATAGCTAAAACCCATAAATACTTTGAACCCTTCTTTCTAAAAACACTTAGAACTGCCTATTTTGATAGTTCAAACACAAAAAAAACACTAAAAATGCTTATACAGGTATTATCCTACTTACAATGGGGTTAGGTTCCAAAAAACCCATCGTTTCTTGGAAAAAACGTATCTCGAATATAGCCTAGCCTACACTAGGGTATTTGGTACCATGCATACATATATGGTAGCCTAGCCTACACTATATAGTATATTCTATACATACACAGTATAATAATTATTAATATCTGCTACATTCTGGAGGTTCATGCAGAGTGACTCATGATAATTCAATACAAAAAGAAATTGAATAACAAACAAGAATTAACTTAGCCTACACTATGGTATATCGTATACATATAGGTAGCGTAGCCTACATTATACTGTACTCTGTATTCACATATTGTATTATACAAACATCAACATAACGAATATGCATCACAATAATAGTGTACAGTGGACCCGCCGTATTCGCGTGCTCAAGGTTCGCGGACTCACCCACTCGCGGGTTTTTCTATGGAACCTATCTAAAAAATTTTCGCGGGAAACACGCATTCGCGGGTTTTTCCATGGAACGTATCTATAAAAATATTCGCGGGAAACTCCATATTCGCGGATGCAGATTTTTTTTGTCTTTTTCGTATAGCAATAGTATTCTGTATTTTCATATTTATTGTATAATAACATTAAAAAATCATGTAAATGAATAATACTGTAATACTGTACTACAGTACTGTACATATAATAGTAATGGAAATTAAATAATAATATTATGTATACAGTACTACACTGGGTACCTTAATAATAATAAATAATGCAGTACTGTACTGTACTGTAAAGTTAAATCATACGGGTAGTAACTGGTGATGAATGTTGATTTCAGTATGCTGTAGATGATGATGATGACGAATTAGTTGTGCAGTACGATGAATGACGGAGGCGCTGTCATGTTAAGGTATTTGAACATGGCAACGAAGGTGGTACAGTAGGGCTGCATGAGTATTTTACCTTGTTCATGCTCAATGGGGCAACTGCAATTAATGTCATGCTGTAATGGGCTGCTACTTCTCTGTGACTTTTGCCCTCTCTTAACAAAACAATCATGTCTACAGTACTTTCTTCTCATCAGTCATTACAGTAATTGTAGGCTATTGGCCAGAGGCCTTAGAAGAAGCAGAGCATTCAGAGGACATAAGAGCTTAATGCACGATTTCAAAAAATATTTTTACGCCATAGTACTGTACATGCAAAACACACAAACGTGAGATACAGTAGCAGTAAAACGGGTTATACTGTACAGTATTGGGTCATTTGCCGATAATTTGCCGCTACGGTATACGCATGGTACTATTGGTTGCGCATACATATACTAACACGGATCTTCTGCGCATACAGTACGTACATTTTATAAAATGTTTTGTTGTAAGATGATTTTTAAATATTACATACAAAAAGTGTTTTAGGATGACACATAGTATAGTACAGTATCTACGGGTAGTACGTAGAGCATATCTAAAATACTTAAGACAACAGGAATACTGCAGGGTACGTATATGTTTACATCTGCGTAATACTAGCATTTTCATGTATGTAAAGTATATATTACTGTAATGACTGCTGTAAGTACATTTTGTAAGTTAAAAATTATTTACTAATTTTCAAATATTACAGTACTGTAATATACTAATGTAAACACAGCAAAATTTCAATAATATATATTTGTTTTCCTTAAAAGTGCTTCACCCAAGCCACCTCTCTGCAAATACTGTACACTACAAAGAAATCGCGATGCTACACGCTGTGTGCCTAGGATCAGTGATACTCAACACACTATTGGCTGTCATCTGCAAAGCAGCCAATCCAGAAGCACCATTCATTTTCCTTAGCGCTCATTGGCTGTTCACTTGGCGCTGATTGGCTGAACATTCACAACCAACTCGCGAACACGGAATTCTGGGAGGACGCTCCATGGCATCATCTTCAGATTGTGTGTATAGTTCGCAGCATCTTACTGTGTGAAACCGTCATGCCTGTCCGTTTCGATTATTTATCTTTGTGAATCGTGCGTATTCGGCCCTAAATGCCAGCTAAAAACGCCCTGCTCCTTCAAAGCCTTCTGGCAAAGAGTTTAAAAGAAAGAAATCTGTTATGAAACTCGATGAGAAGGTGAAACTTCTTGACATGTTAAAGGAGGGCAAAAGTTTTGCCGCGGTTGGTCGCCATTTCAGTGTAAATGAGAGCACAGTGAGATATATCAAGAAGAAAGAGGCGGAGATACACAAGGCTGTGAGTATGAGCTACTTCAGTGCAAAGACAGTTGCAACAGTGCGGGATAAAACAATCGTGAAAATGGAATCTGCTCTGGCAATCTGGATAAAGGACTGCCGGAAGAAAACGTGCCTCGACTCCAACATCATTCGCGAAAGCACGACAACTCCACCAGCAGTTATCAACTGCTAAGGAAGGCGACGACGTAATACAGGCAGAGGAAGGCGTTGAAGAAGGCGAACTGGAATTTCTAGGCTTTGATGAAGAAGAAGAGGGGGAAGAACCCCAAGCAGGACCATCATCAGCGCCTCAAGGTTTCCAGGCCAGCAAGGGGCGGTTCCACTGATTTCAAAAGCGGTTCAACCTAAAGTCTGTTACTCTGCATGGGGAAGCTGCATCTGCAGACACTGAAGCAGCCGCGAAATATCCGGAGGCCTTCAAGAAGATCATCGAGGAGAAGGGCTACCATCCAGAACAGGTGTTCAATATGGATGAGACTGGCCTGTTCTGGAAGAAGATGCCTTCCCGGACATACCTTATGAAGGACGAAGCTAAAGCCTCTGGATTCAAGGCCCAGAAGGATAGGGTTACCCTCATCATGTGTGGGAATGCAGCTGGTTTCATGCTTAAACCAGGACTCATTTACAAGGCTGCAAACCTCAGGACCCTCAAGAATAAGAACAAGGCATTGCTTCCTGTGTTCTGGATGCATAACCCTAAGGCCTGGATCACCAAAGTCCTCACAGAGTACTGGTTCCATCAGAGCTTCATTCCCTCAAGTTAGGCAATACCTGAACGACTTGGCCATGGAGTTCAAGGTGTTGCTGATTATGGATAATACTGGTGGCCACCCTCTCGATCTTTCTTACAAGGGAGTCCAGTTTGAGTTCCTCCTCCCAACACCACCTCTCTCCTCCAGCCTATGGACCAGGGCGTGATCCGTGCCTTCAAGGTACTCTATACCGGGAACTCCTCCAGCACCTTGTAACTGCAATGGACAATGACAGTGAATTTATGCTAAAAGAATATTGGCGTAAATTCACGATTGCCACATGTCTGAGCATCATCAGTCGATCACTGAATGACATGAAGAAGGAGACCCTGAACGCATGCTGGAACAAGTTGTGGCCAGTGTGTGTTCACGATTACAGGGGCTTCTCTCCTCAAGAAATTCAACATTCGGCCATTAATAAGGCTGTCCAGTTGGCGAGGATTCTAGGTGGGGAAGGCTTCGAGGACATCACCAAGGATGAAATTGGCACCCTTATTGATGCTCACTCTGACCCCCTGATGGACCAGGATTTGGAAGAGCTGACGAAGTCTGCCAGTGAGGAAGAAGATACGCCAGGTTCAGGGGAGGAGCAGGAGGAAGAGGAGAACAGGCTAACTTTGGAACGTCTGTCCGACATGAAGAGAATGATTCAGGATCTGCAGGAGTATGTTTCAACATGGGATCCTTTTATGGAACGCTCCTTAAAGTTTTCAAACATGCTTGATTCAGCATGGGAGCCCTATAATCAAACCCTCACCACCATGAAAAAGCAGCAACAGCAGCTGCCTATCACCATGTTCATCAAATGGACGAAGAAGGCCCTCCCAAAGCCTCCCAAATCACCCGAAGAAGTGCCTCCCAGTCGCCTGAAGTAGTGCCTCTCGAATTGCCTGAAGAAATGCCTCCCCAACCGCCTGAAGTCGTGCCTCCCAAATCAACTGAAGAAGTGCCTCCTGAAGGTGAAGAGGCACCTCAGATGAGTTGTAACAACTCTGCTTTGCTGTGTAGTCATATCTTCATCATTATTCATCGCACTGCACAGCTAATTCATCATCATCATCTTTAATCAACATTCATCACTGGTGAGTACCCGTGTGATTTACGTATGTAGTAATCTTAATATATAAGTACAGCAGTATGAAATTTTTTAAAATGTGCATAAATTTTTAAAGAATTTTTTGTCTATTTTTGTGAATTAAGTATACGTAAATACCAATGTTCCCCCAAAAAGAAACGGGACGGCTTATAACTGTATGAAAGAAAATGTGTGACTGAATACGTAGGGGGGACTGGATTATTTTAACCTACAGCTGTAAGCCATACAGTATGTACGTATAAATTTAATGATAAAATGTTTAAGATGACTTGGAAATTATATTAATTAGTATCATTTCAAAGATTAATACAGTAATAAGGTACAGTTTAATGTATATTTGATGTAGGCTGGTATTTTTAGGCATACTGTACAGTACTTTGGTGTTGACCTTTCATGGTAGACAGGTACAATATACGTAGTATTAAATTTTTTAAAATGTGCATACGTTTTTTTAATTTTTGTCTCTCTCTTTTTGTGAATTTCATACTGTATACGTAAATACCAATGGTTCCCCCTGAAAAGAAAACGGAATGGCTTATAACTGTATGAAAGAAAATGTGTGGCTGAATACGTAGGGGGGACTGGATTAGTTTCACCTACAGCTGTAAGCCATACAGTACGTATAAATGTAATGATAAAATGTTTAAGATGGCTTGGAAATTATATTAATAGTATCATTTCAAATATTAATACAGTAATAAGGTAATAGTTTAATGTATATTTGATGTAGGCTGGTATTTTTAGGCATACTTTGGTGTTTGACCCTTCATGGTGGACAGGTATAAGCGTTTTTAGAGGGGCGTTGTAAGCATTCGCGGATTTGACCTATTCACGGGGGGGTGTGGGACGCATCCCCCGCGAATACGGGGGGTTCACTGTATTTTCTTTCTCTAAGATCTATGGCCGCTTCTTTAACCTCAGATTTCTCCCTATCCTCTACAGCTTCCAAACCTTCTTCCGCTACTCTTCCTCAACTTCCCTCTTGCGCCACCTTTCGGGTATCATTCCGGGTGCTTTGGTAGTTCATCCGGCATCTAAGCCATTAGCTGGTTTGTCTTCGTTGCCACCTGCGGTGAATCCTGTACCATCGCAGCCTTCTGATCTAGTTGCTGCGGCAGTTAGCGGTGCGTCTGCTGCAGCGTTCAATTCTGCAGTTCCGCAATTCTCCCGGTACCTCAGATGTCTGGTGTTTTGTCTTCTCCTGTTTCTTCGGGTTCGGTACCTTGTAATCTTCCCTTCGAAACCCTTTTGAGTTCGGGGCCAGCTGGAACATTCTCTACCTGCCCAACATCGTCAACAGGAGCTCCAGTAGTAACTCCAAGTGTGGCATCTTCCTTTGGTTCCTCCTTTCTCAACTTTTCCGACAGGTTCCTCTGTCCCTATGGCTCAGGCGGTCTATGTAGGTTCGGGTTTGATTTCGGGTAATCAGGGACCCTTTCCCTCTTCTTCTTTAAGTAGGGGGTCTTATGTTCCGGATCTCCGGTCTCATAACATCTGGGTTTGTGTAGAGCGGGTGTTGAGGTCTCAACACTCTTAGGAGTGGGCGTTGTCCGCCCAGGTGTTGCGTCATCTTTGGAGGGTGCGGAGTTTGCACAACCTATTTCGGTGACTCCCAAGATGTTCGGGACTCATTCGTCAGGTGTTGGGATTGCGCACCCAGGGGTGCCATGTTCCGGATCATCAGGTTCAAGGTTCGTTAGGGGTCAGCCTGTCTCATTTTCGGTTTCGGCTCAGTCGGACCAATTCGACAAAGACTGTTCCTGTGAAGAAGAGGATCAGATACCGGAGACTAGTTTTCACTCAGCCACTGAGTCTGAATACAGATGGATGTTGGACTTCATCCACTCGCTGTATCCACAGTCCAAGGCTCCGGAGGAGCCGATACAGCATAACCTAAGCGATGTTCGAGTTGCTTTATGCACGAAGCCGGTGGTAACACTGTCACCAAAGAATCTAGTCTAGTTTGACAGGGTCAAGCAGGCTTTGAGAGAGGCTGACAATAGGTTGGCTGTAGCGAAAGCATCGGGTAAGCAGGATTCAGCCTTGCTTCCTATTCGGAAGGGCTTCTACAGGGTTGCAGGTAACCCTTCTGCAGGTGTTAGGGTGCCACTGAACGAGTCAGTAGAGGCTCTCCTATCTCGGGTTCCATCATCGAACCGTCTTGTATCTATCTCGGCCAGGGAAGCCAGTATCTCAGAAGACACCTTCCGCAACCAGTCGGAGGCGTTATCGCAAACTATGTGGATGTTATCCGGTCTGATGGGGTTCCTAAAATAGGATGGTTATTCTCTGTCTGATCCAACACTTTTTGACAACTTCATCACATCGGTTTCCATGGGGCTTGCACACCAGGCAAACGTCTCTGCAGGATGTACTACGTTCTTAGGGAAGAAGAGGAGGGACTTCTATCTGAACAACCTGCTGCCTCATTTTCCTGACATCCATAAGAGGGCACTGCTGAGGGCTCCACTGACGCTCAACAGCAGTTTATTCAGAGAAGACGACTTGTCGGTGATGGTCAACTTTGTATCATCTACTTCAGCAATGGAGTCGCAGCAGGCAATGATTAGGGTCGCAGAGCAGAGTGCCAGATCCCCGAAGGGGGCTAGAATGTCTTCTCCTTTGAAGCGCTCTCGCTCTAAGTCACCAGGAATTTCTCCTAAGAGAGTATGGTTTGGTTTCAAGCCTTCTAGTTCTGCCTCGGATCTGAAACCTTCCAATCGTAAGAAGTATTTTCGAAAATAGGAGACATTCCCTTCACTTGCACCGGTAGGAGGTTGCCTTGCCCGTTCTGGGACATCTGGAAGGATTGGGGAGCGGAGAGTTGGGTAGTGGAGGTCTTAAGGAGGGGTTACAGAGTCCCTTTTCACTCTCATCCTCCGCTATCCAACTCACCAGTACATCTTCCCAGCTACTCCCCTTCTTCCATCAGGGGGTTAGCTTTGGCGGCAGAGATCCGAGCCCTTTTAGAGAGGGGAGCCTTAGAGTCCGCTCCCCCTTCTCTAGGGTTCTACAGCCAGATCTTCGTGGCCCCCAAAGGGGGAGGATCTTGGAGACCTATCATAGACCTCTCGGGTCTCAACCAGTTTGTAACCTCGACGGACGAAGTTTCATATGAAAACTTCCCAATCAGTGCTGCGGTCGGTCAGGAGGGAAGATTGGATGATTTCAGTGGACCTCAAGGACGCTTATCTCCAGGTTCCGATTCAGGTCAAACTGGAACATTCCAGTTCAAAGTCCTCTGCTTCGGTCTGACCACAGCACCTCAGGTATTTACGAAGTTGATGTCTCCTGTTTCAGACATCATGCATCGTCGGGGCTTCCGAATGAGTAGATACCTCAACGACTGGCTGGTTCAACCTTCATTGAAAGATGAGGCTCTGCAGGCGAGGGACTTCCTTTTGAACCTATGCCAGGAGTTAGGCATAAGAATCAATTTCAAAAAGAGTTCTCTATTTCCAACACAAGTAAAGACTAGGGACTTTAAGCCAGCTGGAAACCTTCATGTCAAGCAAAGTGCAACCTGTGAGCTTATGGAAAAGCCTGCTGGGCCGGATATGGCCTCCCTATCCCTTCTTGTTCCAGGGTCTCGTCTCCGGATGCATTCTCTGCAGGTGTGTCTCAGGAATCGCTGGGACTTTCGGGAAGAGAATGCGTCAATAATCTGGGACGATTCTTGCCTGAAGGATCTTCGGTGGTGGTCAGAAGAACATCATCTGACCACCAGCGTAAGGTTGGACTCCCCCCTTCCAGACGTACATCTGTACACAGATGCCTCAGATCAGGGTTGGGGTGCAACCCTAGAGGAATCTCAGGCCCAGGGCCTTTGGAGGGATCTGGATCGGGAGGAGTCCATATTTTACAGGGAATTAAGAGCAGTCGAGGAGGCTCTGAGTGGCTTTGCAGAACAAGTAAGCAGCAAGACCGGAGTGTTGTTCTGCGAAAACATTGCAGCAGTATTATATCTCAAAAAGGAGGGGGGAACAAGATCACAGATGATGAACAAGGTAGCACAGAGAGTTCTCAGTTGGTGCAAAGAACACAGTTTCGCTCATTCCCTAATTCGTGTCCGGAAAGCTCAATGTTTTGGCGGACGCTCTGAGTCAGTCTCAGGAAGTTCTCGGAGGGGAATGGACATTTGTGCAAGACGAGGTGCAACTGCTGCTCAAGAGATGGCCAGCGACAGTGGATCTATTCACCACCAGGATGAACCATTGCCTTCCAGTTTACTTCTACCCTGTAACCAATCCCATGTCCTGCGGGACAGACACAATGTTGCACTCATGGGACAACTTACAGGTCTATGTATTTCCTCCCTTCGGGATGACACAGGAAGTGCCAGCAAAACTGCAAGAACACTAAAATGACCCTGATCTGCCCATTCTGGCCCCAGAGACCTTGGTTTCCGGACCTCCTGGACCTGTTAACAGAAGTTCCAGTATTCCTCCCAGAGAGGAGAGATTTACTCAAACAGCTGCACTTCCACTATTTCCACCGGACCGTCCATGTGCTGAAGCTAGCTGCGTGGAGACTGTCCAGCGAGCGGCCCGTCATGCGGGACTCTCTAAAGCAGTGGCTAGACAACTGCCTTTCTGCCTAAAGAATTCAACCAGGCCAAGTGGGCAATGTATCGTCGATGGTGCTGGAAACAAGGGCATTGTATTTCGCGCCCGACAGTTGTGAAAGTAGCAGACTTCTTGCTATTTTTAAGGAGACAAGAGACTTTCTTACTCTACAATTGCTGGATACAGGTCAATGCTGAGCAGTATGTTCCGTTTTCATCTTCTGGAACTCTCATCCAGCAAGATTCTCCACGATCTGTTAAGATCTTTTGAAACAGAGCACCCAATTCTTCCGCTTCGGGCCCCCTCGTGGGATTTAGCGGCTGTATTGAATTTCCTAAGAACGGCAGCCTTCGAACCTTTAGTCTCTGCTCCTAAGGCAATTAACTAAGAAAGTCCTTTTTCTAAGTGTGCTGGCTAAAACCAAGAGGATCGGAGAAATTCAGGCGGTATCCAGGACAGTTTCCTTTTCGGGAAAACATATTTTTCTTTCTTACTTACCACAATTCGTGGCAAAGTCCGAATCGGAAATGAATCCTTTACCAAGGGCATTCAAAGTCACATCCTTGGAAGACTTTGTAAGTGGCGACACTTCCGAAAGGCTATTATACCCAGTTAGGGCTTTAAAAGTCTATCTGTCTCAGACCGAGAAACTTTTACCTCGCCCGAGAACATTATTTGTCTCTCCTAAATGCCCTTCGTGTTCAATCTCCAAGAATGCAATCAGTTTCTTTCTTCAGGAGGTTATTCAACAGTCGTCAGAAGGCTCTTCATTAACTTTGGAACCTTCAACTTCGTTTGCGCGTCCAAGGGCACATAGCTTCAGAGGAATGGCAACATCTTTGGCCTTCCTTAGGAATTATTCGGTGTCGGCGATTTTAAAAGTAGCCACTTGGAAGTCAGTGTCAGTCTTTACCACCTTTTACCTCAGGGACATCCAATTTTCGTTGGAGAAGGGTTACTCGCTGGGTCCTTTTGTGGCGGCCAACACGATCTTGTAAATGCAGGATAAGGTTGGGGGAAGTTAGGCATTCAAGATAGGCTAGGAATTGGGAATTCTCAATTGATCAGGATCCATAAGGGGAGCATTAGGTTGGACATTAGCACGATGAAACTAGGCTGAGCCAGATTGATAGGATCTTCTCTAAACCGCGCCCTCTTCTGCACTGGTGTCGGTTGCATCATACGGCGAAGAACCAAAGAGATTGCACATTCAACTTCTCCTCCATACATCCGAGGCTGCAATAGCCACATGGGAGGTTCGTTGTACCCCTCCATACATGAGAGTGCTTTGATTAGCCACATGGGAGGTTCATTGTCACCTCCATACATGAGAGTGCTTTGATTACCCACATGGGAGGTCGTTGTTCTCTGCTATGCATGGGAGGCTGTGATTAGCCACCTGGTAGGTTGGTTTTGCTACCCTCTATCCATGAGGAGGTTTGAATACCATATGAGAGGTAGCTCGACTCAGACAGTACCGAGACTTGAGACTGACGTCAAGGGTACTCTCTCTACAGGCATCCTCTTCTGCCGAGTGGATAACCAGGTGAGGATACATGCATATAGGTAGAGTAGGTGAATAATGAGTTCCTGCCGTCCCATTTGGCAGGTCGGGCTGAAATTAGATCGATCCCACCTCCATAAAATTTTGTTAATCGGGCTAATTCAGGTGTTCAGGGAGTGTATTGCAATACGAAGTTTTCATAATAAAACTAATATTGTAATACTTACCTGAACACCTGAATGATTCCCACTCTCCTCACCACTTCAATTTGATTAGTGAATTAAGCAATTGGGGAACCCGGCCTCACACGGCTGGGACTTGCAGCAGCGTTGCCAACGGTGCTTCATATTGACAGGATTTCCTATAAGTGTTGGTAACGGTGACAGTTAATTACCAAATTAAAGGGTAAAAAAAAGTATACCTTAATTTTACCAGACCACTGAGCTGATTAACAGCTCTCCTAGGGCTGGCCCGAAGGATTAGACTTATTTTACGTGGCTAAGAACCAATTGGTTACTTAGCAACAGGACCTACAGCTTATTGTGGAATCCGAACCACATTATAGCGAGAAATGAATTTCTGTCACCAGAAATAAATTTCTCTAACTCTTCATCAGCCGGCCGGGGAATTGAACTCCGGCCCATCGAGTGACAGTCCGCAAATTAAAGGGTAAAAGTTATGGGGATATGGTTCGGGCTGGTGGGCAACCCGGGCTAATTCAGGTGTTCAGGTAAGTATTAAAATGTTAGTTTTATTATGAAAACTTCATTTCTCACTGAAAAATACCGTGAATGGGCGAATTTTCAGCGAATAATGCGTATACGTTCCATAGAGAAATCCGCAAATTTGTGAGTCCGCTAATCATGAGACCACGAATACGGGGAGTTTATTGTACAGTGCAGTATAATGTAGGGTAGGCTACCGTATATGTATATGATATACCACAGAGTAGGCTAAGCTAATTCTTATTTATTATTCAATTTCTCTTTGTATTGAATTATCATAAGTCACTCTGCATGAACCTCCAGAATTAGCTGATATTAATAATTACTATACCGTGCATGTATAGAGTTCACTTTATAGTTGTAGGCTAGGCTACCATATATGTATCCATGGTACTGAATACCCTAGTGTAGGCTAGGCTATATTCGAGATAAGTTTTTTCCAAGAAACAATGGGTTTTTTGGAACCTAACCCCATCGTAAGTAGGATAATACTTGTATAAGCATTTTTAGTTCTTTTTGTGTCTGAACTATCAAAATAGGCAGTTCTAAGTGTTTTTAGAAGGGTTCCAAGTATTTGCAGGTTTTAGCTATTCATGGGGGGGGGGGTACACATCCCCGGCAAATACAGGGGGTTTACCGTAGATAGCCCTCCCGAAGGACATCCACTACCCAGGTCTCAGCTCCATGTTGCCAAACGGCTTGACAGGAATCCTCCCATTGATGGCAGCTTGTGGAGGGGAATGCCGACCCTAGCATTTCTCTCCTTTCTTTCCTTGCCTCCCTTCCCTTTGCTGGCGTGGAAAGGTGGAGGAAAGGGGCGTGACTGTCCACCTTTCTTTGCGGGGGCAGATGAAGGCTGGGTGGTTTCTCGAGTGCCCTTCAAAGCCTGGGATTTCTTAGGGCCTGGGGAACTGCTAGCTGGATCCGAAGGTCAGGCTGTAGGGATACACAAAGACACGGAGGACTCTGTCACTATCTGGTGGATAAGTTGCTTGTTATCCTCAACATGACACTTGTCCATCACAGCATCTACCTCTTCTTGAGAGAAGAGAGTGGCAGAACCCAGCACTGATTCGCTCCGAAGAGCCAAAGTCAGGTACAGGCCAACTTACCTGGTGATCCTCTTCAGCACCAAGTTTGCCCACAGGTTTGCATCTGGTGGGCCAGGTAGGAGATAGCCCTACCACCAGATTGGCAGTCTCCAGAAAGGTGAGTCCTCCGAGGGGTTGATGGACACCCCAGTGGCTGCAACCTTGGACACTGTGAGAGACCACGGGCCCAACCAGGAGACTGAGTGGAATGTGGCCATGGCAGTGGCTTCCAGGCTTGCTGCTTCCTGTTGCCTGAATACTAAATCTTCCGTCCCAAGCTGCTTCAGCGAGAGACCCGGAGCTAAGCAAAACAAGTTTGGGTCAACCTGTTTCATCAGCAATGGATCTGTCGATCGAGGGTGCGTAATACTTCTTTTGGCAAGGCAGAGGACGGGGGAGTAGCTTGGCCAAGCAATTAGATTGAAGGGAACTCTTCTCCCCAAGAGACAAGACAATTAACCTGATCTAAGACTCCCTTGGCAAGCGAGGACCAAGGCAAGCATACAGAAGCTCTGAGTTCCTTCTTAGGACCCCAAAAGACTTCAAGGCCAGAAGGACAGTCAGTGGATGTAGCCATGGCCCTTCCCCGAGATAGTTGTGTCAATGAATCAACAAGACGGTATCTGAAAAGGTCCTCTGTATCTAAAGAGAACATGCTTCTCAGGGCAGGGAACCCTCGAGTCCTTCCAATCAGCAGTCCTCCTCAATACTCTCCCTGCAGGTGGGAGTACCTCACCAGAATCCCCAGTTTCCCACTCAACTACTTGGGCATATGAACAGGTAGGTCAGAGAACCTCGCCTGCTTGGTAAGTCCTCATGGTAGGGCTGTGACCGGATATAGAGTCCCAATCACAGACCCTTCTGTCTGCCTCGAGATTCCCGGTAAACCTCCATGAAGCCGAAGAAACAGAAGAGAGGGAGCGAGTACCCTTACCTGTCCTATTGGAACTGATGGTCCCGACAGGAGAGCCAGGCTGAGAACGATCACCAACACGTATTGGTGATGGCTTCACAGATCTAGGAGAGCCCGTTCTGTCCCACGAATGCAGTGGGGGCAGCTGTCCCAAGGAGAGAGCAGAGGCTCATGCAAACACTCGTGAAGGCTCTCGGAAGGCGAGCGAACCCAATTGCAAGAATGCGATCAGGAGTCAGCCCTGGGAGAGCGGTTGCACACTCTTGGGTGTCAGCTTGCCCCGTTCTCATGACATACTCCAATCGTCTTTGAGACCAAAGCCTCCTGGCAACAAGACGACTGTAAGAAGGACCTCCTCAAAGTGACTCCCGGTGAGCAGACCCTCAAGTCAGCAACACCTTCACAGGAGCCTGGCTGCGTACTCGGGCGAGTAGCAGCAGGGGGGAGGGGAAGCACCTGCATGCTTGGACCTCATCCTCTCTCACGCGCCTCAACCAGAACGTGGAGCTGACTCTATGTTACTGGTTGAAGGAACTCGAGGTTTCATGGAAACCTGAGCACCCTAAGATACACTCGCCTCTCTGGAGGCCCCCGTACTCAAAGCTTCTTCAGTACGTGAAGGTTCCGTGGAAGACCCATCTGCTCGAATGTCCAAGGAGACTCGAGCAGAGGCAGGCACAGCACTATGCTTGGAGGCCTTCTTCCAGGTGGGAGAAGCGACCTCTTCCTCCGCTTGTGGGGTTTGAAAGAGGGAGTGGAGGCGGTGGCAACAGACGCAAGGGACGAAACTTTCCTGGACCTCTTCTTGGACTTTGACTTCGACTTCTTCTTCTTCGCCTTCTACAGAAGGGTGTGGAGGATCTGCTCCCTGAGGTTGGAGGAAGACTGGTACAGACTCCTGGGGAGCAGGAATGGGCACCATAGTGGAAAAAGCAGGGGCATGAGACTTGTGTAACACTGTTGGGGTCATTATAGTTGGGTGTGTAGGTGTACCTAGGGGCATCAGATAATTCGTGGTCACAGTGACAGTCGAAGTGGTGACTGTCGTGGCAGAGGGAGTCACTGGAGGGAGCGCAGGGGCATGAGCAGCTCGCAGGTGACTAAGAACGCCCCTCATAGAGGGAACTCCTTGGAGGCCAAGGGACTGCCAGGTCTCCTGGAGTTCTTCCTCCATATCTGGAAACAAAATCGGGTTGGGGGGTAGTCTCCATTCGCACTGAGGGGGGGGTTTCTCCCTCCCGAGTGAATGGAGGCCACCAAAAGGAGGTTGTCCTGGCTTCCAGTCCCCCAACGACGATCTTCACCTGACAAAGCGAGCTAAGATGACAAAGAGGAAACTTCTCCCGAAGGAGAAGTAGCAAAGTGGGGAAGTTCTGCTGGCGGGAGGAAAGTATCTGATCTGAAGGATTAGCCACCAAGGGAGTCATCGGGGGTATGTTACCCTCAGATGATGACTTGGGAAGCTGCTTCTGATACTTCCTCCTCAGCGAATACTTCGACCATTGTTCTGGAGTCTGGTCACAGCACTCCTCACGCACAGAACAAGGATTAGAATCATACCCCCTGCACAATGTGCAAAGGGTATGATGGTTAACATCAAGGGCTGAGTAGTAATGGCTGCAAGCCTTCTCAGCAGCACCAGGGCATTTTCTCACTGGCATGGTCTTCTGCTCAGACTACTCAGATGATTTATGGGTTTGCTTATCCATAGCAAACACACAAACACATAGATACAAGGAAAAACACAAAAAGGCACAATCCCACCTGCAAAGGAAGCAATGTTCACAGTAGTATTCATGGTAGTAAACACAGAGAAAACAACGGCAACAAGGATGAGGACAGCAGAGTAGCATAAACTCACCACAGCACAGCCGAAGGTAAAGTGATGCTCTACCGACTGGGCGGCTGGGACTCCCATCCAGTCGTTTGGTAGTTAACTACCAAACCACTTTGTTAAAAATTTAACGGCTGGTATCCAGCTGCGCTACAGGTAATTCCTATATAAAGACCAAGGGTCTGTACATTGTGTAGGAACAAATAAGGACTCTCTGGGGGTATAAAATGATGCCTAAGGTAAATGTTTATGCAAGATTTCAGAAGTAGAAGACCAGGTTTCAGCAGACCCTGGCCCCACTTAACTCTATCAGTTACTAAGTCTTGGCAGGCCCCATCTACCCAAGAGCTACATCTGTGAAAGGCAGTATTATACTTCACACACTGTCTGAGAAATTACTCATCAAAATATGACACTCATTCTGGTGTCATTTTAAATCAGATTATTGTATTTGTACTTTGTGGTATGTTAACATTTAAAACAAAGGGTCAAGTAGCAAGCTGAAATCTGCCAAAAATGTCAGTCAGTGCACCATGAATAACTCACAGACTGGGTTTTGACCAATGCATTTGTCTCATTAAGTGACTAAAGATTCAATATAGCTTATATTAAATACTAGGTACATATAATTTATGGACATTCCTTCTTACTGCAATTACTACTTCACTTTTATATCACTTACCTAGAGTATATTATTGAGGAAAATCAGCACGACACTGAAGACAACACGTTCCTTCGCAGATTACCAGAGATCATTCGTAACAATAGAGGTTATCTGTGGCAAAGAGATGTGATCTCCATTAGCACATAAAAGCTTCCTATACACAATACAGTACCAGTGAGATTGTACACTAAGCACTCACAGATTCAATGCAAATGAGACTAATGTAGTGCAAAACATGTGTGAAAAAATGTCATTTTTCCCATTCCTGTCTTCTGTGTCCCCGTATGAACCTGCAAACACAAGTTCTGTACAGGTTCAATTTTAGTTCTGTTAATGTTCTGGGTACTTCCACATTAATATGAGCTAAAAATAGAGCCTTTAGAAGGCTGCAGCCTATAGCCTAAAATTACCATAACACTTTAAATCATTTATATAATATCTGCCATATAGACTGTCTTAGGTTACAGTAGCTGATGCTACAGGCTATGGTCTACAGGATACAGGCATCCTGTAGCCTACAGTAATGAGACCCTGTAGAAGCCTATAGCCTAAACTTAACATTGACCTATGAGTAAATTATTGAGATGATATATAGCCTACAGTCTACAGGCTGCCTGAAACCTATATAACCAGGCCCCATAAAGGCTATGGCCTATAGGGTAGCCTAGGAGTACCATAACTCTAAGTTAATTATAAAAATATAACTGAAAATATTAATTTAGACAGGTTTACAATACAGCCTACAGGCTACTGTCTAGCCTATATAAGGAAGACACATTAGAAGGCTGTATCCTATAGCCTAGAATAACCATAAGCCCCTAAATCATTAAAATCAGTTATTTCAGATGTGGATAGTCTGGGTTTCCAGCCAGGAAGGTTGTCTCCAGATGGCCAAGGACACAGACCCTGGCCCCACCTAACTCATGGCCTTTCTCCAGTCTCTGGGATTTCAAATAAACTTCAAGAAATCTCGTCTGACTCCGTCCCAATCCTTCCAGTGGCTTGGCCTAGACTGGAACTTGGTAGACCACCGTCTGTCTCTCCCCCGTCCAAGCGTTGAAGGAAATAAAGACAGTCCCCACAATTCTTGAAACAGAAGGTGACTACCAGACGAATGCAAGAGAGAGTGCTAGGCTCCCTCTGGTTCACCTCCATCACGGACCCTTTGCTCAAAGCCAGACTCAAGGACATCAATCGCGACTGGCGTTGCAGAGCCACCAAACGCTTAAGAGATCGGCGCGCAGTCACACCCGACTTGCTGCGCAAACAATTGAGATCCTGGACCTCATCCCGAAGCCTCTCAAAGTCGATCCCTCTCATTCATCCTCCCCCGTCGGTGGTCATCCACACGGACACATCCTTGACAGGTTGGGGGGGGCCACTCCCCCTCCCAACAAGTGCAGGGAAATTGGTTGACAAAGTTTCAGAGCTTCCATATCAACATCTTGGAAGCGATGGCCATTTTTCTATTCCTCAAACGGCTGAAACCCAAGAGAAGCTAGTCCGTCGGTCTGGTGCTGGACAGCAATGTCATAGCGAACTGCATCAACCGACGGGGCTCCAGGTCATGCCCAATCAATCATGTCATGATAGCCATCTTCTCACTGGCCAGACGCAGGAAGTGGCATCTCTCTGCGACTCATCTAGCAGGGGTCAAGAACGTGATAGCAGACTCTCTGTCGAGAACAGCACCCCTCGAATCGGAATGGGCTCTAGACGATGCACCATTCTCTTTCGTGCTGGACAAAGTCCCAGATTTCCAGGTGGATCTGTTATGCGATGTAAACAACCACAAGCTTCCCCAATATGTCTCCCAGTCCTAGACCCTTGGGCTGTGGGGATGGACCCTGCGATGACTCTCAACTGGAATCAATGGGACAGGGTTTACCTGTTTCCTCCAGTCAACCTTCTTCTCAAGATACTTCACAAGCTCCGGTCCTTCCGTTTCGTAGCTGCCATCATAGCCCCGAAGTGGCTGAGCAATTGGTTTCCTCTGACACTGGAACTCAGCCTACGTCTGATTCCACTCCTCTGCTCAGTTCTCACTCAGGAAGTCCAGAAGAAAATTGTCTCCGTTTCATCCTGGCTAACGAGCAATCTTCATTTGATGATTTTCAGATGAAGAAGCAGTCCACAGACGCCCGGCATCCAGAAAGCTAACATAGACTTCCTGGAGTCCTACAAGGCGGAGGGCACTAAGAATCAATATAATTCTTCCTGGAAGAAGTTTTCGTCAGTTATTCTGTGAGCAGAATCCATCTACCATCACGCTGGACTTCTGCATCTCCTTCTTTAAATCTCTGATGACCAAGGTTTAGCACCTGGTACCATCAACACCTGTAAGTCAGCCCTCAATAGGCCGATATTCTATGGCTTCAATATTGATTTTAATGATGGCCTTCTATCTAAGGTCCCGGCCTGCGCTCGCCTTAACCCTGCTAAACCACCCTGCATCACTTGGTCTTTGTCCAAGGTTCTCCAACTGGCTTCAGATATCTCTCATCATGCAGTAGACCTGGAGTTGTTGACAAGGAAGACCTTATTTCTGCTCTCTGCAATGGCTTCCAGTGCTCGTGTTTCTGAGATAGCGGCCCTTTCTCGTGATCCTGGTCACGTTAGGTTTCAGATTCTGGGAAGCTACCCTTTATCCAGATCCTTCCACCTAACTTCAGTTATTTCAGATGAATGAGCTCCCACCAAACGCTGGGGTCGCTGGCGGATCCCTGTCGCTTTCAGAAGACACCACTTTATGCCCTGTGTCATGTCTTCAGGCCTACCTCCAGGCCACTACAGCTTGGAAAGGGGGCAACTCTTTACAGTCAGACTACAGGTGCCAACATCTCCACATCTCCAAGGATTTAAGATCCAAGATACTTTACTTCATTAAGACAGCAGACCCAGACAGTGTGCTCTGCGGTTATCATGATGTTAGAAGAAGTTGGTTTCTTCAATCAATTTCTTCCAACACATGGATTTTGAGGACCTTACAGGCTATACAGGCTGGAAGTCCCCCTAAGGTATTCTTCAGGCACTACTGTAAGCAGATCCAAGAAGTTAAGCACCATCTTGTCGCTATTTCAGTGGAAGTTCATTTCCCCAAGTCTTAACAATGCTCTAACTCTCATTCCATTGCCATATTCTGTACTATTATCTCCTTTATATTAATAGTTTGGTCATTTGCCTGGCCGAGTTTGGTCAGTTATGGTTACTTTATGTTCAAGTGATTTTTGGCTGACAAGTGTTATTGTCACGGAATGTTAAATTTAATATTGAATATTGCAATAAAATCCTATAAATGTCATTTGGTGTTTTCTTCCTGCATGTCCTGCTGTTGTGTACCAATTAATTATCCCTATTATAACTGTATTGCTCACCACCTTGAGTGTTATCTAATTTAATGGTTAAAAGGACCAAGTCTCCCTTCTTTACCCTCGCGCACTGTCCGTCACCTCAGTTTTTATGTATAAGGAGCTCACTCTACCCACTCTTGGTCAGTTCATAGACTTTCACCTTCAGATTTGCCTGAGGTTTCTAGTATGGTCAAACCGCTCACAGACATGCATTTCATGGAGGTTGTCTTGGTTGGATTGACTTTTCATATCACTCCCCTGACTCTGAATAGTCATTCTCAGGAAGGTGTTCCTGGTATGGTCAGCAGTCTTCTGAGCATTGCAAATTTCTCTGGTACACTGTTATCAGGACGACACAGCCCCAGCCAGGATTTTGGCGTGGGAAAATCTATTTTTGGGTGAGGTAGCTGTGTCAGTTATGATGAACCCCCGACTAGAGTTAGGACTTCCCCCCCCATTGCTCAGTGATGGATTCTCCCCATGCAGAAGTCCGGCTTGAGGGAATGACGTGGGTCCGTCGCTAGCTATGCACACTGATGTCGGAGACATAGGCAATGTAACGGCTCCCCAATATCAATTGTTACCCCTTCCTAGCAGACGAGGTTAAATCTATGCAGGGCAAGATACATGTGGCTATGCTTGCACTCGTCCCTGTTACATACAGATATCCGTATTGGATAGTCGCAGTGGGGGTTGGAACTCCACAGACCCTTTTGTTTTTTCTCTGGTACATTTAGCAGTACAGTGATCCCTCGTCTAACTCGGATAATGTTACCAGAACCCCCAGACAAGTGAAATTCCACAGTAGCATTGGCCCCTCCCTAGGGAGGCATATATATATAAAACAGATGTATGAGCAACATTACATAAGCGAGGTAAGTACAAAGTGAACAAATGTATGTACAGGTATACGATTTACAGTACCATATTTTACTTAAATATATTTACTGTACTGTACAGTACAATAATTATACAACCTTGTACATACATTCACTCTCTCTCTCTCTCTCTCTCCCTCTCATATGAGACGTACATTACTGTACTGTAATTATAAAACCTTAATTATTATACATTCACTCACTCACTCTCTCTCATAGATGCGTTAACACGTATGTTCAACACTCACCAATGACAGTAGTGTAATATCTTGAGGTGACAATGAAGACAATGAAAATGACGATGACCCTGATGAGATACCTGTGCAGTTATTTCAATGTGATGATTAATTGATGACGATGATGGTGTTACTGCACAGGTATAATGAGGCCTTACGTCCAGTTCAGGAGACCTCATCGTCAGATATCGGCTGGATCGTCACCATCTTCTTCCGAAGAGGCGAAGAAGGTTTCGTGGTGGCCCCAAGAGACTTCCACTCCACTATTAGATGCTTCAGGTTCACTCGGAGGCACTGATGGTGTAGCTGTGGTTTTTACCTGGTGAAGAACATGGTGATTGGTAGTTGTTGTCAGTTTTTTTCTTCTGCTGTAAAATGCCCTTGTACAAGGACATAACCCCGTCAACACGGTTCCTAAACTCAGATGCTCGAACCATGTTGTCGTTGATTTCTTGTGCAAATTGTTGCATTGCCCTTGCCATGTTGCACAATTGTTGCAGGTTCTCCAGGGTAAGGCCACGCTCTTCAATGTCTTCAGATTCCTCTTCTTGGCTTTCTTCTTCACTGCCCCTTCATCATCTCAACAGTTCTTCATCTGTCAGTGGGTCCGGTGGGCATCGATAAGACCGTTGACGTCATCTTCCGTCATGTCGATGAAGCCTTCATCCTTAATGATGTTAGCCAACTTCACCAGCCTTCTGCACCCTACTTAACTCTATGAATTTCGTCAGATGTAGAAGAAGCCTTTACAATCATGAACCACGCGTCAGGCCATAATTTCTTCCAGGCAGCATTTATGGTCTCGGTTTTCATGTCCTTCCATGCTTACTGGATATTACGCTAAGCATGACGAATGTCGTGTTAAGCCACTGCTTTTTCACACTGAAGTCTTCAGTATCATGCGAAGACTAGTGCAGCGACCCTGGCCCTCCATCGTTGAACGCAGATGTAGAGTGCCTTAAAGTTTCACAGACCCTGCACCTTGATCCATTATTTGGATTAAAGATGTGGTGTTAGGGGACAGAAACCCTGATCTGAACCCTGTCATATTTCAAGTTCTTTGCATGGCCTCCTGCACAGTCCATCAAGAGAAGGACCTTAAAGGGGAGTCCCTTCTCAGCCAGATAGAGCTTCACCTGGGGAATGAAGCAATGGAGGAACCATTCTACATGGTCAGGGCTTTATTATCCAGGCCTTAGAGTTATTTATCCAATACATGACACAGAGCCTTATTTTTGTTTTTAAGGCCAATTACTGTATTTGTATTTTGGACTTATAAATAAGGCCTGGCTTAATCATAAAGCCTGCAGCATTGCCACACAAGATGAGTGTGACACGGTCCTTGTGGGCCTTGAAGCCTGTCCTCTTCACTTCATCCTTGAAGAGGAATTTTGAGAAGGCATCCTTTCCAAAAGAGACCTGTCTCGATTCATGTTAAAGACTTGCTCAGGAGGTAGCCGCCATCACTGATGAGTTTAGGGAACACATCCTCCACGAACGAGAGCACCTTCGGTGTAAGCAGAGGCAGCCTCACCATACAAAGGCACGCTTTGAGGCCAAACCTTTTTGAAATTTTTCAAACCAGCCTTTGCTGGCTAAAAAGTCTGGTCTTCGAGCAGCCGAATCACTTTCTATGGCACCGCTAGTACTGGGTTGAGGGTCGTCAGGATCTTCTTCAGCATCTCCTTCAAATGTCACCGGGCAAGGTTTTATCATAGAGAGATTTGGCCTTTGTTCTGATCATATTACTGTCCAAACTCACATTTTTTTCTGCAATCAGCAACCCACATGGCTAATGCAGATTCCATTTTCACTATTCTCTTATTACGCACAGTTATCACACGTTTAGAGCCTTTTCTATTGAAGCTTATTTCATTGCTTTTGCAGATGTTAACTTCCTCCTTCTTTATATAATACTGTCGATTCATTCAAGCCATAATGGCTTGCTACAGGCTATAGTCTACAGGATAGCTTTGCCCTCTTTAACATGTCTAAAAGTTTGACCTTTTCACTAATGTTCATCATTTCCTCTTCCTCTTGGGCTCACTAGAAAAACCTTTTCAGGGGCACGGCGTTTAGGAGGCATTGTAAGGGCATGACAAGTTAACTTTCAACTCAACACACAACACAAAATGGCTGCCTGAAACAGTACACTTGAGAGCGTCTACAGCACAAGAGTGGCAACGAGGGATCAAGCAGGGGAAGAAGCTGCGTGATGCTAATGATAAAAGCCAATCAGCTCAAAATTACACCCACTTGTGGTTCTCATTGGTCGATCTCAGTCTAAACCAATCACGTAATTTGTCCGAGCGCCCGTGGGTATATTGATTGCTTCCAGTCCTTGCATGTAATCATGTCTCGTGTTAGCCATTCTTCTCACGTAACATGATGAAACATCGCTGTTTTCCGTGATATGGTTACTGATATGGCGGTACTTTTCAATTTTAATTTTTCTATGAATATTTCTGAAAAATCAGTGTTTATGCAGTGAATCCCTGTGACAATGTTGAAGAAAAGAAAAGTGGAGAGGATCACTGTATTTGTACTCTAGTAAGCTAAATGCCTAAAATAAACCTTTCATCAGATGACAAGACTACCTCACCCAAAAATAAATTTTTCCTACGTCAAAATCCGTTTTTAAAAGTAAAATGCATTTTACTTATATAGGGGAATACTTTCAACGAAGCTGAACTGGCTGCTAAAGACTTACAAGGCGCGTGCTGGTATTACTACCAGCCGGGAAGTTGGTTGGTAACAGAGGGAAACCCACGGTACCAACCGCCTGGCTTCGCGCATTCACTTTACTTTCTGGTCTACGGCAGATTGTGGGGAGGCTGAGGTGGGTAATCTGAGTAAAGGACCTTGGGTTTGTATGTAAGGAAAAATGCATTTTACTCTTAAAAATGCAATTTGTTCCTACACAAATGCAAACCCTTGGTCCTTTACTTATATGGGGACTCAAGATTCGGTGGGAAGATTCTGAGTGAAGGTCTCTGAATGACTGGAAGTTCAACCACACCTTGTGTTCTGGGGTAAAAGCCATGAGGACATGGCCACCGGACCGTGATCACCGCTATGAGAACTGTAGCGTCACAGACTAGTCTACTAGACCGCCCTTGCTGTGAAGAGGTTATGGTAGGTAAGCGAACACCCAGCGAGGTGAATGCTACAGAGAACCTTTCCCAGCCACATAAGAGGTGATCGGGAAATGTTGGGGACTAAGGACCAAAATGACGAATGGGTTTGGTAGTTAGTCCGCAACCCCTTCCGCATCTTGCAGGGGAAAGAGGGGACATTACATCTAATGTGTACCTGAAAGGCAACAAAGATTAGGGTACTCAAGGAATGAAACCTACCTACGTCTGACGTCTGGTTCAGCTTGTACGTCCTAAATTCTCTGCCCAAAGGTAAAAAGTGGGATGATGGGAGGGAAGAGGGAGCCAGTCACCTTTCACGCCCAATCATGCACGTACAACAGACGAGACACAACTCTGTCCTGTACTGTACAGGGGCTGGGTAAGTTGCACAACTTGTTGAGCAGCCACCACTGGCCCCAAGGAGAAGGTATCCAAGGACCGATGGGTAACGTCCCGTAGGTAAAAGAGGTGAATGTGGTCTGGCGTGACCACATCCCCACCCTCAGTACCTGCTGAACTTCCCCAGCCGCTGCATATGCTTTCTTGATAACCTCACGAAGCCAGAAAGAGATCGTGTTCTTGGACATCTCCTTCTTAGGGGTTCCGGTGCTAACGAAGAGTCGCCGACACTCAGGCCTGAGGCACCGCGTTCTCTTCAGATAGCGCCGTAGCGCCCGTACAGGACAGAGTAGCAACTTGACAGGGTCATTATCTACAAAGTCACTCAGGGATGGGATCGTGAAAGACTCAAACTGAGCGTTAGGGACTGCTGGGTTTTGAGTCTTTACTACGAACTCTGGGACAAATTCGAGCGTCACCAATGCCCACCCCCTTGAGTGTTTAACTGCAAAGGAAAGTCCCTGTAACTCGCTAATCCTCCTCGCTGATGCCAGAGCTAGCAAGAAGACAGTCTTGAGAGTCAGATCCCTGTATGTGGCTTCTTGCAGTGGCTCGTATGGGGCACGAGTCAGGCTCCACAAAATGAGAGACACATCCCACTCAGGAGGCCTGAGTTCCCTGGGTGGGCAAGAAAGAGGACGAAATATCGATGCCTTTCAACTTTAGGACCAGGGCTAAAGCTGCCCTGTATCCTTTTGCCGCTGAAACTGATAGGAGCTTCTCCCGACGAAGATAGACAAGAAAATCTGCTACCTGCTGAAGAGTGGCTCCGACTGCACAAACCACAGAAGACGGCCCACTTACCCTGGTAAACCGCTGCTGAAGACTTCCTGAGGTATCCTGCCATCTCTGTCGCTGCTCAGCGAGAAAAGCCTCTCGCTCGCAGGAGATGGTGGATAACCTCCAGGCGACAAGAGACAGGGAGGCCACAGCCTGGTGGTACCATTCTACATGCGGCTGACGAAGAAGGTTGTGCCAGAGAGGAAGCTCTCTCAGAACCTCGGAGAGCAGAGCCAGCAGGTCTGGATACCAAGCGGCTTTCGGGCACTTGGGGGCAACCAGGATCATCTGAAGGTTCGTCGACACCAGAACCCGAATGAGTACTGGGTGAAGGAGACAGAACGGGGGAAAGGCATACACTTCGAGGTTGTCCCACCAGTGTTGGAAGGCGTCTTCCGCAGCTGCCCAAGGGTCCAGTACGACGAAAAAGAAGGTTGGTAGTTTCCTGTTGTACCTGGTGGCGAACAGGTCGACTACTGGACACCCCCACAGGTCGAAGAGCCTGTCCGCTACACTCTGATGAAGGGACCACTCGGACCCCACTACCTGATCCCAACAGCTAAGTCTGTCCGCCAGGACATTCCTCTTGCCTGAAATGTACCTGGCCGACAGCTCCACAGAGTGGGCGACTGCCCATTGGTGCACCTGCAGCATCAATGCGTGGAGAACACGGGAGACAAGACCCCCTTGCTTGTTGACGTATGCCACTACGGTCGTGTTGTCGCTCATCAATGCCACGGAGTGTCCCATCAAACGGTCCTGGAAGCACTGTAGACCTAAGAACACTGCTTTCATCTCCAGGACGTTGATGTGAAGGCGCCTGTCGTGCTGGTCCCACACACCTGAAGACAGCAACTCCTCCAGGTGTGCACCCCAGCCCTCCCTCGATGCGTCTGAAAAGAGAAGCATGTCAGGAGGGCGAGAGGACAGGGGTGTCCCTGTGCAGAGGTTCCTGTCGTCCATCCACCAGGTGAGATCGTCTCTCACCTCCTGAGAGATGGGAACGAGAACCAACTGGGGCTCCCGAGACTGATCCCAGAAGTCCCTAAGTCTCCAGTGGAGAGACTGAAGGTGGAGTCAACCGTGTGGAACGAGCTTCTCCAAGGATGACAGGTGGCCGATCACGACTTGCCACTGTTGAGCTGGCTGGTCCTGTTTCGCCAGGAACTGCCTCGCCACCTTCCTGAACATGCCGATCCGAGCCTGAAAAGGAAAGACTCTGCTTACTGCCGTGTCGATCAGCATGCCCAGGTACTGAGTCCTCTGTTTGGGGGTGAGATCTGACTTCGGAAGTTGATCACGATGCCTACTTCGTGGCACAACTCGAGGAGGCGATCTCTGTCCTGCAGCAACTGCAAGCGGGAGCTTGCCAGGATCAACCAATCGTCGAGATACCTAAGCAGACGTATCCCACGCGAATGGGCCCAAACTGAAAAGAGGGTGAACACTCTCGTGAACACCTGCGGAGTGGTCGACAGTCCGAAACACAGAACCTTGAATTGGTAGACCACTCCGTTGAAGACGAAGCGTAGGTACCGACGAGATGATGGATGGACCGGCACTTGGAAGTACGCGTCCATCAAATCGACCGTCAGCATGAAGTCGCCCTCCCTGATGGCCGACAGTACTGTTCGCACCGTCTCCATCTTGAACCGTGTCTGGCGAATGAAACAATTCAGGGGAGAGAAGTCAATCACTGGCCTCCACCTGCTGGAAGCTTTCTCCACGAAAAAGATCCTGCTATAGAAGCCCAGGGATCGATCCTCGACCACTTCGATGGCTCCCTTGCTCAACATCGTTTTGACCTCCTGAAGAAGGCCTGTTTCTTTAGGGGGTCTTGGAGATAAGATGGGAACTGGACCAGTGTCGGTGAGGGAAGGCAGCGACTCGAAGGGTAGAGAATATCCCTCCTGGAGGAAACCCACCACCCTGATCTCCGCTCCGTATCGCGACCACGTTGCCCAATGGCTTGATAGGCAACCCCCCACCGACGGCAGCATCTGAGGGGCTCGCCGTCCCTAGTGAGCCCCTCCCCTCTTCTTCTTCGCCTTACCTTTCCTCTTGGGGGGGACAGGTTGGCGAAAGAGCCCTTGTGGTTCCTTCAGCGGAGGCGAAGAAGCAGAGGTCTGGACTTTACCCCGAGTGGCGGTCGAAGCACCAGACTTCTTCGGGGCTGGGGTGCTAGCCTGGTTCACAGACTGGGCCGCAGGACGAGAAGGCTGCGCAACACCTTTCGTCGCTGCCTGGTGGACAAGACGGTCGCCTTTGTCGGCCTTCCTCTTGTCCACCACAGCGTCCACCTCTCCCCTGGGGAAGAGGGAGGTGGAGACCAGAATGGGTCCATTGCGCAGAGAAACTGCAGTTTCGGCGCCCACTGATCTGTAGATCCGGGATAACACCGCATCCCTACTCTTCAGTGCCAGGTTTCCGCTGAGGTTTGCCGTCTGGTGGGTTATAAAGGAAATAGCCTTAACCCCAGACTGGCAAAGACTCCTGAAGGTCAGGTCTTCGATCTGAGCACCAGACAAAGACGCGATTCTCAAGAACGCGAAGGCCCAGTTGTCGAGCCAAGAGATCGATTGGAGGGCAGACAGAGCCATACCCTCCAAAGCGTTCAGCTCAGCTTGCGTGAGAAGTGCCTGCTCCCCCGTTAGCTGAGCTGAAGTGGCACCAGGAGCTAGACGAGTTAGTCCCTGTTCCACGACCTTCTGCTGCAATGCTCCTTCCGATGGCATGTAGTATCTCTTCTGCCTTGGGAGACGGGGAGGTAACAGCTTGGTGGAGCGAGTCGAGCGAAGCGAAGATAATGGTCTGGAGACCAAGTCGTTCACCTGCTTGAGGACACTGTCCGCCAAAGGAGACCATGGTAGGCCAAGGGAGGGTTTGGGCTCCCTCTTGGAAGCGTAGAACTCCTCCAACCTGGACGACCGTTCTTCCAATGGAGTTGGAAGCGGTTCCTCCATACCGTTGTGCTGATGGATTAGCGCAATGACCTCGACAAAAGGCCCTCTTCATTTCCAGAGTGTCTGGATCTCTCGGAAGAGGACCTTCCGAGAGACGGTCATCCAGAAAGGCCCCACCTACAGGAAAGCCCGAGACAGATCCCGTCTCTCTGCCTTGTACAACCTAGGCGTGCGAACTCTTGCTCACTTGGAGCGAGGAAGGACCAGACGTGCCTGATGTTGATTGCCAAAGGGCCTCAGCCCCAGCAATCCTACTGACCCCGTTTCCTCCCAGAAAATCCCAAGGAAGTTGAGGAGGTGGGAGAGGCAGAGCGAACACTACCGTCGCGTCCGCTGGTATAACCAGTGGAGGCAACAGACCCCTCACAATCTCCAACCCGCAGTGGAGGATCGTGAGAGGACCTAGATGGACTTACTCATCTGGGCGAGCAACCGTCATGACGATCAGGGGACGGTCTCCTCACAGCAGATCCACGCTCCGACGCTGGATGGGCTCCACACTAGGGCGTGCAGAGGAGACCAACGCAGGGGCGCGGACTGCCGAAACGGATGAAGAAGGCTGCGGGGACCCCTTCATGGTTCCTCCCGACATCTTCGGAGTCAAGACGTCCTTGGGCACCTTTCCTGCCGATCCATTGTCCGGTTTGGGCAAGGATGACGGGTTGGGTGGAGAGGAAGCCCGAAGGCTTTTCCCCTCCTCCCATTTCGTGCTCAAGCTCACTACGGAAGTCGAGACTGCATGGTCTCCCATAGGAGACCGTGCCTATGGCGACGCTTGCTTAGGAGGTGACAAACAGGAATCCAGTCCGGGAGGACAAAGCTCCTGAAACATCTGAGGAGGGTACTGAGGTACCCTTCCCAGCGAGAGACCCAGCAGTCTTTCCCGAGGAGAGACTGTGCTACCTTAGAAGATCGAGTCTTCTTGGGGAGAGGGATCCACCCTCCCCTTCCTAGCCCAATTGGACTTAGAAGAGGGAGGGGAAGAGGTAGGCGAAGGCGAAGACAAGGATGAAGACGACAATGACGAAGATGAAGACAAAGATGGGGATGGTTGACGAGCTCGCTTCTTCTTCTTCTTCTCAAGCAATGACAAGACTGCTTCCCCCAGCTTACTGAAGACAGACCAGGGGTCGACAGGAACTGGGGCAGGGACAGCAGCAGGGGCAACAGTCTGAAGGGACTCATGCTGAGGGCGTACACTGGCAGGAACAATTGGAGACACAGGAAACGTTGTGCGGTCCGGAGTAGGCACGGGTAACAGTGGAAGCGAGGCAGGAGGCGTGAGAGCATAGCTGGGAGGCAGCGGAGTGACCGAGCAGACCAGACCGGCAAGTGTCAACACTGAGATGGCAGGAGTAGGAACTGCACCATAGGCATGATGTGTTCCCACCGAGGTCACCACACTCCTCAGCAGCACAGCAGTGACGGTGGTGGTCATGAGAACTTCAACCGCGTGGGTAGTGGGGGGGGGAGCAGTACTCCCTCCTGCACAGCAGAGCTGATATGCTCGAGGAGCGAAGGAAGATCAGGGTTGCCAACCATCCCGAGCGACTCCCACGCCTGACTCAAACCAGGCAAAGGAACCAACCCTGTGGAAGACAAAGGCAGGTAGGGCCCTCCCCCCCCCCAACTCAGGGATCAGGGACCCTGGGTGAGGGGGGGGAACTGAGAGGAGTGTAGGCTAGGTCCACCGATCTCGCCTCCTCTGTGACCACGGATGCAGACACAGGGGACAGGGAGATAGATTCGGTGCTGGTAAGGGCCAGTAAGGGAAGGCCTTCGGGACTCAGATACGACGGAGAAGGATTAGCAACTATCGGAGTTGAAGGAGCCGAAGACAGCCCCTCCGACGCCTTAGTCTCCTTACGTTTGTATCTGGGCCACCGAGAGTACCTATCCCACTACTCGGGGACCAAAGCCTACACTCATTGCAGGGATCATCAACAGTACAATCAGGGGGTCCTTGCTCCTTTCCTACATTTTAAGCAAAGGGAGTGGGGGTCATTTAGAATCCACACTTTTACAGCAGACAAACCGCGCCACATTTTTTGTCCTTATCATCACAAACACGACAAATCCAGAAAAAACAAAGGCTTATCCAAATCATGAGTTTGTATCAGATCGTAACCACAATTACAAACAAGGGTTTGTATTTGTGTGTTAACAACTGTTATACTAAGGTAACCACCTCAAATCACAATTTTTGAAAGTAAATTGTATTTTTTGGAACCTAACTATACAAACCTAAGGTCCTTTACATTAGGTAATTACTAACTTACAAACCCAGAGGTCCTTTAGGCTGGCTGGAAACAGCTGTTAAACTCTTGAGCAAGGTGGTTAGGCAGTAACTACCACCAGGTAGGCCAGAATACCCACCTACCCGCATGTAAACATTCCAGCTTGCCTTTCGGTCCAGGTTCAGATTGAGGGGTGGCATGAGGTGGGCATAGTATGTAATGTAAAGGACCTTAGGTTTGTATAGTTAGGAAAAATACAATTTATTTTCAAAAATTGTTATTTGTTCCGACACAATATACAACCCCTCGGTCCTTTACATTAGGAAGACTCACTGGTTGGAGGAAGGAATCTGAGTGAGTCTCCTGAACTGACTGGAGTTCTGCACACCTGGGCTACTCCTCCTGGTCAAAAGAGCAAGGAGGAGGAGTACTGTGCCTCTGACATATTGATCAGAGTGTAGGAACTGCAAGATCAAATGTCAGATACTGGACCTTCTCACGTGAGTGAGGAAACATAACTCCTACGAAATAAGCTGGAAGGATCTAGAGTTGGAGGCAATAAGGAAAAGCCGAGATAGGGTTCCCTTATTGCCAGTCTCTCCTTCCTCCCCTTGCCAGAGGAAGGAGCGGAATTGCTTCTATGATTCTATAAGAAAAATAGAACAGGTACTCGATGTGTAGTCTTACCGCATCAGTGCCAGTTCCAGCAGCTATTGGTTCGAGTCCTATTCTCATCCCTAAGGAGAAGTTGGAGGATGGGAAAGGAGGAGGAAGAGAGGCCAGTCACTCTCAGAATCCTTCTCACTTCCAGAACCAACACCTTAGGCGAGATGCTACTCGTCCTCTTGAAGGAGCTGGATAAGACAACACAACTTGTTGAGCAGCCACCACAGAGCCAAGGAAAAAGGGTTCCAAGGGCCTGTGGGCAAGACCGTAGGAAGAAGACAAGAGTGTGGTCTAAGAGACCACGTCTTGCTTCCAGACCGACAGAAACTTCCGGAATGCGAGGGATGGACCAAGCCATCCACTTTGTGAGCTCTCGAGTGGAAGGTACCAGTATCGTTGTCGTCAGCTGCCAAATACCTCCTTTGATTGCTTCACGAAGTCAGGAGGAAGATGTGTCCTTAGACACTTCTTCCTTGGGAGAGACAGTACTAGTGAAAACGTTGATGACGTCCAGGTTAGGAATGTCAAGCCTTTCGATAAGTACCACAGCTCCCTATTAGGACAAAGTAACGAATGATCTGGATCATCGACACAAAGTCCAAGGAGGAGGGGAACAAGGACTCGAACCCGACAGTAGATGCCAATGGATTCGGAGTCCACCTACGACATCCAAGAAGGAGTCGAGGTATGATCCTCATCCCTGTTCTTCCATCTTCTACACCAATGGCAGGGTAAGGTGAAAGATGGTCCTAAGAGGGCATGTCTCTATCCGACAACTCCAGTAAGGTGCGTGCAGAGCACAGACAGGAACCCTAAATGAGTCACATGCCACCCAGGAAATAGTTCCCTGGGATAGCACGACTGAAGAAGCTTCTCGTCCGTAGCTAACTCTTGACTGAAGAGAAGGCTACTTCAGATAGAAGACTAGGTCACAAGGGCCTATGTTCGTCACAAATGAAAGGGAGAGAAGCAACCATCGGTGGAGAAGACGAGGAAGTCCAGACTTGATGAGCGACTCTGACCCGAGAAGAAGTTTCGACAACGACACCACCAGCGAAGACAGATCCAGCCCCTGGGACAGTGTTGTAGAGGACTTCAAGGGATATCCAGCTATATCTGTTGTCGCTCGGTGAGAAAGCCTGTGGTTGCAAGGAAAGCTGGAAAGTCTCCCAGTCCTGAACACACAGGGATGTACTGCCTCAAGAACCTCTTCTTGTGTAGCTGCTACAGGAGGTTGGGTCAAGCGGAATTCTTCTCGATGCCCCTGCAATCAGGTCGGATGAAGGCGAAGTCTTCAAGTATTTGTCTGTAACTCGGGGTGAGCAATGTTTGTGAACCTCTAGCGAAACAGACAAATACGGAGGGAAAAAACGTCGATATCGAGTTTTCCCCAAAAAGACAACATGCCTCACCAGAGCGGCCCCTGGTCTGGTATGAAGGAGTGAGAAAAAACTACCAACTTGTGTGCAGGGAGGCAACAGAAGGACGGTAGGGATTTCTCAGTCCAGCAGTCTCTGCATGAATCTTCGTGAAGAAAAGAGTGAGCAGCGTGTTCCGTCCCGATCACTCAAACCCGAGGCCAGGCTTCCCTACCAATACATCCCCACCAGGAATGCATCTGGTTAACTGAGCTGTCGAGTGTGCAATAGAACAACACTCGAGTACCTGCAAATGTTGAGATGAAACAGGAGGAAAAACCTATTGCCTCTTGTTTGTCGACAAATGCCACTACAGTACTGTGGTTTTGTTGTTCAACGAAACCAGTGAGTGCAGCAAAACCCATCCTGAATTCTCGGACGGCCAAAAGGCTGCCCTGAGCCCAGGACAGTGATGAGAAGGTACTAATTGTCTCAGTCACACAACTTCAAGTAAGTCGACACAAGATGTGAGGGGAATATGCAAGCATATTCGAAGGTTCCTTCAATCAAGCATTAGCCTAACTCTTTCCTCATACTTTGAAGAGGAAAGAAGGACGGAGGAATGGAAGCAGACTTCCATTCTGCACCATGGGGAAGCTTCTGCAAGATGACAGGGTACCGAGCCAATTAGCTCTAGCCGGGCTGGCATTTCCCAAATCGGGAGCATGGGAGAGGAGGTGGGATGGAAGTTCGATGGAAAGAATTGCCGAGACCTAAGGGAAATAGATACTTCTCCTGAAGGAATCCATTCCCAGGTCTTGGCAATGTTGCTGCCAGTTCCAGAGATTCGATAAGTATCATTTCGTCCAGGCATCAGCAGTTGCAATCTTCTTCTGAAACCTAAGACTTCTTAGCTAAGGAGTTGAGGGTGGCTGGCTTGAACTCAAGGTCGAGTTGAGATGACTAAGACCCAAAGGTCTTGGCCATTGTCCAAAGGACAAGCCAGTGCCCTGGTACGAACCTTGATTACCGAGGTATCTGGCAAATCTCTGAAAGAGAAAGGCAGAACCAAGTACAGGTTCATTCCTAAGGGTCGAGTCAACTCGGGACTTACAAAACCAGAGATCCGAATTGGGACAAAGTCTTTCTTAGCACCAGAATTGCCCACAAAACTGCAGTCAGCAAGACCCTCCGAGGCAAGAAGAATTCATATTCTGTTGAGGCAGGGGTAGAAGCTTGGTGTCTCGACCTGAATTAACTCCTTCGAAGGAAAGAATTCATCAGGTCGAGAACGCTCTTAGAAGCCAGGACCGCGGCGGTCCCCAACACTCTCAGCCCCTCGGGAACTGCAAGGGTTGTGAGTGATGAAGGTTATTCATTGGGGGAGCCGCGGTCCTGTCCCAAGGATCCTCGTGACGACGAATCGGCGCTAAGTTCTAAGAAAACACGGGGGCGATCGTAACATGAAGAGGAAGACCCTCGCTGTTTCTGAAGCGTGAAACTTCTGTACCTCTCCCCTTGGAGGGAGACCTTGAGAGATCCCATGAAACCCTCCTCAGCTACCTGGTTATACTACAAGAGAATCAGGGGACCAACACCCAAAGCACGCCAGGCAGCTGAACTCCGAAGATAATTTCGTCAGAGCTCTCTCTGTCCGTCTCGCGCCTCTCGGCACAACCGAGAGGAGAAGGGAACAGGTGAGGAGAAAGAGTATCCCTACCTGTCCTGCCAGTAAGATAAGCAGGAGAGGCAGACCATGAGCGATAATCAACCGAAGGAGATTACTGCCACAAGGGGGAAGAAGAGCACTTTTGCCGTGGCAAAGCACTTTCCTGGGAAGAGCAAAAAGTTCACTTGAACATAGCCGAGAACCCAAATCAGAAAAAACCAAGTACCCGAGCAGAGCCGAGCCGATCACGTGAATGCGATCCAGCTGGTTGGTATGCGGCGGACTGGGAGGCAGGCGGGGCGAGCCGAACCGAGCCAAGCCAGTCTGGCAAGCTGAGTCAAGCCGAGCCAGTCTCGTAAGCGCGACCGGGGGCCAAGCCGAGCCGAGCCAATCGTGCGAACACAATCGGAACTGGGCAGGCCGGAACTCGTCTACCCTGAACAATTGCTAGTTTCCCGAACTCTTAAACTCCTTCGAGGCCGGGGCCCCTCGAGAAGAAGGATCAAAGGGGAATTCTGTGTCTGCTATCTTGCATGCTCGAACCCTAAAGTTCAAGACACAAGAACGAAGCCTGGCCAAGCAACCGAAGCAGCTGGCGGGCAGTATTGAGACACCTGGCATCTCGGCACCCAGACACCAGGGCGTCTCAGCACCCAGACACCTGGGTATCCTGGCAACCAGACACCTGGGTGTCTCGGCACTTTCTCTCATCCTGTGCCTCTCGTAAGGAGAGTGCTCGTGATTCATAGAATTCGAGCCACCCATAAGACTCCCAAAAATCGGGAGTGGCTGCTTTGTTTCCAATGAGATCGAAAGAGCTAAGCACAGAACCAGCCTTAGACGCAGACTTCCAAGACTGGCAATGAGGGCGTGGCCTCGAGAGGCACCGCTCTCGTGGCCCCCGAAATGCAGATCCCACAGGAGAATGTGAATCGGTTCCCACCCGAGGGCGGCAAAGCCAATGAGAGAAACTTGTCTCCCGGAAGAGAGTCAGTCCCTTAGAAGTCCTGCAGGACTCCCAAAGGGAATCTCTTCCCTGCTTCTTATGATGTTCAAACCGACAGGATCGAGACACCAGGCTGGGAGCCCGACTGAGCACTGGCAAGCACTCAGGGAGTGCTTGCGGTGCTGGCAGGAAGAGCCGCGACACCTGGGTGCCTCGGCCCTTTCTCTCACACTGCTCCCGAACTGGGACCAGGAAAATCTCTCCAGACCAGATCGGGATACCTGATATTCCACAGAATCTCGAGCACTCGGAACGGCTCGCGAACGAGCGCCCGAAGCAGCCTCCGTCTTAGAGGCGGAACCTCTAGGACTGGGAACGGGATCGCAAACCCAGGTCTGCGTGCCCGCAGCTTCCAAAACACAAAACCCACGGCTATGCCAATCGGTTTCCTAACCCGAAGGTCAGGAAGAGCCAACGAGAGACCCACTGCCTCCTCGGAAGGAGGCAGTCCCTAGACATCCAAGGGCATCAAGGGAAGAAGCAGCCTTCCTCTCCTCCGGCCGACGGAGGTCTGTCCGATTCTCGGGACCCCCTTGGACCTTGGGAGAGGAAGGTAAGACGCAGCAGAAGATGAAATCGAAGTTAAGATGAAGAAGGCGGTGGCTACTTCCACAGGGCGGCTTCCATCACCTCCACTCTGACATCTTGTACAGGGTGGTGGACACGAAACATTGTAATCTTCATGGCAGTCCGGCAGGAACACAACGGACGCGGCCCAGGACACCACCACCACGAGAAGCAGCAGGCATGCTCAGGAAAGCTGATGCAGGAGCTACGGCAGCAGTTCGGAAGGCAGGGGCTAATGCAACAGCCAGGAACATCACTTCAACAGGGCGACTTCCTTCATCTTCACGCCAACATCTTCTACAGGATGGCGGACATTGTAACCTCTGGGGCAGCTGGCAGGAACACAAAGGAAGTGGCCCAGGGCACGACCGCCATCAGAAGCGCCAAGCATGATCAGGACAGCCGATGCAGGAGCTACGGTAGAGGTTCGGAGGGCAGGAGCTATTGCAACGGTCAGGAACGTCACTTCCGCAAGGCGACTTCCTTCCCCTTCACACTGACATCATCTACAGGATGGCAGACATCGAAACCTCCAGGGCAGCTAACAGGAACACAATGGAAATGGCCCCAGGCACGACCACTAGGAGAAGTAGCGGGCATGATCAGGACAGCCCATGCAGGAGCTATGTTAGCGGTTCGGAAGGCAGGAGCTACGGCAACGGACAGAAATGTCACTTGAAAGTCACCAGCAGCGACAGGAACGATCAGGGCGGCTGCGGCAGGAGACCAGGAAGGGCAGCCCAGAGACTCATCGAGTTGACAAGAGCATAACACAGGGAACAGCAGGAGCAGATGGACCACAGATATGCAGGAGGCATTGCAACAGCATACATGAAAACCAGCAATGACAGCGATCGATCCACATCGGTGGGAACAGAGTCAGAGCGATCCCGACGTGGAAATATGTCATCTAACCAGGTATTGTGGTCGATCCCAAAGCAACACTGAATGAATGTCGGGACTGCTTCATGCAAGATATCCTTTGATATATCCAGCCAACTACTGCTGTGTCTGCGATGCTCACTGTCAACCTGAAAGAAAAGCAAAGATGATTAGTAGAGGGAGACACCTCTCGATACAAGTGGAACTACCCTACGCAGTGGGAGGAGGTACTCTACAAGAGGTCGCCCGATCGCTCCCCACCCCTGGTCTTCGCCCGACGAGCGAGCGAAGAAGGCCAAGGAGAGAGATCTACTAAAGGGGAGTAGGAATAACCTACGGGAAGAGAAAAAAGGACGGAGGGGAAGCCACCAAGGGCGCCGTGGAAGCGGAACTTATCGACGACGCCCACAACCTCCTACCTGGCCCATAATTCTCCAAGCTCAGGCAGCGAGCAACACTCAGTATAAGTAGGAAGGAATTAGTGATGCCCCCTATAAACGGAGGGCGGAAGCCCAAGAAGGGAACGAACTCTTACATCCCGATGAATGCAGGGGAGTGAAGATATTACGTCCCAAACTTTATCTCCGAAAGTACAGGGGCGCCTTCAGTATTTACGTAAAGGGCTGCTGGAAGAGAAGCATTACCACTTGGTTACGCTACTCCAATTACGCCCTTGGTCGTCAAACCCAAGACACAGGCAGGGAACGACGGCTTATGCAAGGTTATCACAAATCGTGGGTTTGTATTAATAAATATCAAACACATGTATATATACACAAAAATACAGAAAGATCCCACCGGGATAATTAGAGCTTAACGACAGTCAGGCAGAGAGACTGAAAACACGTCAGCAACGCATGACGGCCGAAAGGAAACTGGAATGTTTACATCCGGGCAGGCAGGTATCCCCGCCTACCTGGCGGTAGTTACTGCCTAACCACCTTGCTCAAGAGTTTAATGGCCGTTTCCAGCCTACGCCTGAAAGTAATTCCCCTAATATAAAGGACCGACGGTTTGTATATCGTGTCGGAACAAATAAATATCAATAAACCTTAGCCAATGACCTTGGGTAGGCTTAGGGTATGCCTTGCAAATTAGGATGCCCGTGGCTCAAGAGACTTCACTACTGACAAAACGCACCTTTGGGCATTAAATAACACAAATATATACCCTATTAGCAGAGGCCTAGCCTATGTCACCAATACCCATAATACCCCAAGCTTAAAATTATTTATCTTCATAGATTTTGATACCCATCATTATCACTCAAATACAGTAGTAGTAATAAGGAAACAATTCTAAGTAAGAGCTCTGCACAGAATATTACCTTGGAAATTGATTTTTCCTCTACCTTTAGTGTTGCTGATGAAGAGGTGTTATCAATTGGTGGTCAATTATTATTAACCTCATATCTACCCAACATGGTTGGGGACCCTTTGGGAACGCGGGGTTTTGGGTGGGGGAAAGAAACGATGAGAGAAAGACCACACTGCCATGTTGTTGTTACGGAATGGTTCCGTGCATGTGCAAGTCATCAGGGAACCATATGTTTCAGAAGGGACTGGCTAAGGAAACCTGTTATAAAAGGAACTATACTAACCTATCATACCCTAACCAAACCTAACGTAGCAGGCAGTGTTCCTTAGTTGGGTGGCAGACCCCTGGTGAAGGAAACCACTTTTTACCAAATGTTCCCCTATAACACTGTGCATGCACGAAAGCATTCCAGGATGGCCAGCATACAACTTCTGAGGTTAATTACAGTCAACTGGCAAAAAATAACAGTAATTCTTGATAAGCAACCAAAATACTATAGAAAAACCACAGTTTTTTAAAGTAAATTGTATTTTTCCTAATTATACAAACCTGAGATCCCTTACATTAGGAATTACTTACAGCGAAGATGGAAACGGCCGTTGAACTTTCAAACAAGGTGGTCAGGCAGTTATCTACTGTCCAGTAGGTGGGAGTCCCGCCTGCCCAGATGTAAACACCCCAATTTGCCTTTCAGCCCACGTGTCAGATTGAGGGATAGCATGAGGCGGGCATGAAAATGAAATGTAAAGGACCTTAGGTCTGTATAGTTAGGAAAAGTACAATTTACTTTCAAAAACTGTGATTTGTTCCAACATGATATACAAACCATCGGTCCTTTACATTAGGTTGGAGGAAGGAATCTGAGTGAGTCTCTATGAACTGACTGGGGTTTGCTACACCTTGTGTTCCTTTCCTGGTCGACAGAGTGAGGAAGGGAAAACCTGACCCTGACAAAGTAATCAGGTTGTAGGAAATGCGAGATCAATTGTCAGACTTCTGGGCTTTTTTGTAAGAACAAGGAAGACGTAATCTCATACAAAATTGGCTAAGATGAAACAGAAAAAGTCGGTGACAGTAAGGCAAATATAAGTGTTGGGTTTGTCTTACTGTTAAGGTCTCCTTCCTCCCCTTAGTAGAGGAAGGAGTGGGTTTGCTTCTATGACCCTGAAAGGAAATAGGGCAGAGGCTCAAAGTGTATGCTTACCTGCATTGACCACCAGAATCCATGTCTGCTTTCTGCCCGCAGGGAGAGAGCCGGGGGAAGAGAAGGAGAGGCCAGTCACCCCCACACTCATTCTCACATCCACAACTGCACATCTTAGGCGAGATCCAGTCCTGTCCTGTTAGAGGAGCCGGATAAGCTACACAACTTGTTGAGCAGCCACCGCAGGTCCCAAGGAAAAGGTGTCCAAGGACTTGTGGGCAATATCCCGAAGGTAGAAAGAAGTGAAGGTGGTCTGTTGAGACCACACCCCCACTTTCAATACCTGAGGAACAGACAGGTTCTTCCAGAATGTGAGGGTCGGACGAATGCTCCGGACTTTCTGAGCTCTCGGGCAGAAGGTACTGGTGTCGCCTTCTCCAGCAGCAGAGTGCACTCTCCTTACTTGTCTCACAAAGCCAGAAAGAAATCATATTCCTGGACACCTCTTTCTTGGTCGAGCCAGCACTAACAAAGAGTCATCAACACTCAGGCCAGAGACATCAAGTCCTCTTCAGATAGCGCCACACAGCACTCTAACAGGACACAGTAGCATCTCATCTGGGTCATAGACAACAAAGTCCTACGTGGGGGGTCGTGAAGGACTCGAACCTAGCATCAGGGCTGATGGGTTCTGAGTCTTCACTACGAAATCCGGAATGAAATCAAGTGTAACTGATCCCCATCCCCTCGAGTGTTTAACATCGAAGAAAAGTCTGTGAAGTTCTCCAACTCTCTTTGCCGATGCCAGGAAATGCAGGAAGACAGTCTTGAGGGTCAGATCCCTGTCTGATGACTCTCACAAAGGCTCATACGTAATCGAGTCAGGCTCCTTGGAACGAGAGTTGCGTCCCATGCAGGGGGCCTGAGGTCCCTGGGTGGGCAAGACCTTTCAAAGCTTCTCATCAGTAGAGAAATCTCAAAAGAAGAGGAGATATCTACCCCCTTCAGACGCAAGACTAGGCCAAGTGTGGCTCTGTAGCCTTTTACAGCTGAAACAGAGAGAAGTTTCTCTCAGCGAAGAAAGACGAGGAAGTCCATGACCTGCTGAACAGTAGCTCCAACCAGAGAGAGATCTATGACACCAACCACAGAAGATGAACCACTTCCCCTGGTATATTACTGCAGAGGACTGCCTGAGGTGTCCTGCCATCTCCGCTGCTGTGCGACAAGAAAAGCCTCTTGCTTGCAGGAGATGCTGGATAACTGCCAGCCGTGAAGACACGGACTGTACTGCCTGATGGTACCAGTCTATGTGGGGTTGACACAACAGGTAGGGCTAGGGAGGAATCTCTCTTGGTGCCTCGGAAAGAAGAGCTAGCAGGTCAGGATACCAAAGAGCCTGGGGCCATTTGGGAGCCACCAGAATCATCCAGAGATTCGGGATGATCATCACTTGGCTGATCACCCTGTGAATCTGACAAAACAGAGGAAAGGCGTAGACATCGAGATTGTCCCACGGGTGTTGGAATGCGCCCTCCACAGCGGCCCATGGGTCCGGCACGACTAAACAGAACACCTGAAGTTTCTTGTTGTGCCGGGTGGCGAACAGATCTATGATTGGATGCCCCCACAGATCCAACAACCTCTCCGCGATGTCTGGGTGAAGGAACCACTCTGTCCCTATCACCTGATTCTAGCAGCTGAGCTTGTCTGCCACTACATTCCTCTTGCCTGGAATGTACCTGGCTGACAGCTCTATCAAGTGGGCCAGAGCCCACTCGTGCACCTACATTGTCAACTGATGAAGCGGAAGGGACAACAGGCCCCCTTGCTTGTTGACATATGCTACTACCATGGTGTTGTTGCTCATCAACACCACAGAGTGTCCCATCACTCGATCCTGAAACTCTTGGAGAGCCAGGAAGGCTGCCTTGAGTTCCAGGATGTTGATGTGAAGGTGCTTGTTGTCTTGGTGACACACTCCCAAAGTCAGCAGCTCCTCCAGGTGTACGCCCCATCCCTCAGTCGATGCGTCCAAGAACAGAAGCATGTCCAGAGGGGGAGTATGCAGGCCTCAGGCATACTCCTATTAAGAGGTTCCTGTCGTCCATCCACCAGTCTAAGTCCTCTCTCAACTCCCTCATAAGAGGAATGAGAAAGGACTGGGGGTCTCGAGACTGGGACCAGTACTCCTCCAGTCGCCACTACGGGGACCGAAGGTGCAGACGCCCATAAGGGACCAGCTTCTCCGACTGACAACAGGTGATCGATGACAACCTGCCATTGCTGAGCTGGCTGCTCCTGTCGAGACAGGAACAGCTGTGCTGCCTTCCTGAACCTGCTGATACAAGAGTCTAGGGGAAGACTCTTGCTGCTACCATATCTATTAGCATGCCCAGGTACTTTATCCTCTGCTTGGGGGTGAGATCCGACTTCTCGAGATTCACTACAATCCCTAGATTGTGGCAAAACTCAAGGAGCCGATCCGAGCCAGTCGTCGAGATACCTCAACAGACGTATCCCTTGCGAATGGGCCCAAGCTGACATAAGGGTGAACACTCACATGAACACTTGGGGAGTGGTTGAGAGCCCAAAACAGAGTGCCCTAAACTGGAACACTGTCTCCCCCAGGCTAAAGCGAAGGTACTTGCGGGAGGGTAGATATATGCATCCTTCAGGTCCACCGTAAGCATGAAGTCGTTCTCCCTGATGGAGGCAAGCATGGAACAAGTCATCTTCATTGTGAACCGAGTCTGGCAAACGAATCAGTTCAGGGGAGAGGTGTCTATGACTGGTCTCCAGTCCCCCGAAGCTTTCTCCACGAGAAAGACACAGCTGTCAAAGCCTGGGGACTGATCCGACATGACTTCCACAGCGCCCTTACTCAGCATGGCTTGCACCTCTTGCTTGAGTGCGAGATCCTTCGTCAAACCAGGAACGTAAGTAAGGAGACAGACCAGAGAGCTGGTAAGGGGTGGCCGAGACTCGAAGGGGAGTATATATCTCTCCCAAAGGGCATCCACTACCCAGGTTTTGGCTCCATGTTGCTGCCATGTTGACCAATGGTTCAATAGGCAACCCCCCACCACTGGCAGCAGCTGGAGGGAAACGTCGTCCCTAGCGTTTCCCCTTCTTCTTCACCTTGCCAACTTTACCGGACTGGAAAGAGTGCTGAAAGGGGTGCAATTGCCCGCCCTTCCCGGCAGAAGAAGGCTGGGTGTTCCTGCGGGAACCCTTCGAAGTCTGGGACTTCTTGGGGGCCGAGGAAGTGCTAGCTTAACACGAAGGCTGGCCCGCAGTGGAGTGCAAAGAGCCAGAGGTCATGGCCACTGCCTGTTGGACAAGGCGGCCACTGTCTTCGGCCCAACACTTGTCCACTTCAGCATCTACCAGCTCTCTTGGAAAGAGAGAGGTAGAACCATGCAATGGTTCGTTCCCTAGGGTCACTGCCAATTCGGGACCTACAGACCTGGCGAAACAAGAAAGGACTGCGTCGTTTCTCTTTAACAGCAGGTTTCCCCACAGGTTTGCCGTCTGGTGGGCGAGGTAAGAGATGGCTCTACCTCCACAATGGCACAGCCTCCCAAAAGCAGAGTCTTCCTCAGGCATGATAGCACCCGAGGAGGCAGCCACTTTGGATTCTGTGAATGACCACAGATCCAGCCAGGAGACTGCCTGGAGAGCCGCCATAGCAGAGGCCTCCAGAATTGCTGCTTCTTGCTGCGAAGGGAAGACTTCTTCTGCAGTAAGCTGCTGCAGCGAGAGACCCGGGCCTAGACGCACCAGGTCTGGGTCAACCTGTTTGGTCAGCAATGCCCTCTCTGTCGAGGCAGAAGAGGAGGAAGCAGCTTGTCTGAGCAGTTTGAATGAAGCGAATTCTTGTGCTGGGATGCCGGCAGGTGAGACGAGACCGTTACCGGCATCTTAGCAAAGGCTGTCATGGTCACAGTACTGGTGGTAGAGGTAGCCGCAGTGTGGGTTTCCACCGGAATGCCAGTCAGATGGGCTAGGAGGCCCTCCCAGGATGGAACACCGGAAAGACCCTGGTGGAGCCAGGCTGCAGTCAAATCACTAGCCTGCTTCCAGAGGGAAGCCTATACCGCCAAACCTGATGTGGAAAAGGTTGGGTTAGTGGAAGGAGTCTCCTCTCGCTCAGGGGGGAAAGTTTCCCCCATGGGGCGAGGAGAGGCCCCCGAGAAGAGGTCGTCCCGATTGTACCCCACAGCCGTTCCACGCCCGATGAAGCAAGCGAAGAAGATGAAGGGGAGTCCTCTCCCGAAGGAGAGGCACCCAGAAGAGGAAGCTTGCCGGGAGAGAGAAATGATCCTGAAGGGTTTGCCACCAAGAGAGTCATCAGGGCATATATCCCTCAGATGACGCCTTGGAAGGCTTCCCCCAGTTCAATGGCCGATTCCAGCTGCGCTGTAAGTAATTCCTAATGTAAAGGATCAATGGTTTGTATATCATGTTGAAACAAATCACACTTTAGTAACATCCCCTTTTTTAAGAGTAAAATGCATTTTTCCTAACATACAAACCCGAGGTCCTTTACATATGGGGAATACTTTTGGCATAGCTGAACTGGCCACTAAAGACTCACAAGGCATGAGTTGGTATTACTACCAGCTGGGCATGTGGTTGGTAACAGTGGGAAGCCCACAGTATCAACTGCTCAGCTTCACACATTCACTTTACTTTCAGGTCTAGGGCAGATTGTGGGAGGCTGAGGTGGGTAACCTGAGTAAAGGACCTCGGGTTTGTACGTCAGGAAAAGTGCATTTACTCTTAAAAAAATGCGATTTGTTCCTACACAAATACAAACCCTTGGTCCTTTACATATGGGGACTCAAGATTCGGTGAGAGGAATCTGAGTGTGTAGGTCTCTGAATGACTGGAAGTTCAACACACTTTATGTTCACCTGGGGTAAGAACCAGGAGGACATGGCCACTGGACCATGAGCACGTTATGAACTGTGGTGTCATGGACCAGTCTACTAGACTGGTCCTTGCTGTGACGAGGTTACGGTATGTAAACGATCACACAGCGAGGTGAAAGCCAGAGAGAACCCTTCCCAGCCACATAAGGGGTGATTAGGAAACGTCAGAATAAGGACCAACATAAGGAATGGGTTTGGTAATTAGCCCACAACCCCCTTCCCTGCCTTGCAGGGAAAGAGGACATTACATCTAATGTGTACCTGGAAGGCAACAAAGATAGGACACTCAAGGAATGAAGCTTACCTGTGTCAGACGTCTGGTTCAGCTTGTAATGGCCTAACTCTCTGCCCAACAGAAAGGGTTGGATGATAGAGGGGAAGAGAGCGCCAGTCACTCACCTTTCACGCCCAATCACGCACATACAACAGATGAGACGCAACTCTGTCCTATACGGGAGCTGGGTAAGTTACACAACTTGTTGAGCAGCCACCACTGGCCCCAAGGAGAAGGTATCTAAGGACTGATGGGTAACGTCCCTTAGGTAAAAAGAGGCGAATGTGGTCTGGCGTGACCACACGCCCGCCTTCAGTACCTGCTGAACCGACAGGTTCTTCTTGAATGCTAAAGAGGACGCAATCCCCGATTTCGTTAGCACAGGGGCGTACGGAGCTGGTGATGTCCTCTCCAGCCGTTGCATACACTTTCTTGATAACCTCACGAAGCCAGAAAGAAATCGTGTTCTTGGACACCTTCTTAGGGGTCCCGGTGCTAACGAAGAGTCGCCAACACTCAGGCCTGAGGTGCCGTGTTCTCTTTTCATATAGCGCCGTAGTGCCCGTACAGGACAGTCGCAACTCATCAGGGTCATTATCTACAAAGTCACTCAGGGATGGGATCCTGAAAGACTCAAACCGAATGTCAGGGACCGCTGGGTTTTGAGTCTTCGCTACGAACTCCGGGACAAATTCGAGCGTCACCGAAGCCCATACCCTTGAGTGTCTAACCGTAAAGGAAAGTCCCTGTAATTCGCTAATCTTCTTCGCTGATGCCAGGGCTAGAAGGAAGACAGTCTTGAGAGTCAGATCCCTGTCTGTGGCCTCTTGTAGTGGCTTGTAAGAGGCACGAGGTAGGCTCCACAAAACGAGAGACACGTCCCACCTGGGGGGCCTCAGTTCCCTGGGTGGGCAAGACCGTTCGAAGCTCTTCATCAGCAAAGATATTTCCAAGGAGGACGAAATATCGATGCCTTTCAGCTTCAGGACCAAGGCTAAGGCCGCCCTGTATCCTTTTACTGCTGAAACTGATAAGAGTTTCTCCCAACAAAGAAATCCGCTACCTGCTGAAGAGTGGCTCTGACTGCAGAGTAACCCCGTCTACGACACAAACCACAGAAGACGGCCCACTTACCCTGGTAAACCGCTGCGGAGGACTTCCTGAGGTATCCTGCCATCTCTGTCGCTTCTCGGTGAGAAAAGCCTCTCGCTTGCAAGAGATGGTGGATAACCTCCAGGCAAAAAGAGACAGGGAGCCCACGGCCTGGTGGTACCGTTCTGCGTGGGGCTGATGAAGCAGGTTGTACCAGAGGGGAAGCTCTCTCGGAACCTTGGAGAGCAGAGCCAGCAGGTCTGGATAACAAGCGGCTTCCGGACGCTTGTCCACCAGGATCATTTGAAGGTTCGCCGACACCAGAACCCGACTGAGAACTGGGCGGAGACAGAACGGGGTAAAGGCATACACTTCGAGGTTGTTCCATGAGTGTTGGAAGGCATCTTCTGCAGCTGCACACGGGTCTGGTACGACAGAGAAGAAGGTTGGAAGCTTCCTGTTGTACCAGGTGGCGAACAGATCGGCTACTGGACGCCCCCACAGATCAAAGAGCCTGTCCGCCATGCTCTGATGGAGAGACCATTCGGACACCACTACCTGATCCCAACGGCTGAGTGTGTCCGCCAGGACATTCCTCTTGCCTGGAATGTACCTGGCTGACAGCTCCACAGAGTGCCCAACTGCCCATTAGTGCACCTGCAACATCAACTCGTGGAGAGCTTGGGAGACTTACTTGTAGACGTATGCCACCATGGTCGTGTTGTCGCTCATCAACGCCACCGAGTGTTCCATCAAATGGTCCTGGAAGCACTGAAGACCTAAGAATGCTGCCTTCATCTCCAGGACGTTGATGTGAAGGTGCCGGTCATGTTGGTCCCACACGCCTGAAGTCAGCAACTCCTCCAGGTGTGCGCCCCAGCCCTCCTTTGATGCGTCTGAAAAGAGAAGCAAGTCCGGAGGGCAAAAAGACAGAGGTGTCCCTATGTAGAGGTTCCTGTCGTCCAACCACCAGGCTAGATCGTCCCTCACCTCCTGAGAGATGGGGACGAGAACCAACTGGGGCTCCCGAGATTGATCCCAGGAGTCCCTCAGTCTCCAGTGGAGAGACCGAAGGTGGAGCCGACCGTGCAGAACGAGTTTCTCCAAGGACGACAGGTGGCCAATCACGTCTTGCCATCGTTGAGCTGGCTGGTCCCGTTGTGTCAGGGACTGCCTCGCCACCTTCCTGAACGTGCTGATCCGAGCCTGAGAAGGAAAGACTCTGCTTGCTGCCGTGTCGATCAGCATGCCCAGATACTGAGTCCTCTGTTTGGGAGTGAGATCCGACTTCCGAAAGTTGATCACGACACCCAGTTCGTGACACAACTCGAGGAGACGATCTCTGTCCTGTAGCAAGTGCAAGTGGGAGCTTACCAGGATCAACCAATCGTCGAGCTACCTCAGTAGACGAATCCCAAGCGAATGGGCCCAAACTGAAATGAGAGTGAACACTCTCGTGAACACCTGCGGAGCGGTCGACAGACTGAAACAGAGAACCTTGAATTGATAGACCACTCCATTGAGGACAAAGCGAAGGCACCGACGAGACAACGGGTGAACTAATACCTGGAAGTATGCATCCATCAAATCGACCGTCAACATGAAGTCGCCCTCCCTGACGACCGACAGTACCGTCTCCATCGTGAACTGTGTCTGGCGAGCGAAACGATTCAGGGGAGAGAAGTCACAGGGACTGCACTACCTGGTGGTGCAGCTCTAAGTGGGGTTGAACAGCAGATTGGGCTGGGGAGGAATCTCTCTCGGTGCCTCAGAGGGAAGAGCTAACAGGTCGAGATACCAAACAGCCTGGGGCCATTTGAGACCCACCAGAATTATCCTGAGATTCGAGGTGATCACCACTTGGCTGATCACCCTGCGAATCTCTTCATTGGCTGAGTCGGTTGAGCTTCAGTTTGTCACTCGATAGGCCATAGTTCAACTCCCCCAGCCGGCTGATGAAGAGTTAGAGGAATTTATTTCTGGTGATAGAAATTCATTTCTCGCTATAATGTGGTTCGGATTCCACAATAAGCTGTAGGTCCCGTTGCTAAGTAACCAATTGGTTCTTAGCCACGTAAAATAAGTCTAATCCTTTGGGCCAGCCCTAGGAGAGCTGTTAATCAACTCAGTGGTCTGGTAAAACTAAGGTATACTTAACTTTTGATCACCCTGCGAATCAGACAAAACAGAGGAAAGGTGTAGACGCTGAAGATGTCCCAAGGGTGTTGGAATGCATCCTCCGCTGCAGCCCATGAGTCCAACACAACCGAACAGAAGACCTGAAGTTTTCAGTTGTGCCAGGAGGCGAACAGATCTATGACTGGATGTCCCTGCAGATCGAACCACCTCTCCGTTGCATCTGGGTGAAGGGACCACTCTGTCCCTATCACCTGATTCTGGCAGCTGAGCTTGTTTGCCACTACATTCCTCTTGCCTGGAATGTACCTGGCTGACAGCTCTACTGAGTGGGCCTCTGGCTCTGCGTTGTCAACTGATGAAGTGGAAGGGATACCAGGCCCCCTTGCTCGTGGACATATGCCACTATCGTGGTGTCCCAACACTCAATCCTGAAACTCTTGGAGGACCAGGAAGGCCATCTTGAGTTCCAGGTGTTGATGTGAAGGTGCTTGTTGTCTTGGTGCCACACCCCCCAAAATCAGCAACTCCTCCAGGTGTGCGCCCCATCCCTCGGTCAATGCACACGAAAACCGAAGCATGTCCAAAGGGGAAGTATGTAGGTCCTGTCTCACCAGAGGTCTTGGCCACTGCCTGGTGGACAAGGTGGTCGCTGTCTCCAGCACGACATTTGTCCACCACAGCATCTACCAGCTCTCTGGGAAAGAGAGGCAGAACCCAGTGACGGTCCATTCCATAGGGTCATTGCTGACTCGGGACCAACAGAACTGGTGAAGCGAGAAAGGACAGAGTCTCTTCTCTTAAGCACCTGGTTTGCCATCTGGTGGGCAATGTAGGAGATGGCCTTACCTCCAGACTGGCACAGCCTCCCGAAAGTGGAGTCCTCCCCAGGCACAATAGTGCCCGAGAAGGCAGCCACTTTGGATACTGTGAAAGACCACAGATCCAGCCAGGAGACTGCCTGGAGAGCCGCCCCAGCAGTGGTTTCAAGAGTCACAGTCTCTTGCTGTGAGAGGGAGATTCCTTCTGCAGTAAGCTGCTGCAGCGAGAAACCCAGGCCTAGACGCACCAAGTCTGGGTCAACCTGCTTAGGCGGCAATGCCCTCTCCAAGGGGGCATAAAATTGCTTCTGTTGAGGCAGAGGAGGAGGAAGTAGCTTGTCCAAGCGGTTCGAATGAAGTGAATTATCTTGTCCAGAAACCATATTATTCACCTGATCAAGAACCCCCTCAGCAAGTGTGGACCACAGCAGCCCCACCAAAACCTTGGGTTCCTTATTCGGACCCCAGAGGGATTTGAGGCACGAAGGACGATCCACAGATGGTGGTCCCTTCCCCAAGGTCGTTGTGCTGACGAATCAGCGCAATGACCTCTACAAAAGTCCTCTGTATTTCAGGGGTGTCCGCATTTTGGGGGAGAGGACCCTTGGGTCCTTCCAGTGGGTGGTCCTCCCAATCTACTCTCCCGGCAAGAGGGAGAACCTCGGCAGACCCCTTGGATCCTTCCTGCATTATGTGGGCCTACAACCTAGTCAATTCCAGGACCAAGTTAGGAACATATGCCCTCGTACTCAAACTCTGGGGAGACGACTCTCCAGAGTTCCTCCTGTCCGACTCGCACCTTGCAGGGAAACCCCAGGATGTTGAGGGGACAGGCAAGGAGGATCAGGCACCGCCTGTCCGCCAACACCTGCATGTGATGATGGCAACAAGTCCAGAAGAACGCTTTTTGCCTTGGCAAAGCATTGTCCTGAGGAGAGCGAGGTTCACGCGAGCCGAGCCGAGCCCGAGCCTACGACTCGACCAAGCCAGGCTGAACATTTGAATGTGACCGTGGACTGGGTGGAGTCGAACGTGCACCTGGCTGGTGAGAACTTGCACTGTCCTCTTGACGGGCCCCAGTCTTCTTCGAGGACAGCACCTCTCAAGAAGACTGTACAGGGGACCTCCTCTCTGTCTCCCGAACACAAGAGGCCAAAGCATCTACCTGGGAACCTTGCTTGGCACTAAAGGAAGTGCCAGCAGGCAGAGCTGAGTCACCTGCAGGTCTTGGCTCTTTCTCTCATCCTGGTTTGGGATACCCAAGTCTCCTTAGAGACCTGGGTACTTGGAGTGGCTTGCAAACGAGCGCCCGACACAGTGCCAGCCTTCGTAGCGGACTTCTTAGGCATGGCAATGGGTGTGCAGACTGAGGTTTGCACGCCCGCGGCTCCCGAAATGCTAGACCCAGGGGTCAACAATTCGGTTCCCTGACCCAAAGGACGGGAAGAGCCAACAAGAGATCCCACTGCTTCCCCTGTGGAGGGAGGCAGTCCCTTAGAAGTCACAGAATGGGATTTCTTGGGGGGAGGGGAGGAGAGACAGCCTTCTTCTTAGACTGAAGACCCTTGGAAGAAGGGGGGAGGAGGTAGCAGACGATGACGATAACGAAGACAACACCTTCCTAGGTCTCTTCTTCAACTTCTTCTCTGTCATCTTCTTCAGGATGGCGGTCAAATCCCCTATCCAGGAGGGAGCAGCAGAAGTCACAGGAGCAGCCAGGGTAGCAGAGACGTCAACAGATGAGACTGGGGCAACCGGGGCACCCAGTCCAGGCCAGGAGCAAAAGAAGCCAGGAGCAGTGACGGGCGACCGGAACAGCCTGGACAGGTGGGGAAGCCAGGACAGGCCGAGAGCCAGGTAACCTAGGAGGCAGGACTGGGATAGCCAGGGCAAGTGGAGAAGCCAGGAAAGCCCAGGAGCCAGCAACACCAGGAACAGCAGTTGCGGGAACCATAATATGGGGCACAAATGAAGTCACCATCACGGAGGGTCCTGGCTGGAACAGCGGGGCCAGGAAGCCAGGCGGGAGTGGCACTGCGTGATGGGATGCCAGTGCGGCAGTCACCTGGGTAGCCAGGTGAGAAAAGAGTCACAGGGCACCTCAGCAAAAGTGGTCTTCATAACGGTGCTGGTAGTAGCAGCAGCCGCGGCGTGGGTCACTACCAGGGCACCAGAGATATGAGACAGGAGACCCTCCAGTGATGGTGAAGCCAGGTTGAAGCAAGATCTAGAGCCTGCTCCCCACGAGAAGCCTCTACCACCATACCTGAAGACAAAGTCGGATTAGGGGAGGGAGACTCCACCGCTCTGGGGGAAAAATTCCCCTGGAGCCGAGAAGCCCGAGGTGAGGTCGTCCTGACTGCCTGCAGCCTGAAGGGTTAGCCACCAAGGAGTCATCAGTGTAACCTCAGATGACACCTAGGAAGGCTTTCCTCCAGTACTGTTTCCACCATTCAAACCTCGCCCACTGCTCAGCCAACCAAGGCAACACTCAGTACAAGGAGAATAACGGGAACACACACGCCCCCTGCAAGAAGAGCAAAGGGCATGCAGGTCCACCTGAACTTTAGATCGAAAACTATTACATTTCTTCCCACCAACCCAAGGACACATGCTGGGGGAAGGCGGGCTTACGAGATTTACTTCATTCTTGAGCATTCATGATAGAGAAATGAATACACAATGCATACAGCAAATAGAAAATATTCCAGCGGGAAAACAGCTCAACGGAAGTCCAGGCATCAGAGCGAAGCAACACGTCTGTACCACACGGTGGCTGAAAGCAAATTGGAATGTTTACATCCAGGCAGGAGGGCAGTAGTTAACTGCCTAATCACCTTGTTCGAAAGTTCAACGGCCACTTCCAGCTTCACTGAAAGTAATTCCAAATGTAAAGGACCTATGGTTTGTATATCATGGCGGAACAAACTCAATTTCCAAGGTAATACCTAATGCAGAGCTCTTACTTAGTTCTACTGATGATAATAATAATAATAATAATAACAACAATAATAGGCTAATAATAATAATTATAAGGTATTATTGCAGTAAGAGGCAACACGCTGTTATGACATAGAAATATTTTCAAACTGATTTTGATGTGGTTAGCACGAATTTCACCTTCAATTTCGTCGGAAATTAACGGTTTTAGAGCTAACTCCATGTACATAAGTGGACTTTAGCTTTCACTACAAATGTCAGAATGCTCTCCTGAATCTGAGTGGTTCACAATATGGTCCATGTGAATGAAGGACACATTTGATAGAGAGGGTGGAAAGGAGTCCATGCCACAGATATGATTACAGATGGCCCTCTGCTCCTGGATCTTGCTTTAGTACCTGAGACCTAACTGATAGGTGAGCTCTCATTCTTCCATATAGCTCCAAGAATGAGGAGAGTTGGAACCAGATCTATTGGAACTGGTGCAGGCAGCACTGCTGTCTGAGCTGTGCCAGTTGCAGCTGGAGCCAACCGAGCTGGCTGCCAGGTGGAAGCCTAGATGCCAGAGGTGAGCCCTAGGTGCCTAGAGCAAGAGCTGAGGCTAGTTGGTGCCAGGCGAGCCGGAAGTCAGGTGAGGAAAGAGCTCAGGAGCAGGTGGATGTCTCCTAAAAGAAGAACACAGCACCTGGGAACGAAAGCTGGGATGCTGATGAAATGAAGTCACTTGGGAGCTGGTGTGCAGGTAGGCCGGGCCGATGATTAATAAGGCAAAATACAGTTATTGGGTTGATCTCTGTCATGGTCTCTTTCTTCCTGCAAGAAAGGAGGTTGTTTATTGACTCCAACGAGCCACTGTTCCATTTCTGCTCGCCCGTGGAAGAGAGCCAGATGGGAGAAAGAAGAGAGGCCAAACAATAACCTCCATTCTCCTTCATCACACAAACACAGGCGCAGATGCATCTCTGAACCCGCTAAGGGAGCTGGATAGTTGGCATTGGTCTGTGCTGAAGTTGTCACCATTAGACCCGCAAACCAAGGACTTGTGTGCAACATCCTGCAGGAAGGAGAAGGTATTGTTATCACACCGCCTTCAGCTCCTGTGGCTCCAATATACTCTTCCAAATGCAGGAGCCGGGACTGCCACGACTTTGTGAGCCGCGAAGAAACAGGTCACTTCCGATCGGGCTTCATTTGTCGTGAGGAAGATGTGCCCCTGCATCACTTCCTTCCTGGGCAGTACTGGCGAACGTTGACGACATTCGCGTTGAATGTCGACTTCGAAAGCATCACAAACATCGATCAAAGCTCAGCGATCAAGAGTGACTCGAACTCATCAGTCGACGCCATCGGATTTGGAGTTCACTCACGACACCGAGAAGGATGACCTCACCTCGCCTCTTCCATCTTCTGCCAGCGCCGGGTAACATGAGCAAGAGGCTAATAGTCTTCATCCGACCACTTCCGCAGGGCTTAGTAAGCACGATAGAATCCCCAAATCCAGCCGCATGCCACCTCTGTGTCATTCTTGGGACAGCATGACGGAAGAAAGCTGTTCGTGGCAATCTCTCGACAGAGAGCCAGCGCTACTTGAGCAAAGACTAGCCGCAGGTTTACATTTTCAAAATTTAGTGAGAAGACCTCGGGCGAGTAGCACGTAGTTCAGACTTGACATGATTTGTCTCGACACACATGCAAGACTATCTGAGTCTCGGGACAGTAAGCAGAGACTTCAAGGGATATTCAGCAGTATACTGTTAGCCAGTAAAGCTCTTAGTGAGCGGGATTTTAACCATGTAATGCTCACAAATGCTTGTAGTTGCACAGAGATGGTCGCCGAATTCTTTCCGATGCCCGCAATCGCCCGAGCGAGCTATTCAATTGTAATCAAGAGCAATGCTCAGAACCCCAGCCAAACGACAACACGAGGAAAACGTTGATTATCGAGCCACTGCGCATGCCACATGCCTCGGTTCGGCAGCGGCGGTTTAGCAGTACCACGACTTCGTGCGCAGGAGGCAACAGCAGTATTCCGGCAGATTTCGTCGCCCGCAGCGAGCCCGCAAAGAGTGAGCAGCAGTCGTCTCCGAACACCAAACCAGCCGTAGTCATCAACACATCCTTCACCAGGATGCATCTGGTTACTGAGCTGTCGAGTGCAATAGAATACCGAGCACCAAATGTCGAGCATAGCAGTGGGAGACGTTCCTTCCTGCCTGTTTCCACAAAGTCACCACTGTGGTTTTATTGTTCAATGAAAATATCTCTGATGCTGACGGCTGCAGCCCCGAGCTCCAGTCGTCGAAATACACCATCGCCGCTCCATCGTCTTTACCAGCGTGCCCATTCTCAACCTGCATCCGTGAGCAGATCACAAAGACACTGAGGAATATTTAGTTGGATATTCGAAGGTTCATAAGCATTAGCCTGGTCCTTTCTTCATACTTAGCAATCAAGACTTCCATTTCCTCCATGGGGAAGCTGCAAGATGACGGGAACCGAGACAATTAGCTTGAAACGGGCCGGCATTCACCGGGAGCACGGGAGAGGCTTACGGAAAGAATTGTCGAGACCCAGATTTCTTTAGCGACCCATTCCTGCGTTCGGCAATGCTGTTGTCAGCTCCACCGATAAATATTTGTCCAGCATCAGCAGTTGCAATCTTCTTCAGCTCAACACCGAATGAAATGACCACCATGCAAGATATTCTGATATAGATATCCAGTCAACTAATGTCGTTCGCAATGTCGTCAACTCAAAGAAAACAAAATATGACAGTGAGGAGGGCTCTCCGCCATTGCGGGGAAATAGTTTACGCTGCTAGGAGCATTGCCAGTTGTTTCCTTCGTAGCCACTGACGACGAGCGAAGAGGGCGAAGGAAGGAACCCACGGAAGAGAAAAGTTTACTATGGGCTGAAAGGAATTTATCGACGACGCCTCAGAACATACTAAGAAACAAGCAGGCGACAACATCAGCAAAAGAATAGTGATGCTCGCACGGAGGGGGAAGGGACGATCTTGTCGTCCGGAGCGATGGGCGTGCCGTCCTAAGTGTATGGCGCCTTCCAGTATTACAGCGTCGTTGGAGAGCATTGTTATTTCGGCCATGCTATGTTTGCCGCCAAACCTTCGCATCACAGGGAACGTGTTGGCTGGCCAGTGTTGAACAATCGCGGGTTTATTATTAAATATCAAACAATACGCACAGGCGCACAGTCGCAGAACAAAATACGCAGCAACGCCGACGGCCGAGCAACCAACAGCGACTCCAGCAGGTATCTCGTCATCAGTCGTTTCAATCACCTGTTCAAGAGCGAACACAGCTTCAGTTTCACGCCCGAGTATTCATCGGGGCGACCGAGGTTTGTATTGTGTCGAACAAATGAGCCCTGTTGTTTGTTGAGCACTTCATGAGGCTATCAGTGCTTGCAATATAGTGGGTGTTTCTTTTCATCAATAAATTGTTAAATAATTACCTGAGAATATTTCTACATTACTGGGAAGTTTTATATCGGCTGTTTCTAGTTTACGTAGTTAAGGTAATTATGATATTGTAAATGACATTCGACAGCATCATTTCTTGTTATTAGTAATAAAAATTATCGAACGCTGTCGAAAGCCCGAAGCTATCTGGTTGGTTTTTTGGTCGAGTTGGCAAAACTTAGTATTTCACACTTAATTATTTCGTTGTTCGTTTTGAGCAAAGTCGTCATTAAATCTTCCAAGAATAATAGGTTAGCCAGTAAATTGATGCTTAAAGAATCGAAATATAATTAAAGATGAAACACTTGCTTTTGGGCATTTGATATAACCTAAAAATACCGGGATTTAATACGGTGTTGTATTGAGCACCATTTACGTTCTCCTCATTAATGCTATTTATTACATTTACTCTGACATATATGTAAATTCATTTGTTGAGCGATGATAAAGTTGATAAGAGGAATATTATATGCATCACCATATAAGTGATATAAATAATGTTTTCATCAATATAAAATAAAATTAATCTTTTCCACAACATTCAACTGCATGTTTACTGCTTAAAGACAGCATTAACATATATACGTTATAAATAGCGCGCATTGGTAAGATCTAAATTTTCGGCACATTCGGCTTCTTGCAAAATATCACATACTCTGTTTACATCATATTCGCGGCAGTAATACCCGTGGTTGCATTCACCACAGTTGTAGTAACTTTCTTCTGCAGAAAATTAGTTTCGGTGATAACGATAAATGTTCGAACCATTGTTCTTGTCTATTCCTTAACACGAAGTTCAATCTCGATCCTCCTATTATTTCAGTTCTTCACTTATATGCATTGATTGCCAAGTCACTTCCGTTTTCATACGTGAGGCTTCCGTTGCCGCTAAGACGCCACCACGCTTTATGCTTGTGTGCCACCATTTAGTTCATCTGTGTTAATACCCCGAGATGTGGACACGACGAGTCCAATACCGGCTGCCTTGATCCCATTTCAAACAGTCAAGATACCAGTTATCGTTTTCCCACTCACCATTAATTTTCGGCAAGATTTAGGCATCACCGTTTAGCCACTGGGGGAGCACCGGAGAGGAGGTGATTTAGGTTCGATGGAAAGACAGCAGAGACTCCAAGGGAAATACTTCTCCTGAATGACCATTACCAGGTTCAATGTTACAGTCCCAGAGACCGAAATTATCAAAGCTCATCCAGTCGTAGTCTTTCTCTTCCGAAGACTGTTTAGTTGCGAGTTGAGGCCAGCCACAGCCGGACTACATCTGTCCAAAGGACAAGTCAGCACCTGGCATAGAACCTGATTACCGAGCATTCGCAAACTTCCGAGCAGCAGAACCAGCGCCGTCTCGCTTCCTGGGCGGTCACAGATCTCACGGTCAGTACAGGACAAAGTCCCCAGCAACAGAATTAAAAACCGCAGTCGGCACACTTTCCGAGGCAGAATTGATATTCCGTCGCGCTGAGCTGAATTACTCTTCTCGGCCAAAGAATCATCGTGTCGGCACGCCCGAGTTAGAATCGCGGCGCCTTTAACACCTTTCGTTCCTCGAATCGTGGTGTTGCAGTGATGAAGGTTATTCATTGGGTATTACTTGCGTTGTCCCCGCAGCGACCGATCGGGCGCTGGCCCTTCGAAAACACGGCGATCGTACCCGAGCCGAAGCATGAAACTTCTGTACTTCCTCCATCTCTGTTCCTCTCGAGTTATTCGTTTACCATTTGAATCTGGGGATCGACACTACATCAGGTATTGAACTCAAAGATATTTGCCGAGTTTTCTTCACCACCACGCCGGAACAATCTATTTATGAACAGCAGGTGAGTAGTCTCAGCCCAAACTGCCAGTAAGAAGGCGTGAGAGGGACGTAGCGATATCAACCGAAGGAGATACGTTACATGGGGAAGACATTTGTTTCGCAGCAAAGCGCCGCATCCATCGGCGGGTCGCTATTTCTTAACACAGACGGTCGTCATGACTGCACAGCAGATGCAAACAAAGGCGGGGAAAACAAATAAAACACAAACAGCTTAAAATACCTTATTTACAATATTTACAAGTGAGTCAGGCCCAAAAGCAAAACCATAAATACAAAAGTTGTAGCAGTAAAGCACTAAACAAAAATCGTTGTAAATAAACAGTAGTTTTTAAGAAAGGGTAACAAATAATAGCAAAAACAAACAAACGCTCACATACGCTGTAACAGGGAATAAAACTCATTAACCACAAAACTCCGATGGAGTCAGACAGTTCAAGATGAAAGAAGCCAGGTCTGTCATACCATTTCACACAAAATTACTGTAGGCGCCAATTAACGCCAATCTCCAAAATGCTCGTTGTTGTTGCCACTGTTTACTTCTGCTGTTCACAGATCATTAGAAACGCAGCCACGACAGAACATCAAAACAAAACTTCTGAAGCAGTAGCAGCAATTCACAGTAACGATGGAACTGGCGTTCGCAAAACCATCACTTAACGTGACACTAAAGAGCAAAGTCACTCGAACAACCGTCCGAGTAGTCGGTGCCGGCCTGTGCTGGCATGGGCCGACCGGGAGGTAGTCGAAAGCCAGTCGGCGTCAGTCGAAGTCGGTTAAACGCCAGAGCGCGATCGCCGACGACAGTACAACACATCGAATGCCCGTCGTAAACAATCTGCTTCTCGAACCACCGGCGCGTCGCCCTCGAGAAGAATTAGTGCTGGAATTTGTGTTCCGTTATTTGCATGCCGAACCCCAAAGCCATAGACGAAGCCAGCTTCCGGTCACAGCCGGCTAGCAATACAGAATACCCGGCGTTCGCAGACACCAACCGGCATTCCGCCTGTGCCGTCGGCGCCGCGACCAGAGAATCAGTTACCCACACCAGCCGGCGCCAGCTTGCACCCAAGACGAGCAGCTGCTACGCTCCAGACACAGACAACAGGATGCGGCCTTCAGAGGTCGCCGCCATGCCCGGATCCAGGATCTCACAGATATCGCAACGGGCTCGCTCGAAGAGCCAACGAGGAACTCCGTCTTCCCGAGCATCAGACTTATGTCCCCGCAGATTCCTCGCAATTCTTCTGAGCGCTTCTGATGTTCTGAACCGACAGAGTCGAGACACAGGCTGGGAACCCGACCAGTTATTCGGCAGTTACTTGGTGAGCGCCAGGTAGTGCCGACAGAAGAATTTCAGATATTACTGGCGCCTCGCCCCTATTCGCCTCTCGCCTCGACCGCCTGCAAACAAACCAGATACACACCATGAACCGAACAGCGTCGCGATCCAGCGCCGGCAAAATCATCTAGCGCGGAACTTGTGATCAACGATCGCAACGAGCTCGCGCCGTTTGGTCAAACTCAGCGTTGATCAATCGTTTTCTGTCCGGCAAAACAAAGAGACCATCAGCCTTCCCGGAAGAGGTAACTTGATATCTGCATATCACAGCAATAATGTCTTCTGGTCGAGATCCGTCCGCCGATTCTCTTAGACCGGAGAGAAGAAGACGCACAGAAGACTTAGTCGTAAGATACGAGCATCAGGCGCACTACTCACTCCCCATGTTTTCAGACAGGAGCACGCAAAGACTAGCCTTCCAGTGTAAACCAGCAGAAGAGACAGCAAAAAGCCTCGACACCACCATCAGAGAGCAGCAGGTGACAGACACTACGGTAAGGTGCATGCAGCTCGAGCAGGAGCAACGTTGTAATTATCATGGTTACCAGGGCGACTCTTCATCGCCACGCCTATTTCTGGTTAGATGGCGACACAAGGTCAGGAGACTGACTAGGAAGGCCAGGTTCGGGAGGGCAAGAGTTATTGCAACTGGTGAATGTCATTTATTGCAGCCTCTTCTCACAACATTCAGATGGCAAGAGTCGTGAGCCAGCTGGCAACAGAACGGAGCGTTCGGGCCACTACGAGAAGTGGCGGTATCTATCACACATTCGATGCAGGGAGCAAGGTTGGGCGGCTCAGAGTGCGTGGCTTCCTGCAATGGGACAGAAATGTCATTTCAAATACCAGACAGTGAATTATTATGCTGCAGTGGTGAGATCAGAGAGCAGCTTCATACTGTCGTTTAGTTGACAGCAGTTAACACAACAGAAATAATGCTGCACAGCATACATGAAAATTCAGTCGACATTACGTGGGAACAGAAAGTCAGAATGTCCGAAATGTCATTCACCAGGTATTGTGGCTGGAGTGAAAGGTCACGAATGAATGTCAGCCTCAGTAAAATATTTCTGGATATAACACAACTACTGAAGGTGATGCTCACTGTCAACTCCGAAGAAAATGCTACGACAAGAGAGATCGCACTGCCTCATTTAGCAGTGAGGAGGTTTAGGTAGTCACCGCCCCGATTAGTCACTCCAGTGCGAAGAGGCGAGACCTGCGGGAGAAGGAATCATGGGAGCAGTGACGGATGGGAGGGCCGCGATGAACTTATCGACAACGATGCAACCCTCCCACCCGGCCCGCATTCTGCGCGCATAGGCGGAGCGCAGCAACACCTCAGCATAGCAGAAGGAATTAAGATGCCTCTTATAGTTGCTGGGCGGAAGTTTAAGAAGGGAATGAATTTACAAACCCGAGGATGGTGGGCGATAATACGTCCTCGTGGTCTTCCCAGTGCATGCAAAGGCTGCTGGAAGACACATTTGTTTACGCCACTTCAGCAGCGCCTCGGCAGTCAAACTCCAAGACACAGGCAGGTCCACGCTTACGCAAGGTCAGTCACAACGTGGTTTGCATTAACAAATCATCAAACACACGCATATAAACAAAAACGCGTTATCCCACCGATAATACTACAGTCAAACGAGCCAAAGGCCCGACGGTCGAGCAACTGAATGTTTATCTTCGGAAAGGGTACGCCTGCCCGGAAGCGCCGCTTCGTCATCTTCGCGTTTAACGGCCGCTTCAGCTCACGCCGAGGTGCAATTCTGGTCGACCGAGGGTTTGTACAGTAAAGTGCCGAGTTCATTTACGATCCATACCCGCCACGGGGTTAGCATCAATATCGACACTAACAAATTTGAAAACATGCATTTTGCTCGCCGCGGATCATAACGCATAAACACGCAGCGTACGGCGTACGATACGCCGTCCGAGAGAACGGAACAGGCAGATTAATTGAGCCGACCTGTTTGTTCGCTGTGCGGAGTTAAACAGGTTCAGTTTTCGCTACTTTGTGCTTAAATACAGGTGCATGAGATACTCGCCTGGTCTACCTCCGAGTTTACGATATTAGCACAATGGCACGCCAGAAAATATGCAATAGCGGCACTGAGCAAGAGCTGCCACAGCCGTCGTATCAGGCAGCAAAGACTTCAACTGCTTCTCCATCTTTATTCCGCCTTCTGCTGTGCAAGAGAATGCACAAAGGCACCTTATCTGTTGCAATAAGTACAGCCATAGCAATGAACGAGATACCTGTTGTTTTGTTACCGTCGAACGTTTCTGCGAGCTGAGCCACCATCGTACGTTAAATACCAGTCGTAGTTACGCACGACAAGGTACGATATGTTTACACTGTTTATTCCGCTGGAAAGACGCGCGAAATAGTACGCCAGCGTACCTTAAGCCGCATCGCCAAAGCGAAGTTGAGAAAGAATGCTCGCTGCTACCAATTAGTCGCAGTACTGGCAACGAGCGACAGCACAAAATTCGAAAAAGATTTAACAGTCTACTAAGCAGAGTTAGCATACTGTTAGCCACGCCAATAAAGATAACAGAAAGGTCGCGCATGACGATGAAATCGCTATAGCTTAATCGGAATCCGCACAATAAACAATGGTCCAGTGCCAACGCCTATTAACGAAGAAAATTCACTACAATGCACATTATTTGTTATATTAACTTAAACACAGAGTATAAACCCTTATAAATAAAGTACGACATTCGCTTCACACTCCGACTGCATACAGTCGCCTTTCACGAGTTAAATCATATGACAGACTCAAACAGCTGATCGCTGGCGACGGAATTACATGCAAAAGCAAATATAAAGAACATTTACTTACTGACAGTGTAGTAGGAGCAAAACTTTTAAAGATCCAAGAAAGATGCATTCCTTATTTGATGTCAATGAGGCGTTATGCAGGAACACAGCATAATGAAGGCTACTACAGCAGTTGGGCCGCCTGTTTTCATACTTGTGCTGACTTCATCATGTCATTCTGCATTAAACCTGCAGAAGAAGGACACTAATAACATTATAATATTTGTGCATAAAGTATATATACGTAGTGTAGTGTTGTGACTACATATATGGCAGATGAAGGCAGTCTGATTTTCAGCATCAGGGGAACACTCTGTATTTGTCGAACAAACACCATTGCCTTATTTGACTCGTCTCTTCAACCCGTTCACCTGCCTTCCTGTTCAGACCATTTCAGAGCACCACTTTACAAGTCGTTTCTCGTTTCTCTGTATTGATGTTGCACGAGACAGGGCAAAGGAGAAGGCCAGTCATAGGAGGTTAAGGCAGGAGAAAGGGTGGTTCTCAGTGTTCTGAGCAGCATGTCACGTAATGAAAGGCATGATGTGGCCAGAAGACTCCAGACAGAGCTTTTTTCTCTTCACCTTTCATTCTTCAAGCTGACATTGCTGATTAAGACAGAAATTCAATAGGGCTTTAATGAACCCCTCAGAGAGAGAGAGAGAGAGAGAGAGAGAGAGAGAGAGAGAGAGAGAGAGAGAGAGAGAAGAGAGTAAGAAAGATCCCACAGTCTGGGGTTCAGTGACATGACCATTCAGAACGGACGAAAGCTGTTATCTCCTGGAAGGCGAAAAGCCTTCGTTCACCTTCTCCACACTTTCACGCATCACCTACCTTCACAACCAGTTCACTCACTACTCGTTCTCCCGAGGTCGCCAGTGCAGCCTCTCCTTCCTCCCGCTAGAAATGGCACACACGCAGGCCAAACTCCCCGAAATGCACGACACCCGGGCTCAGCCAGGAAGGCCAGACGTCGCTCGCAGGGACTCCGGGCACTTAATCACAGCTCGTGCGCACCACGCCTCCCGACCCCATCTCGCCCAGCAAAACACGAATTAAAGAATGTGCCTCATCGACGTCCGTGGGAGGGACAATAGTCGCCAATCCACGATAAAAACCCTTCCTGCTTACGCCGTTGGCGCCAAACACGTCTTCTTCTCACGTCACAATGTCTTTCACCGCATTTGTGACTGTTGTCAGAGAAATGGCTCTCAAAGCGAATCAATATCACCAAAATTGTAATGAATCGCCAACATTGCTGATCATCAATTTTTGGTGTTTCTCGCTCTCATATTATGTTTTTTTTGACCTTCAACAAAAGTCAGTTGAAATCTCTTTTCATTATTTACCCAGGCAATATACTTTAAGCATATTTTCAAATAGTTTTTAAGTTTATATATTAAAAATAGTTCATTCAATTACTGAGACAAAATCAGTAATATATTCATTTAGCTATCCGTATTTGACTAATGTCACTTCATGGCTGCATTGCTCCACATATTGTGTCACGGCACAGTTTTATGCTTCATTACACATATAAATATACGAAAATATTAACTGATTTTCAGCTGAGATACAATATTATAACTCGCATTATTTGGCCCACCATAGTAGTACGTGAAATTTCAGTCTGCTCATTTAGGTACATTATCTACTAATAACTTCTTTAGTAGTGTAGTGAATCACTCTGCAACACGATCTAGATGAGGTCAGCCGACATTTCAGTCATACATAATGACTTTCTTCTTCTTTCTTTTTGTCTTCAAGCTTACTCATCTTCTCCTAACTTGCGCTCCCGTTTCTTAACTTTTTCCAAGATGTCATTTTGCTACGCACCTTTTCCATCTGAACTGTTTCTTCCTTTTCACCACTTCCATGACCAGGAGCGCCTTCATGACAGCGACACCGTTTTTCTTTGCCGACATTTCTGTCATTTTCATCGTTTGATCTCGTCTTTTCTTTTCGCGACTCATTAAATTATCGCGAACATTCTTTTCGAGTTTCTGTTGACACACCAGTTCATTATTATCGTTGGTTTCCATCCTCATTACCTTTATATAACCTTCCGTTTCTCCGTCGTCGCATATTACCTTTCGATGATTTCTTCAGTTGTCATCACCTATTTCGAGTTCATGTTAATGTGCAAAAATTTCTTTCGATGCTTCGTAAACTCACCTTAATTGCACTCAGTTTTTCTCTTCCATCTGGCAGATATACTAGCTTCGTTTACCTAAACTATTTTCGCGCTTGTTCCACAACTTGCTTCACCTCATCTCACAGTCAGTTCACAAAAGATCATCAGCAAACACCGCCACTCTCCACGGGATCATTTTCTTTCGACATTCGATGTAATTCATCATTAAGCAGTCAAAGATGTAGGGACTGAGAAAGTTGAACCTGACAAAACTGTCTCTACAATGTCTTCGTTGTTTCACAGTGCTTCTACCTGAGCAAGTTACCTTCAGAGCCACATACATTCGTGGTATATTGCTTTTTAGTTTACTAACTTATAATTTCGTTTTCACATAGTGACGTTGTTAATATGTTTCAGCGCGTCGCGGGTCGCTACCTAATTGCAATGTTCAGTTCATAGAAAATACATCTTTTCAAGCACTTGTCTTTTCTAACTTCCTTTGTAAGGGATACATAGTGTTGAGTTCCAGCACTATCCGTTACCGAAATACTTTAAGAAATTGAAGATAGTTTCCTTGTTTGACTTCAAGACTGCTGTCATTACCTCTTTTCGGAAACACTTCTTCTTCATAGCAGTTCACTTCTGCCTAGTGTTTCCGATCATGCGCCTTCTCCATCAGTACAGAGGCAGCCCTCCTTCTTTTTTTTTCGCATGTTTCTGACAGCCAGCTAGTGCAGGGCCAGAGCCCGGCTTCTTTCCATAAGTTTTCACTAGCCTCACTATTGTTGTTCTCATTTCTGCTCTTTTCATATATCGTTCATGCGGATAGCTCATAGTCTGAGATTAAATTGTTTCCGCAGATTTTCATTAGTGAACATCCAGCGAAATTTTTTCCTTTATCTGTTGTAACCGTATGTTGTTCTTTTCTAAGCCATCATATTATGTACAGTAACAAGTGTTTTATGTCGGATGTCAGATATTGTTTATCACCATGTTCTTTTGTATGTATTCCTGTTGAAGGAATTAGCACTTACCTGCCTGGCCTTGTACCGTGTCTTCGCACCGGCAGACATTCACCTGTTGTGCTGCTTCTTCATCGCAAATCGCAGCATTGTCTTCTCGCTCACATTTACCTTCTTCACAAGACAACAGTTCCTGCCTCTGTAGTACTTGTGCAGTCTTTCTAGCCCCCTCATAGATATAGCTGGGACCATAACATGCTTTCAGCTGGTAATTATCATAGTGTCCTGAGTATATCGTGCTTTTCGCCACAGCACGCCAACTGAAGATATATCGTTTTCCATTTCATTTTGCACAGTGTCGCCTTTCTACCACTTCTTTCTCGGCATACTGGAAGTGTTTCTTACGTGGTTTCTCTTCTCTTGCTTTCTGTTTCAGCAGCTTCAAATGTTTTTCCACTCCATTTCATTCATTTTTTCCCTGACACGCTTCTTTCACTTCCCCGCTGTCTCTGGTTCTTCTGTTAGCTTGTTGGCAGCAGTCATCATCTTTCTTTATCTTCCGATGTTTTCATTTTCTCAGACATTCATTTACTTCAGCCTATCAAAAGCCATTGCCTTCTTTTTTGCTTCTTCTTCTTCTTCTTTCTTACGATTTTTTCCAAGCCATTATTTCATTGTATTCACTCCTTCATAGCACGCCAGCTGCTTTCTTCGACTATTCAGCATGTTCAAACCACCACCGCCTCCTGTCATTGTGCGAATCTCTGTGTGCCACCCGATGCCTTCCTAATAGCAGCTCTCTGCCAGCTCTCAGTATGTCGCGTGCTATTTTTCACCACCAGATGCTCACATCATCTGCCTAATGCTGTGCAGACTCAGTCTTCAAGCCTGAGTTCATCACTTTGATCTAGGCTGCACATATGTAGTTTTCAGTAAACTGCCGCGTCAAGAACAGACACAATGCATCTGGGTGGGGATGTCACTTCTCATGAGTCTGTAAGCGAGGATTGGAGACATACTGGCTGGGTGTTGACTGAGCCATTGGCGGTTCTTTCACGAATGTACGTACGCACAGCACCAGATGAAGGCCTGTGCCAGCGACGGGCTCTTGCTCAGAGTAGCTCAATTTATGCCGATGATGAGTCTGCGAGGTGGGTGGATAAACTATGGCAGAGCGAAAGCGATTGGTGGGTGATTTTTGAAATGAAAAGATTTAAGAGTAAGGTTGCACCTTCGTAGTTTAGCGTACTATCAGACGAGATGTGACGATAGCAGTGAGCGTTGGCTAGTATTAACAGATGCAAGAAAGAAGAATTGAGTAGTAGATAGGTAGTTAATATGTTAGCTTCCTCGCGGCATCTAGCATTTCGTTCGTCTCCAGCGCCCGCACGCAGCCTTGCGTATTTCCGTTGAGCGTCGATTGCAGGATGGAACTTAGGGGAGGAGTGATTTAAAGAAAGTCACAGCCATCGGTATGCTTTTTGATTTGTTGTCCGTCGGTTGCTGCTCTGATTCTTGTAGCCGCCGCGGTGCGGGTGTGGCTGTAGTAGCCTGCAAATTACGGATGCCGTGCTTCTGTTAGTAGTTGTTCTTTCATTTCCTTCATAACTTGTTTCACCAGCCTTCACCGCATAACAAGAAGGTAATTATAAGTTTCCGAGGTTAATGTTAGTTCAGATGGCTGAGTCTACTACTTGCCATGTGCACGTGAATGTACAGAACCTTCTCGAAGACAAAGAAGGCTTTGTGGGCGAAGCCGCAAAGTAAATATCTACACATTGCACAGTATGTTAAATACAGAGGCATTAAGCCAGACATCTGTAAGAAATGGCAGACAGACGGCGACAGAGACATAACATACAGTGATGAAACATAAGAGTCATCAGCAAGTTGTGAGTTCTCATATTTGGCCACTGATGAGACTGAGACAGATTAATGAATATTACCGCAATAGGCGTTAAATGCATGGACGCTTATATCTTTCGGCTGAACAGAAACACACAGCAGTTGATACAGAAGATTCGGTAAACATTATGAGCATCGCCGGAATAGCCAGACGGCACGCAAGCAGTGCGACGCACGCTTAAATCGTTATCAAATACGGTTAGGAGAAACAGAAAATAGTATTGGTAGAAGTTGTGTTCCCGAGAGAGTGGGTGCCTTCACTTTCTTTACCCAAACCTCCGAAGAGACGCACGAAAGGTGCACCTAAAAGAAGAATCATCATTTTGTGATGGATGGTCTTCATAATTCAGTTAGTTCTTTCATTTCACCAGACGGTTTTTCACGCAACAGAAAAACTATTTGGTGTTCAACTTCCTCACTACAGTTGCATCAATTTTTTGCATTGTCAAAAGGCAGCTTATTTGCCAAATCAGTAAAGACAATGCACTCCAATGTTTCTCCTCCTCCTTTCTCATTCTTTTCTTCCCATTCTACGTTCTTCTATGAATTCTACTAATATCTTTCATGATCGCGCTCAATGCCATTCAGGTCACCGCCTTCATTTTCACGATCTACTTCATTCATCTTCTTCATCTTCTCACTTGGTTTAACTCTGCTTTCATCGCCAAAGCTCACTCTGCGGTGCATGAGCAAAGTGATCACATTTAGAATGTGTTCTTCACAGCACAGCCACTTCATTACTACAGTTTTTCTTCAGCTTCAATACATTTTTCTCATGTTCAAGAATTCCCGTCTCCGTCTCACATCTTCCTCTCTTTCATCGCTCTTACCAGACAGCACCTGGGTTCACCACCACTTCTGCCCAGCCCACTCATCACTTTCTCGCTCTCCAACACTGCTCGCCACTTTCACAAGTCACCCGGAAACATGCCAGTCCAGAGTTCTGCCTGACCTCTTTCTAATCACGCCGCTCCCGCGGGTAGCCTCAGCATCTGGCGCTCGTTGGGCTGTTCTGAGTCCTCAGCGTGAGGCACTCCGGTGCTGAACTGCAATTATCAGGTAGTTTAGTCAGGGTACGTCCTGCCTTCTGGTGTGCCTTCCTACATCCGCTGTTTGGCAGCGTGAGGCCAGAGAAAAGATAAAGGTTCTCGAAAGCTTTATTGGGCTCCATAAGAAAGCCCAGATACATCGATACCGACCAACGTGCAAAGCCGCAACTTCTCGTGCACTGCCAGGCACGCTCTTCCTCGTTCAACATACGCTCAGTTACGTAATACGCTAACTCACACAAAGTGAAATCTCGGCATCCAGTTTCATCGTCATCTTACTTGACAGGAGCATCCAGCCACTCCGTCCTACTATATCTCTCAACTTCTGTGTTATTGTAACATAAGTGATTCTAAGTCATCCGAAGAGTTTGCCCAGCAGTCTCCCTAGAAAAGCTCTCAGCTCATTTCTTCATGCTTCCACACCTGCTATTTCCGAGTATAACAGACTCGTGTTCAGTCTTCTCGGCTCAGAATACATATAATATATACATACAGCCATATATAAACAGGTGTATGTATGTAGAAGGTGTTACTACTGACTTTTAAAGACCACCAAACTGCATACGCATGACTTACTGCCTGAAATGGCATCAAGATTGGCGCCAAGTTACACCACAAAGCGAGGGGCAAGGGTTTTCGGAACGTGAAGAGCCTCACTGGCACTGAGACTTCAGTAAATCACCCATTTATCATACTGGTTCTGGGTGTACATATGACTAATAGCTGAAGAGAATGTTGTGGGGGTAAGACATGATCGGTAATTAGCAAGTGTGGGTTGAAGGTGACAGAGATGAGAGAGAGAGAGAAAGAGAGAGAGAGAGAGAGAGAGAGAGAGAGAGAGAGAGAGCAGAGGGTGTTAGGATGAGAAAGAGGGGAAAGAGAGAGAGAGAGAGTTTTGTTACCGCTCAGATTGTCAGGTGTAATAGTGCATATATATATACTTAATACGTTACCTGTTCCTCTTTCCTTTCAGTAATAGTTAAATGATTTTCTTCTGAAGCTGAACACAAGGCAGATTCTCAAGATGAGAAAGAGAGCAGCAGTTACAGAGGCCAGCAGTCGCCAACTCCATAAAAGGCAGACTTTAAATCAATAAAGCTTCTCAGGACAGTTTTAAAAGGTCATATTCGATGTTGACTCCTTAAAAACTCACTTTTCTTTACATGTAGCCAGTGATCATTTTCTCTCAATGATAATTAATAAATGTTGTCCAAATTTTCATCTCTTAAAAGTCCCTAATTCAAGAACTCCTAGCAAGCACACTTTTCACGGTCATATATTAAGTGCAGATTCATTGTTGGTCTAGTGAAACTGTTATCATTCTCCAATAGCAAAGTAGTATTCTTTTGATAGCAAGATTCATCCCTGTGATGAATTAGTTAATACCGAGAAAGCCAGTTCAAAGATTATCGATTAATGCTGCGTTCATACTGAGCTCGAAATGCCTTCGCTTGGAGAAGAATTAAGACTATCGTCAGCGCCAAGAAGAGGTTTTTTCTGTTGGGCATCACTATTTAGCACTTCGAGTGTTATCTATTCAAATATTGAGCTGCAACAATCTCTCTTTCTTTGCTTCGTTGAAACCAGTTTTCCAGTAAGTTTACTATTGATCTCGAACAAAACTTGCTGTTTGCAATACTGTTTTTCGCCGGTTATCTTCCATTTCCGATCGTTCAAATCTCAGAGTTTACCGGCTCGATTACAGAGTTACCCGTTCGAGGGGGAACAGGCAATTAATAATAGTTGTTGACGTAATACCGACGATCTATCGCAACATACATATATATAATATATGTATATTGTTACGTGGGTCGGTCGGTTATTTACGTCAACAACCTATTAATTGGAGTTATATGACCTGTTCTACCTCAGACCTATGTAACTCTGCCAATCAAGGCCGAGTAACTCTAAAGGACAGACAATCAAATGGAAAAGGTCAAAGCAGCTGAAAACTAGTATTACAAACATGTTTATTATACAACCTTGAGGATCAATGAAGTAAAACTTACTGGAAAACTAGTTTCAACAAAGTAGAATAAAAGGAAAATGGATTATTTACAGCAAGGCTCAAAATATTAGTCCTGACTGTGATAGATGCCCCAGTGCTAAAATGAAGTGATCGCACTGAGATTGAAAGCCCCTTCTTGGCACTGACGATGAATGCAGATTCTTCTCCGCAAGAGGCAGTCGCAGGCTCAAGGTATAGACACACGTGGGGAAAAGAAGTATCCAGGTACAATCTGGACTGGAAGAAGCTCAGTAGTAAATTCACTCATCACAAGTGATGAATCTCATCAAGAATACTACTTTTAACGCTGTGGAGGGGAAGTGATGTGATTTCACTAGACAGCAATGAATGCACTTAATATATGACTTCGTAAAGGGAATATGCTTTACTAGGGGTTCTTAGTTAGGGACTTTTTAAGAGATGAAAATTTGGACAACGGTTGTGCATTGTTTGGAAAATGACAGACTACCAGTACATAGGTCAGCAGTGGGTTTTAAGGGTGTATCAAAGGTCTGGCCTAGCAAAACTGTATCCCCTCTATGAAGCTTGTGAGTTTAAAATTCCCACCCTTTGGTCGGTTGGCGACCTTAGTTTGGAAACAACTCCTGCTTCTTTCTGCTCCCCTCTTTCTCATGCGAGAATTCTGCCTTGTGTTCCTGGCTTCAAGAGAAAATCAATTTGCTATTCTACTAAGAGGCAAGGGAGAGAGGTTGAACAGCAGTATTTAAGTATATATATATACACACACACACACGCACACACACTATCTGACCAATCCGGAGCTGCCCTGGATAGCTGAGTGACAAAAACTCTCTCTCTCTCTCTCTTTTTTTCCCCTTCTCATCCCTAACACCTCTGCTCTCTCTCTCTCTCTCTCTCTCTCTCTCTCTCTCTCTCTCTCTCTCTCTCTCTCATCCTGTCACCCTCTCAACCCACACCCCTTTGGTGCCATTCATGCCCTACCCCCACAACATCTTCCAGATAGTAAGTCATAAGTACACCCAAATTCGGGTATGATAAATCGTTACCTACTAAGTCTACGTGGCACGGGCAAACCCAGCCACGCTTCAGGAAGCCCTTGCCCCTCCTTTGCGCCTCATGCCCGCATGTCTTACCCCACAGTGCCGATTTCAGACAGTAAGTCAATGATAACGAGTTTGGTGGTTATTGCTCATGCGTTTAAAGTCAATGTGGCACATACACACATACATACACCTGTTTATATATAATATATGTATATATTATATATATTCTAAAAGCCGTGAAGGCCGAGACTGAACACAAGGGATGATGCAACTGTCTCAATGCCTGGGCTGGTAGAACATGAAGAAGAGAAAATGGGCTGAGGGCTCTACTAGAAAGGGAACTGTAGGCAAACTCTTCGATGACTAGAATCACTTATATTTACAATAACACAAGAGAAGTGGAGGAATAATTAGGACAGGTAAATGGATCCTGTCAGAGTTCAAATTAAGATGAGCAGATGAGAACTGGATGCCAGTGGATTTCACTTTGTATGGGTTAGCAGTATTCGTGAATTGAAGATATGTTGACAAGGAGGAGTGTGCCTGGCAGTGCAAGCAAGGGAGTATTAGTTGTAGCTGCCTGCTGGTATGATCAATTGTATCTCATTATTGTCCTGAACTCTTATGGGTTAATAAAGCTTCAGAGGTTAGCTATCTTTCTAGCCCTCACACTGCCAAAACCATGGATAGTAGCCAGGAACACCAAGAGAAGGCCAGGACGTACTCCTGTTCACGCGACGCCGGATGGGCTCCGCCCCGGACCACCTGGATAAATTGCGTTAGCAATTCTCAGACATCAAAGGTGCTCACACACTGAGGACCTGGGGCAACCCAACGAACTGTAAGGTCTGTATGGCTACCACGCTAAGGACGGGCGGGTTAAAGAAGAAAGTCCAAGAGCTTAGAATTAGAATCCTGATGTTGGGCGCCATGACCGGACGACGAGGGGAGGCGTGGTGCAGGATGTTGGTGGAGAGCAGGAAAATTGATATCTTGTGTGCAAGACAAGGTGGAGGGAAACAAGGCAAGAGAGAGTGGTGTGGATTGAAGGTGCTGTCTAGTGGAACTGATGAAAGGGGAAGATGGAGTTGGGGTTGTGGTTCTTAGTAAGGACATGAAGGAAATGTAGTTGAGGCTGAAAGAAAAAGAAAAAGCTGTAGAATAATGAAAGTGAAACTGTGTGCTGTGAGGGACACATTCTAAATGTAGTCACTGCTCATGCACCACAAGTGGGCTGTGATGAGCAAGGTTAAAAATAGGGTCTGGAGGAGATGGAAGAGATGAATAGAAATAGATCAGTAGAAATGGAAGAAAGACTAGTGGATTGAGGTGACCTGAATGGACACATTGGACAGCTGGAAAATATTAGTAGGATTCATAGAGGACATGGAATGGGAGAAAGGAATGAAGGAGGAGGGAGAACTTATAGTAGATTTTGCATTGTCTTTGATTTGGCACAACAACACCTTTTGACAAGCAAAATTGGGATGCAACATAGTAGTGGGGAGACAGACGCAAATAGACTTTCTGTTAGCGTGAGAAGAACCATCTGGTGGAAGTGAAGAACTGTAAGATTGTAAGAGACCCATCCATCGCCCCCATGGATGGTGGTCTCTTTCGAGCACATGCTTTCGTGCGTCATATCTTCGGAGGGACTCAGACAAAAAGGGAACAAGAACACCCCCTTTTCTCTCAAGGAACGCAACTTCTACCATACGTTTCTCTGTTTCAACCATTGTTGTCTCGATTCATGTGCAATCACCACTACTTGCATTGCCATGCAAGCATTCCAGTGATGTACTCATAATGTTCCACCGAATCTTCTGTATCAAACTGTATGTGTGTTTCTGTTTGTGAAGATGCCAAACGTCTCGCCATTTCGCATATATTATGCTACTGCATTGTATTCATTAATCTGTCTCGAATCTCAGTCCAATTGGCCAAATAGAATTTCTGGCCTTTCCATTGATATATGTTTCTATCATCGTATGTTTATTATGTCTCTACAATCGCCGTCTGTTTATCTGCCGACAAACACAGATGTCCTAAACATTACTCTCTGTGTTGCTCTGTCTGTGTGTAGATGCTAATGGCGGCTCGCACAGGCCAATAACATCTTCGAAGGTTCTGTACATTCACGCAAGACATGGCAAAGAGTAGTAGACAACCCTCAACCATGCAAGTGCAGAAACAATCCCAGAAGAACCCTGAACACTACCTTCTTGACTGTACGGAGACAGAACAGTTAAGAACAAGTTATGAAGGAAATGAAAGAACAGCTACCCAAATAACAAAGCACATACTGACAGACATCCATGAATTTGCAGGCTTCCTACGCTCCTACCCACCACCACGGCAACTCTAAAGAATCCAAACCTTTAACCGACCCAGACAACAAATCAAAAGCCATACCATTCATCTCTAGCTGCTGGACTCTTTAGAAATCACTCCTCCCCTATCGTCATCCACCACAATCACACTCAACAAATACACAAAACACGCAGACACAAGAATTCAGGAATCGACAAGGAATATGGCTCTGATCACCACTGAGCCAGCATATTAGGCTACCTATGCCTACTACTCAGTTCTTCTTTCTTCCATCTGTTGGCCCTCCCACTAGCCAACACCACTGGTCATCCTTTTATCCTCATCTGATGGGTACCTTAGGCTTCACAGAGGCTGCAACCTGCTGTTACAAATCTTTTCATTTCAAAATCACCCCCACTAAAAAACTGTACTTTCATGCACCATAATAGTTTTTCATCCAACCTACCCACCCTCACAGACCATCATCAACATAGAGTTACGGCTACTCTAGGAGCAAAGATTCGTGCTGGCAATACACAGCTAAATCTGAAACAACAACACGCATATACATTCATTCAGTAAGGAACCACCAATGAACTAGTCAACACTCCAGCCAGTATGTCACCCAATCCCGTCCTTACAAGATCATAAAGGAGAAAGTGTTATCCTACTAAATACAGGTTAGAGTTAGTCTGATTTCTTGACACGGCGGGTTGCACAAGGGAAAACTACTGTATGGTGCAGCCAAGATACAAAGGGTGAGGCTCAAAGACCAAGAGAGATGAACAGAGTTTGGAAAGAATGCTATCCTGCACAGCATTAGATTAGCAGATGATGTGAACATCTGGTGGGTAGAAAATAGCACAATGATACTGAGAACAGCAGAGGAGCTGCTATTAGGGAAAACATCAGGTAGCCTACAGGACCACCTAATGATAAGGAGAGCTGGTGGTGGAACCAAGATACTCAAGATAAGGTCAAAAGGAACAGAAGCAATGTATAATATATGAAAGGGGTGAATCTGTGGAATGAAATGGCTTGGAAAATCAAGCTTCCAAGTAAAGAAGAAGAAGAAGAAGCAAAAAGGGGCTGTGGCGAGGGCGAGGAAAGGCAGAAGGAATAAAATGAGATGTCTGAGAAAGTAGAAACATCAGAGGGGCCGAAGATGATGACCTACAACATATAAAAAGAAGAGATAGGAGCAACTAGAGGAGACCAAGGACCGAAGTGGAAGAGGTCAAGGGAAATGGATAAGAGCAAGGTGGAAGGAACATTTGAGAAGCCACAAGTATTAAATCAAGAGAACCCTAAAGAATAAGAAAGAGGGAAACCTACGAGGTACACTCAGATAATATCACCAGAGAAGAAGTGAAGTGAAGAGAGCGGCACTTGACAAAATGAAAAAGGAATGGAAAGGAAGGCTGCTGTTGGGCCTGATGGCATATATGTCTACCAGTTGAGGCGTGGAAATGCTTGGCAGGAGAAGGCGTTGATATATATATATACTCTGGGACCTCTCTTGTCAAAGGTCTACTCATTAACAAAAATGCCAGACAGCTAGAGAAATAGGCTATATCCCAATATATCTATATGGAAAGGGGATATAGAAGACTGCACAATTACTACAGAGGACAAGACTGGTATCTTGTGAGAGAGGTGCGAAATAAATGAGCAGGGGACAAGTACTGCTGATTTGTTGATGAAAAGTGGCTGCTTACAAAGCAGGATGCAGATGTCTGCGCAGTTCGGCAGAGACCTCTGGTACAAAGATTGACAGGTGACCTGAGGTCAAACTAATTCCTTCAAAAACAGGACAGGTAATACATACAAAGAACATAGTGGATAAGCAGTCGTCTGATACATCCGACATAAATTACTTGTTACTTGTGGCATATAATACATGATGGCTGGAAAGACAACATACACACAGCTTCATAATTAGGTCGTGGAAAGGCACCGTAGAAAACGGGATGTTCACTATTATATAGAGAATGTTGAGCGGGACTCATAATCTCAGACTATGAATATCCAAGGAACGAATTATATAGAGAAAAGAATAAGGAATGAAACAACAATGAGTGAAGAACAATTCGGCTTATGCAGGAAGGTACTGAGATGCAATTTTTGCACTAAGGCAAGCAATGGGAAAACATGCAGAAAGAGAGGGCTGCCTCTAGTATTTACTGATCTGGAGAAGGCACATGATCAAGTACCTAGCAAGAAGTGGGCGATGTACAGAGAGAAGAGTGTTTCAGAAAAGGTAAAGTAGTCCAGGATATTGAACATCTCCACTTCTAAGTATTTCAGTTATTCTCTGTAAGGATGAATGCAGGACTTCAATTTATTATGTATCCCTTACAAAGGAGTTAGGAAAAGACGAGTGCTTGAAAAGAGATGTATTCTCTATAGAGCTGAGACAGACACTGATTTAAAATTCAGCGGCCTAACGGCCGTAGGCATGACGTAATGAAGACGTCACTACAATAACAGAAAACAGAGTTGATTATAAGTTAAACTAAACTAAAGCAATATACCACAGATATGTATGCAGAGGTGAGCACTCAGGTAAGGAGCACTGTGGGAACAACAGAAAAGTTTATTGTAAGAGTTGGTTTACATCAAGGTTCAACTCTCAGTCCCTACATCTTTGACCTTGTGATGGATGTTATTACATCAGATGTCAGAGAAGAAGTCCCGTGGAGTGTGATGTTTGCTGATGATCTTTGCGGACCTGACTGTAGAATGGGTGGAGAGAGAAAAACTAGGAGTTGTGGGAGACAAGCACTTGAAGATCGAGGTTTAAGGATAAGCAGAGCTAAGACAGAATATTTAGGTTTAGACGACATCAAGAGGGTTACCACTTTCAAGTACCTTGGGTCCTGTGTGATGGATGATGGTGGCATGGACTCAGAAATAAACCACAGGATACAGTGTGCTTGGAGGAGATCATCGGGAATATTGTGCGACGATAGGATTAGTGCAAGAGTAAACGGAAGGTTGTATAAAAGTGTAGTTAGACCAGCGATGGTGTATGGGGCTGAGACGTGGTCAATAAAGAAGGCTCAAGAAAGGATGTTGCGATGGATTTGTGGAGTCACGAGAAAGGACAGGATCAGAAACGATTATATCAGAGGGACAGTCAAAGTGGTAGAAGTGTCAAAGAAGATTCAGCAAAGAAAATTGCAGTGGTTTGGTCGCGTCATGAGGAGAGGAGGACTGCGTGTAGAAGGGTCCTGGCCATGGAGGTGGTTGAGAGGAGTGGGGAAGGCCAAGATCCAGATGGAAAGATAACGTGAGCAAAATGACATATGGAAAAAGGGTTGAGAACAGAGACGCAAGTTAGATGGTAGAAGATGGTAAAAGCTGAAGACAAAGAAGAAGAAGAAAGTCATTTATGTATGACTGAAATCTTCAGCTGACCTCATCTAAGGTCGGGTAATATGTTGTAAGTGATTCACTACACTACTAAAAGTTATTAGTAGATGCTGCTGTGTGTGTGTGTGTGTGTGTGTACCTAAAATGAGAGCTGTTTGAGAGACAAATTTCACGTACTAATACTACTTAGTGGAGCCAATGCAGGCTTGTATTTCAATATTGTATCTCAAACTGTAAAGATCAGTTAAACATCTATTTTCATTATAATTTTATATATATGAAAATGAAAGCTACATAAAACATACTTAAATATTTTAATATGGCTTAAAATTAATGCAGCCTTGAAATTGACCTTATTTTGAGTCAAATGCAGTTAAATAAATGAGATATATTACGGTTTTGTCTCAGTGAGATTGGATGAAAGCTATTTTTCCCTTTTATTTTAATATATAAACTTAAAAACTATTTAGAAATATACTTAAAGAGTATATTATAGATTAAATGTGAAAGAAGTTTCAAACTGACTTTGTTGAAGGTCAAGTATAATATAAGAACCGAGAAACACTACCAAAAGTTGATGGTCAACGCGTGGCTCGAGTCGGAGTCTCTGTTGAACGATTCGGCAATTTCAATGATATTTTTGGTTCCTTTGGGGGCTAGCTTCTCCTCTTTTTTGACAACAGTCACAAATACGGTGAAAAGACGCCGTATTTACGCATTTGTGTGACTCTCGTGAGAAGAAGACAGGTGTCGAAGCCTCAAACGGAAGTAAATAAGGAAGGAGTTTTTATACGTGAAGTTGAACTTCTGACTCGTTGGATACGATACTAAGCCCTCCCACGCAGGGATCGGCGTAGGCCACATTTAACCCCACCCTAGGTTTTAGGAACTGGGCAGATATCAGGGTCCGGGGGAGTGGATGCCCTTTGAATATGATTAAAATTGCCTGAATTCCTCACAGGTTGTGTTTAGGGAGACGTCCCAACCTTCCCCTGGCTGAGGGTGACCCCTTGAGGACGTCTGTCATTCTTCTCATTCCTCCGAATTTGTCAGCCTCATGAGTATCAGCACCATTTCCTGCGAGGGAGGAGGAGGAGAGGATGCCCTGGGCGGCCCCAGGGAGAGGCAGATGGGATAGGGTGAGGCTGTGGCTGGGGAGAGCCGTGGCCGTGGTGTGGGGAGTTGTGGGAAGGAGGGAGACAGGAGGCCCTGACGCTGCCCTTCACCAGGAGACTCTTTCTGTCCGCTTCTGGTGGTCAGTGTCACTTGGGGCCCCAGGACTTGTGGAGCCCTTGGGATCAACTGAGGGTTCACAAAGCCTGCTGGAACCCAGCGCAATCCAGCAATGGTGTTCAGTCAAGGTTGAACTGGAAAGGAAGGAAAAAGCTCTATCTAGATTTCTTCAGCAGCCCTGGGTCTCAAACACTCCCTTTCATTGTGACACCAGATGCCCTTCAGACTCTTTCCCTGAGGGCCACCACCATTTCCTCTGCCTAGCTCTCATGACAGCCTTCCTTTGCCAATATATATACTCAGTGCAGCATCCACGGCAGCAGCAGTGCCAGGAACGTGCTAAGGTGACTGCCTATCGTCCCCAGAGATGTCTGAACAGGAGTAGGTGAACAGGTTATGACCGGAGTCAAATAAAACAAGCCACTGTCGTTCCGGACACATACAGGCAATCATACATGGGGTAGGTTCCAAACCCGTCGCTTGGTTGAAGAAATTGCAACCCGAGTGGCCTGGCCTACACTAGGTACCGTACCTTCATCTATACATATATGTAGTCTAGCCTACACTACACAGTATATATACTTTATACACAAATGGTATAGTAATTATTAGTGTCAGCTAATTCTGCAGGTTTAATGCAGAATGACATGATGAGTCAGCACAAAGAATTGTATAAGAAACAAGGCCCAGCCTGCACTTTCCTATATCATATATGGTAGCCTTCATTTTATACTGCATTCTATTTTCACATAACACCTCATTATACAAACATCAAAATAAGGAATGTGCATCTTTTCCTTGGATCTTTTAAAAAGTTATGCTTTACTACACTGTATCCAATCAGAAATGTTCTTATATTGCTTTGGGCATTATGAATCTCGATCATAGCTTATCAAATGTTTTGGTTTAAATCATCGCATTTAACTCGTTCAGAGGGCATTTCTGTTTCTAGTCAGTGTAAATGAATTCTAGATACTTTATTTATAAGGACATATATATTTTCCGTTATACGAAGTGTTTTTTGTTGAAATATAACTTAAATATGTCTCTGTTGTGAAATTAATTTGCGCCATTTTCGTTAATAGATGACGTTGGCGCCAGTCGCTTGTTTTGTGTAAAAATCAGGATTCCGTTTCGCTATTTTCTGATTTCATCATCATACTACGACCTTTTCCTATTTATCTTTTATTGGCGTGAAAAAACAGCAGTAATATGTGTTCTTTCGTACAAGTAGTTTTGACTAGCCACTTTCCAATTTTATTTGCTGTCAGTTTCATCCATGCTGCCAGTGCACGAGTAATTTATAGTCATTAGCAGCTTGAAACATTCTTTTCAACTTCAGCTACAACGCAGCTAACCATTGCAGCAGATCCTCTGCCATCTTTTCTCCAAAGCGGATATGCAGTGTAAAACATATCAGTACTTAACGCCATTTTTAACGAACTACGAGCACTCGTTTCTTAACCGCATATGGTTAAAATACAAGCAAAAATGTTTGTTATCCAATCTGGTTATTAGCAAACAACAGAGTCTCGTTCAAGTTGCTTATGGCTGTACTTATTTTAACAAGAGTATAAGGTTACTAACAATACTTTATCATTCTCTACTTTTAACTAGAAGATGGAATAAAGAGATGGAGAAAAAGAAGTTGGTCTCTTTGCTGCCCGATTCTACGGTAACTGTCGTACGCTAAGCTGCTCTGTGCTCAAATTTAAAATATTTTCAACATTAATACACCGGTATTAATTGCTAACTCCATCGTAAACTCGACTATCGCTAGACCAATTATCGCCACTCATGCACTACCCGTATTTACAAAACGCACAAAAATTGCAAACGAACAGACCCGTTTTAACTTCCCCACAACGGAGCAACAAGGTCAACTCAATTAATCTACCTATTCCATTCTTCTCGGCCAACGCATCGCATAATCGCACGCCGCGTGATTGCACGCTGTTGCCTCGCGCCAGTCGCCACAAATTTAAAAATACATATTTTCAAAATATTGTCGTGTCGATATTAATTGCTAACCCCATCGTAAAAGCGAATTATCGTAAGTTGAATCATCGTAACTCGAGCACTACCTGTACAAACCTCGGTCTCATTAGGGAATTACTTTCAGGCGTAGGCTGAAACGGCTGTTAAACTTTGAGCAAGGTGGTTAGGCAGTAATTACTCTCCAGGTAGGCGGGGATACCCGCTGCCCGGATGTAAACATTCCAGTTTGCTTTCGCCGCCAGCCGCTAAGGACGTGGTTTTCGCTCTTCTGCCTGACTGCCGTTAAGCTCTTATTATCCCGTGATCTTTCTGTTTTTTGTTTATATATACGTGTGTTTGATATTTGTTACTACAACCCACGACATTTGTGATAACCTTGCATAAGCCGTCGTTCTCGCCTGTGTCTTGGTTTGACTGCCAAGGGCGAACTGGAGAGCGAAACAAATGGTAATGCTTCTCTTCCAGCAGCCTTTACGTAAATACTGAAGGCACTCTGTACTTTCGAGATATAGTTTGGGACGAATATCTTCACTCCCATCCATCGACGAAGAGTTTATACATTAATGGAAAATTAGGATCATCTTTCTCGGCATCTTTTCCCACTTCTGTGTGGGGTCGATGTTGGCTCTTCGGTCAAACACATCGTCCTCTGACTGTGACTGTTTGTCTCTCAGATCTTCTCTAACTACGTCCATCCACCTTCTTTGCTTCTACTGTCTCTCTCTCTCTCCCACCAGGCACCTCCCTCTGCCACTATCCTCCTTGCCACATATGTCTCATGTCTTCTCTGTTCTCTCTCTCCTCACAACATGGCCATACCACTGCAGTCTTCTTCTTTCCTGGGCCTTCCTTGATACTTCTACAAGTTTAGTAGTTCCTCTTATTCCTTCATTTTTAACCCTGTCCATTTTTGTTTCTCCACACATCTACCTGAGCATTTTGATCTCTTCCTTTAACCTTTAAGTTGATTCTGCGGTCACACAAGACACCTGACATTTTCTCCAAATCCTCATCCAGCCTGCACCGTGTGTGTGTGTGTGTGTGTGTGTGTGTGTGTGTGTGTGTGTGTCATTTCTACATCCAAATTTCCATCACCAGCTACTGCTGAACCAAGATACCTAAATTTCTCTGCTCAGGTTCAACATTGTCCCTTCCATACTCATCTCGGAGTCTTGATCTTCATTGAACCTTAAATATTCAGTCTTCTTTCTACTGATCTTGAATCCTGTGTCTTGTAGTGCCTTCTTTCATTGCTCTAGCAGTGACTCCCCTACCCCTTTGTTGGTGCTGCAAATAATGATGTCATCAGCGAGCAGCATGTGCAAGGCGATTGATCCCGTATTCTTTGAGATAACACATCCATAATCAGGTCAAAAAGATATGGACTTGAAGCAGATCCCTGATGTAAACCAACTGGTATTGCCCTTGGGTTTATAGCTTTCATCATGTTTCCGGCGTTGAGTTTTGACTCGAGTATCGCCTTAAGCCTCTGAATATATTCTTTTCTAATCGCGTCCTTCTCTCTTGGTGTTTTATATCCTCTCCTCCTATTATTCCCAGGTATTTGTAGGCTATCCTGTCTCATCCATGTGTTTGATGCTATTCCCGTTTGGTATCTTTATGCCTTCAGTCCTTGTCACTTTATTATTATTATTATTATTATTATTATTATATTTCACCCTAGACCGGCAAGTGAGATCGGCTCTATGATGTCACCGATATCCGTCTATATCGAATCCTTACGAAGCACTAATTACGTATTAAAGCCAAATTTACAACAGACAGTTAACTGTATGTTAGATTTTAGTAATTATTTAATTTTTCCTTATTTTCTATATTTAATTTACTTGGTTATTTTAAATGATTTGATATAAAAAGATAATTCAATTGTGAATGCGAGACACGTTGCCAAGAGGGATTTAATTATTCGGTAAACTCTCTCATATATTTGAAATATACCCTTCAATATCCACTAAAGTATATTCTCTTAATAAAAAGTATAGTTTATTCATTTCACGCTCGCGTGCGCGCTCTTGCGCAAACATACGCTCGAAATTTCAATAAGATATGGACGTTATAGGACTATGTGGCAACTTGGAATCTGTTTGTTTACATCGAGAGCGACGACTGAAGACAGTGAAGAAGGGGAACTCCAGTGTCTTCGTATAAATCGTCATTCGTTACACCGTGTAACGACTGGAATCTGTTATTGAAGGTAATATGAGGTCAACACATCCATCTTGATGGACGTTAATGATTAAGCAACTATAATTACCCCTAATCTTAACGTAAATGACGGGAGTTAAATAAGGCTGCCTACCTGAACCTTTTTTTATTTGATTTAATCCATTGATTGTATTTATTATTATTATTATTATTATTATTATTATTATTATTATTATTATTGTAAAACTATGGAACACCTCCGCACGGAACATTACCTTGGAAAGTGAGTTTTCTTCTACTTTGAGTGTTGCTGATGAAGGAAGTGGCGTTGTTTATTGGCGGTCAGTTATTATTAATCTCACGTCTCTGTTGGGGACCCTTTGGGGAGTTGGGGGAGGGGTTTGGGGGTTAAAACACACCGAGAGAGAACGGACATGTTGTTGTTCCGATGGCCACCCTGGAATGGCTCTGTGCAAGCGCAAGGCATATGGGAGCCTAGGTATGTTCAAGAAGGGAGTGGCTAATGTAACCTAGCCTATTATTAAAGGAAAAATCCTAACCTAACCTAGTAGGACCCCCCAGTGAAGGAAACAACATTTTGTTCCGACACAGTATACAAACCCTCGGTCCTTTGCATTAGGAATTACTTTCAGGCGTAGGCTGGAAACGGCCGTTAAACTCTTGAGCATTCCAGTTTGCTTTCAGCCGTCATGGGTTGCTGACATGTTTTCGTTCTCTCCGCCTGACTGCCGTTAAGCTCTTATTATCCCGGTGGGATCTCTGTATTTTTGTTTATATATATGTGTGTTTGATATTTATTAATACAAACCCACGTTGTTCGACACAATATACAAACCCTCGGTCCTTTACATTAGGGATTACTTTCAGGCGTAGGCTGGAAACGGCCGTTAAACTCTTGAGCAAGGTGGTTAGGCAGTAACTACCTCCAGGTAGGCGGGGATACCCGCCTGCCCAGATGTAAACATTCCAGTTTGCTTTCGGCCGTCTTGCGTTGCTGACGTGTTTTCGTTCTCTCTGCCTGACTGTCGTTAAGCTCTTATTATCCTCGGTGGGATCTTTCTGTATTTTTGTTTATATATACGTGTGTTTGATATTTGTTAATACAAACCCACGATTTGTGATGTTGACCTGGCGAAGCCGTCGTTCCCCTGCTTATGTCTTGGGTTGATGGCCCAGGGCATAACTGGAGTAGCGTAACCAAGTGGTAATGCTTCTATCCAGCGGCCCTTCATAAATACTGAAGGCGCCCCTGTACTTTCGGAGATATAGTTTGGGATGCAATATCTTCACTCCCCTACATCCATCGGGACGTAAGAGTTGGTTCCTTCTTAGGCTTCGCCCTCCGTGTGTAAGGGGCATCACTAATTTCTTCCCTACTTATGCTGAGTGTTACCCTTCGCCTGCGCTTAGAGATTTGCGGGCAGAGTGGGAGGTTATGGGCGTCGTTGATAAGTTCTGCTTCCACGGCGCCCTTGGTGACCTCCCCTCCGTCCTTTTTTCTCTTCCTGTAGGTTCTTCCTTCTCCCCTTAGTAGATCTCTCTCCTTCACCCTCTTCGCTCGCTCGTCGGGCGAAGACCCTGGGCGGGGTGGGGGGAGCAATCAAGCGACCTCGTCTAGAGTACCTCCACCCGCTGCGTAGGGCTGTTCCCCTTGTAGCGGGAGGAGCCTCCCTCTACTAATCATCTTTGTTTTTCTTTCAGGTTGACAGTGAGCATCGCAGACACAGCAGTAGTTGGCTGGATATATCAAGAATATCTTGCATGAAGCAGTCCTGACATTCATTCAGTGTTGCTTCGGGATTGACCACAATACCTGATTAGATGACATATTTCCACGTCGGGATCGCTCTGACTCTGTTCCCGCCGATGTAGATCGATCGCTGTCATTGCTGGTTTTCATGTATGTTGTTGTAATGCTTCCTGCGTATCTGTGGTCCATCTGCTCCTGCTGTTCCCTGTGTTATGCTCTTGTCAACTCCACGACAGTCTGTGGGCTGCTCTCCTGGTCTCCTGTCGCAGCCCACCTGATCGCTCCTGTCGCTGCTGGTGACTTTCAAATGACATTCTGTCCGTTGCAGTAGCTCCTGCCTTCCGAACCGCTAACGAGCTCCTACATCCTGATCGTGCCGCTTCTTCCCCTAGTGATCGTGCCAGGGCCACTTCCGTTGTGTTCCTGCCAGCTGCCCTGGAGGTTCGATGTCTGCCATCCTGTAGAAGATGTTGGCGTGAAAGGGAAGGAAGTCGCCTAATGGAAGTGAGCGTTCTGGCCGTTGCATAGCTCCTGCTCTCGAACCTTTGCCGTAGCTCCTGCATCGGCTGTCCTGATCATTCCTGCCGCTTCTGGCGGTCGTTGCCCAAAGGCCACTTCCGTGCATTCCTGCCAGCTGCCCCAGAGGTTACGATGTCCGCCATCCTGTAGAAGATGTCAGCGTGAAGATGTAGGAAGTCGTCCTGTTGAGGTGATGTTCCTGGCGTTGCAGTAGCTCCTGCCTTCGGAATTGCTGCCGTGGCTCCTACATCGGCTGTCCTGATCATGCTTCTCCTGGTGGTGGTGTCCTGGCTGCGTCCGTTGTGTTCCTGCCGGACTACCCTGGAGGTTGGCTGACGTTTCGTGGTCCACCATCCTGTAGAAGATGTCGGAGTGGAGGAGAAGGAAGCCGTCCTGTGGAAGTAGCCGCCGTCTTCATCTTATCTTCGATTTCGTCTTCTGCTGCGTCTTCCCTTCTTTTCCCGAGGTCCAAGGGGGTCCGTGATCGGACAGACCTCCATCGGCCAAGGAAAGGAATACTGCTTCTTCCCCTTGATGCCCTTGGGCGCCCAAGGACTGCCTCCTTCCGAGGAGGCAGTGGGTCTCTCGTTGGCTCTTCCCGACCCGGGTTAGGAAACCGATTGGCATAGCCATGGGTTTTTGTGTTTGAAGGAGCTTGTGGCAGCGGCAGACCTCAGTTTGCGATTCTGTTCCCGAGTCTTAGAGGTTCCGCCTCTCGGTTGTTCTGAGAGACGCGAAATGGACAGAGAGAGCTCCGACGAAATTTTCTTCAGAATTCGGCTGCCTGGCGTGCTTTGGGTATCGGTCCCCCGATTCTCTCGTATTATAACCAAGTACCCAAGGAGGGTTTCATGGGATCTGTCAAGGTCTCATTCAAGGGGACAGGTACAGGAGTTTAGCATCGGAAACAGCAAGGGTCTTCCTCTTCAAGTTACGATCGCCCGTGTCTTCGGACTCATGACCCTTGTAGTTCCCGAGGGGCCGAGAGTGTCAGGGATCGCCGCGGTCCTGGCTTCCGAGAGTGTTCTCAACCTGATGAATTCTTTTCTTCGAAGTAGTTAATTCAGGTCGAGACACCAAGCTCTTCTTGCCTCGGAGGGTCTTGCCGGCTGCAGTTTTTTTGGGAATTCTGGTGCTAAGATGAAGGACTTTGTCCCAATTCGGATCTCCGGTTCATAAGTCCCGAGTTGGCTCGGCCCTTAGGAACAAACCTTTACTTGGTTCTGCCTTTCTCTTTCAGAGATTTGCCAGATACCCCCGGTAATCAAGGTTCACACCAGGGCACTGACTTGTCCTTTGGACAATGGCCAAGAACTTTGGGTTTTAGTCATCTCAACTCGACCTTGAGTTCAAACCAGCTCCCCTCAACTCCTTAGCTAAGAAGTCCTAGGCTTCAGAAGAAGATTGCAACTGCTGATGCCTGGACGAAATGATACTTATCGAGTCTCTGGAACTGGCAGCGACATTGCCTTGACCTGGGAATGGATTCCTTCAGGAGAAGTATCTATTTCCCTTAGGTCTCGGCAATTCTTTCCATCGAACTTCCATCCTGCACCTCTCCCGTGCTCCTGATTCGGGAAATGCCAGCTGGCTAGAGCTAATTGCCTCGGTACCCTGTCATCTTGCAGAAGCTTCCCCATGGTGGAGAATGGAAGTCTGCTTTCTTTCCTCCGTTCTTTCCTCTTCGATATATGAGGAAAGAGTTAGGCTAATGCTTGATTGAAGGAACCTTCAAATATGCTTGCATATTCCCCTCACATCTTGTGTCTACTTACGGATTCACCGATTGAGGAATAGGCGCACACTGGTAAGACCTTGTCTTGAATTTGTGTGACCGAGACGATTAGTACCTTCTCATCACCGTCCTGGGATCAGGGCAGCCTTTTGGCCATCCAAGAATTCAGGATGGGTTTTGCGGCACTCACTGGTTTCGTTGAACAACAAAAACACAGTAGTGGCATTTGTCGACAAACAAGAGGCAATCGTTTTTTCCTCCTGTTTTCATCTCGACATTTGCAGGTACTCGAGTGTTGTTCTATTGCACACTCGACAGCTCAATTAACCAGATGCATTCTTGGTGGGGATGTATTGGTAGGCAAGCCTGGCCTCGGGTTTGAGTGATCGGGACGGAACATGCTGCTCACTCTTTCTTCACGAAGATTCATGCAGAGACTGGTCGACTGAGAAATCCCTACCGTCCTTCTGTTGCCTCCCTGCACACAAGTCGGTAGTTTTTTCTCACTCCTTCATACCAGACCAGGGGCCACTCCGTTGAGGCATGCTGTCTTTTTGGTGAAAACTCGATATCGACGTTTTTTCCTCCGTATTTGTCCGTTTCGCTAGGGGTTCACAAACATTGCTCACCCCGAGTTACAGACAAATACTTGAAGACTTCGCCTCCATCCGACCTGATTGCCGAGGCATCGAGAAGAATTCCACTTGACCCAACCTCCTGTAGCAGCTACACAAGAAGCGGTTCTTGAGGCAGTACATCCCTGTGTGTTCAGGACTGGGAGACTTTCCAGCTTTCCTTGCAAGCACAGGCTTTCTCGCCGAGCGGCAACGGATATAGCTGGATATCCCTTGAAGTCCTATGCAACACTGTCCCAGGGACTGGATCCGTCTTCAGTGGTGGTGTCGTTGTTGGAACTTCTTCTCGGGCCAGAGTTGCTCGTCAAGTCTGGACTTCCTCGTCTTCTCCGCCGAGGGTTGCTTCTCTCCCTTTCATTTGTGAAGAACGTAGGCCCTTGCAACCTAGTCTTCTATCTGAAGTAGCCTTCATCTCCTCAGTCGAGAATTAGCTACGGATGAGAAGCTTCTTCAGTCGTGCTCTCCCAGGGAACTGTTTCCTGGGTGGCATGTAACTCTCGTTTAGGGTTCCTGTCTGTGCTATTCGCCCGTTACAGAGAGTCGTCGGATAGAGAGATATGCCCTCTTAGGACCATCTCTCATCTTACCCTGGCCTTGGTGTAGAAGATGGAAGAACAGGGATGGGATCATACCTCGACTCCTTCTCGGATGTCGTAGGTGGACTCTGAATCCATTGGAATCGACTGTCGGGTTCGAGTCCTTCTTGTTCCCCTCCTCTTGGACTTTGTGTCGATGATCCAGATCATTCGTTACTTTGTCCTATTGGGAGCTGTGGTACTTTCCGAAAGGCTCAACATTCCTAACCTGGATGTCGTCAACGTTGTCACTAGTACTGTCTCTCCCAAGGAAGAAGTGTCTAAGGACATATCTTCCTCCTGACTTCGTGAAGCGATCTAAAGAGGTACTTAGCAGCTGATGACGACGATACCAGTACCTTTCACCCGAGAGCTCACGAAGTGGATGGCTTGGTCCATCCCTCGCATTCCGGAAGTTTCTGTCGGTTTGGAAGCAAGACGTAGTCTCTTAGACCACATTCTTGTCTTCTTCCTTCGGTCTTGCCCACAGGCCCTTGGAACCCTTTTTCCTTGGCTCTGTGGTGGCTGCTCAACAAGTTGTGTTGTCTTACCCGGCTCCTTCAAGAGGACAGTAGTAGCATCTCGCCCTGGCGTTGGTTCTGGAAGTGAGAAGGATTCCGAGAGTGACTGGCCTGTCATCCTCCTCCTCCCTTCTCTCCCCTCCAACTTCTCCTCCTTAGGGATGAGAATAGGACTTGAACCAATAGCTGCTGGAACTGGCAGTGATGCGATAAGACTACACATCGAGCACCCGTTCTATTTTTCTTGTAGAATCATAGAAGCAATTCTGCTCCTTCCTCTAGCAAGGGGAGGAAGGAGAGACTGGCAATAAAGGAACCCTATCTCGGCTTTTCCTTACTGCTTCCGACTCTAGATCCTTCCAGCCTATTTCAGAGGAGTTACGTTTCCTCACTCATGCGAAAAAGGTCCAGTATCTGACATTTGATCTTGCAGTTCCTACACTCCGATCAATATGTCAGAGGCACGGTACTCCTCCTCGCTCTTTCGACCAGGAGGAGTAACCCAGGTGTGCAGAACTCCAGTCAGTTCAGGAGACTCACTCAGACTCCTCCCTCCAACCAGTGAGTCTTCCTAATGTAAAGGACCGAGGGGTTGTATATTGTGTCGGAACAAATAACAATTTTTAAAAGTAAATTGTATTTTTCCTAATTATACAAACCCGAGGTCCTTTACACTTTATGCCCACCTCATGCCACCCCTCAATCTGAACCTGGACCAAAAGGCAAACTGGAATGTTTACATCTGGGCAGGCGGGTATCCCCGCCTACCTGGCGGTAGTTACTGCCTAACCACCTTGTTCAAGAGTTTAACGGCCATTTCCAGCCTACGCCTGAAAGTAGTTCCTAATGTAAAGGACCTTAGGTTTGTATGGTTAGGAAAAATACAATTTACTTTTAAAAATTGTTATTTTGCTAATAACCGAATTGGATAACAACTGTTTTGCTTGTATTTCAATCATCGTACGGTTAAACAATTACCGTAGTTATGTTAAAAATGACGTTAAGGACTGATATATTTTTACACTATACCCTCATCCGCATTGGAGAAAAGATCGGCAAGGAAATATACTGCTACAGTAAATTTAAGCTGCAAGTTGTAGCTGAAGCTGAAAAAACAAAAGTTCAAGCTGCTAATGAATCGACCGCAAATAAAATTGGAAAGTATTTTAATCAAAACTACTGGGCATGAAAGAACACATATTACTACTGTTTTCACGCTGATAAAAGATAAATACGAAAAGCTTGTAGTATGATGATGAAATCAAGAGAAAATAGCGAACGGAATCTTGATTTTTTTTACACAAAACAAACATACCCCCAAACGGCCAGCCTCCAACATCATCTATTAACGAAAAAATAGCTAAATTAATTTGACAACGAGACATATTTAAGTTAAATTTTGACTTAAAAACACTTCGTATAACGAAAAATATATATGTCCCACATAAACAAAGTATCTAGAGATTCATTTACGCTAACTAGAAGCAAGAAATGCGCTCTGAATGGAGTTAAATGCGGCGAAATAAACACGTGATCGGTTCCCAAACCAAAACATTTGATCGCAATTTATAATACTAAAGCAATATGAGAATATATACAATTGCATACAGTGTAGTAAAGCATAACTTTTTAAAAGATCCATGGAAAAGATGCACATTTGTTATTTTGATGTTTGTATAATACAGTGTTATTATGTGAAAAAAGAATACAGTATAATGTAGGCTAGGCTACCATATATGATATACCAAACTGCAGGCTAGGCCTTGTTTGTTATTCAATTTCTCTTTATACTGACTTACCATGTCAATCTGCATTGAACTTACAGAATTAGCTGACACTAATAATTACTCAACCATATATGCATAAAGTATACCGTGTAGTGTAGGCTAGGCTATCATATATGTATAGATGGTACTGATTACCCTAGTGTAGGCTAGGCCATATTCAAGTTACGATTTTTTCAACAAACGATGGATTTTTTGGAACCTAACCCCATCGTAAGTAGGGGAATACCTGTACTAGAGGTTTCACCTCTAAAGGGGCTGCTTAATGCCTTTGCGAAGCCGCTCAGGGTGCTCGAGATTCTATGGAATATCAGAGTATCCCGATCTGGTCTGAGAGATTTTCCTTGGCCCAGTTCGGGAGCAGTGCGAGAGAAAGGGCTGAGGCAACCAGGTGTCTCGGCTCCTCTTCCTGCCAGCACTCCAAGCGCTCCCGGGTGCTTGCCAGTGCTCGGTTGGGTTCCCAGCCTAGTGTCTCGATCCCATCGGTTCGAACATCAGAAGAAGCAGGGAAGAGATTCCCTTCGGGAGTAATGCAGGACTTCTAAGGGACTGACTTTCTTCCGGGAGACAATTTTCTCTCGTTGGCTCTTGCCGCTCTCGGGCGGGAACCGATTCGCATTCTCCTGTGGGATCTTGCATTTCGGGGGCCGCGAGAGCGGTGCCTCTCGAGGCCATGCCCTCGTTGCCAGACTTGGAAGTCTTGGCTCTTTCGATCTCTTAGGAAACAAAGCAGCCACTCCCGATTTTTGGGAGTATTGTGGGTAGCTCGAATTCTATGAATCACGAACGCTCTCCTGACGAGAGGAACAGGACGAGAGAAAGTGCTGAGACACCCAGGTGTCTGGGTGCCGAGACTATCGGGTGTCTGGGTGCCAAGACTCCTGGGTGTCTGGGTGCCGAGGCGCCAGGTGTCTCAATACTGCCCGCCAGCTGCTTCGGTTGCTCGGCCTGGCTTCATTCTTGTGTCTTGAACTTTAGGGTTTGAGCATGCAAGATAGCAGACACAGAATTCCCCTTTGAACCTTCTTCTCGAGGGGCCTCGGCCTCGAAGGAGTTTAGAGTTCAGGAAACTAGCATGTTCCGACACAATATATGCAAACCCTCGGTCCTTTACACTAGGAATTACTTTCAGGCATAGGCTGGAAATGGCCATTAAACTCTTGAGCAAGGTGGTTAGGCAGTAAAAAACTCCAGGTAGGCGGGGATACCCGCCTGCCCGGATGTAAACATTCCAGTTTGCTTTCGGCCGTCATGCATTGCTAATGTGTTTTTTCGTTCTCTCCGCCTGACTGTCGTTAAGCTCTTATTATCCCGGTGGGATCTTTCTGTATTTTTATTTATATGTACATGTGTTTGATATTTATTAACACAAACCCACGATTCGTGATAACCTTGCATAAGCCGTCGTTCCCTGCTCTGTGTCTTGGGTTTGACGGCCAAGGGCGTTATTGAAGAAGCATAAACGAGTGATAATGCTTCTCTTCCAGCAGCCCTTTACGTAAAAACTGAAGGCTCCCCTGTACATTCGGAGATATAGTTTGGGATGAATATCTTCACTCCCCTACATTGATCGGGACGTAAGAGTTCGTTCCCTTCTTGGGCTAACGCCCTCCGTGTATAAGGGCATCACTAATTCCTTCCTACTTATGCTGAGTGTTGCTCACCGCCTGTGCTTGGAGAACTGGGGGCCAGGTGGGAGGTTGCGGGCGTCGTCGATAAGTTCCGCTTCCACAGTGCCCTTGGTGGCCTCCCCTCCGTCCTTTTTTCTCTTCCCGTAGGTTCTTCCTTCTCCCCTTTAGTAGATCTCTCTCTTTCGCCCTCTTCGCTCGCTCGTTGGGCGAAGACTAGGTGCGGGGAGCGATTGGGCTACCTCTTGTAGAGTACCTCCTCCCGCTGCATAGGGCAGTTCCCCTTGTAGCGGGAGGAATCTCCCTCTACTAATCATCTTTGCTTTTCTTTCAGGTTGACAGTGAGCATTCCAGACACAGAAGTAGTTGGCTGGATATATCGAAGGATATCTCGCATGAAGCAGTCCTGACATTCATTCAGCGTTGCTTTGGGATCGACCACAGTACCTGGTTAGATGACATATTTCCACGTCGGGATCGTTCTGAATCTTTCCCGCCGATGTGGATCGATCGCTGTCATTGCTGGTCTTCATGTATGCTGTTGCAATGCCTCCTGCATATCTGTGGTCCATCTGCTCCTGCTGTTTCCTGTGTTATGCTCTTGTCAACTCGACAGACTGTGGGCTGCTCTTCCTGGTCTCCTGCCGCAGCCGCCCTGATCGTTCCTGTCACTGCTGGTGACTTTCATGTGACATTTCTGTCCGTTGCAGTAGCTCCTGCCTTCCGAACCGCTAACATAGCTCCTGCATCGGGTGTCCTGATCGTGCTCACTACTTCTCCTAGTGGTCGTGCCCGGGACCGCTTCCTTTGTGTTCCTGCCAGCTGCCCTGGAGGTTACGATGTCCGCCATCCTGTAGAAGGTGTTGGCATGAGGGGGAAGGAAGTCGCCTTGTGGAAGTGACGTTCCTGACCGTTGCAATAGCTCCTTCCCTCCGAACCTCTGCCATAGGTCTTGCATCGGCTGTCCTCCTGTCGGTCATGCCCGGGGCCGCTTCCATTGTGTTCCTGCCAGCTGCCCCAGAGGTTACGATGTCCGCCATCCTGTAGAAGATGTCGCCGTGTAGATGAAGGAAGTCGCCCTGTTGAGGTGATGTTCCTGGCCGTTGCAGTAGTTCAGGCCTTCCGAACCGCTGCCGTAGCTCCTTCATCGGCTGTCCTGATCATGCCTGCTGCTTCTCTCCTGGTGGTGATGTTTCGTGTCGACCATCCGTTGTGTTCCTGCTGGACTGCCCTTCAGGTTACAATGTTTCTGTTGCGTCCACCATCCTGTAGAAGATGTCGGAGTGGAGGTGAAGAAAGCCTTCCCTGTTGAAGCCCTTGGACTATTTAGGGACTGTGTTCTTCATCTTATCTTTGTTTCTTCCCGTGTTCGGGTGCTCGTCTTCCCTTCCTCTCCTGAGATCCAGAGACCTCAGTTTGGGTTCCCTTAGAGGTTGGACAGATCTCTGTCGGGCTCGAGATTCTATGGAAGTAGTATCCCGATCTGGTCTGGAGAGATTTTCTGGGCCCAGTTCGGGAGCAGTGTTAGAAAGGGCCGAGGCACCCAGGTGTCTCAGCTCCTCTTTCTGCCAGCACCTAGCGCGCTCCCAGTGTTTGCCAGTGCTCGGTCGGGTTCCCAGCCTGGTGTCTCGATCCTGTCGGTTTGAACATCAGAAGAAGCAGGGAAGAGATTCCCTTCGGGAGTCCTGTGGGACTTCTAAGGGACTGACTCTCTTCCGGGAGACAAGTTTCTCACGTTGGCTGTTTCCGCCCTCGGGTGGGAACCGATTCGCATTCTCCTGTGGGATCTTGCATTTCGGGGGCTGCGAGAGCGGTGCCTCTCGAGGCCACACCCTCGTTGCCAGTCTTGGAAGTCTGCGTCTAAGACTGGTTCTGTGCTTGGCTCTTTCGATCTATTAGGAAACAAAGCAGCCCCTCCCGATTTTTAGAAGTCTTATGGGTAGCTCGAAATCTATGAATCATGAGCGCTTTCCTTACGAGAGGCCCAGGATGAGAGAAAGTGCCAAGACACCCAGGTGTCAGGTTGCCGGGACACCCAGGTGTCTGGTTGCCGAGATGCCCGGGTGTCTGGGTGCTGAGATGCCAGGTGTCTCGATACTGCCCGCCAGCTGCTTCGGTTCCTCATCCGGGCTTCATTCTTGTGTCTCGAAGTTAAGGGTTCGAGCATGCAAGATAGCAGACACAGAATTCCCCTTTGAACCTTCTTGAGGGGCCTCGGCCTTGAAGGAGTTTAGAGTCCGAGAAACTAGCAATTGTTCACAGCAGACGAGTCCGGCCTACCCAGTTATGATTGTGCTCGCGCGATCGGCTCGGCTCGGCCCCCGGTCGCGCTTACAAGACTAACTCGGCTTGCCAGACTGGCTCAGCTCGGCTCGGCTCACCCCGCCTGCCTCCCAGTCGCCGCACGCGATCGGCTTGGCTCGGCTCAGCCCTACTTGTTTTTTTCCGATTCGGCTTCTCGGCTATGTTCGAGTGAACTTTTTGCTCTTCCCAGGAAAGCGCTTTGCTACAGCACAAGTGCTCTTCTTCCCCCTTGTGGCAGTAATCTCCTTCGGTTGATTATCGCTCACGGTCTGCCTCTCCTGCTTATCTTACTGGCAGGAAAGGTAGGGATACTCTTTTCTCCTCACCTGTTCTCTTCTCCTCTCAGTTGTTCCGAGAGGCGCGAGACGGACAGAGAGAGCTCCGACGAAATTTTCTTCGGAGTTCGGCTGCCTGGCGTGCTTTGGGTATCGGTCCCCGATTTCTCTTGTATTATAACCAAGTAGCTGAGGAGGGTTTCATGGGATCTGTCAAGGTCTCCTCCAAGGGAGAGGTACAGGAGTTTCATGCATCGGAAACAGCGAGGTCTTCCTCTTCAAGTTCGCCGTGCCCCCGCGCTGATTCGCGGCGCGAGGATCCCTGGGACAGGACTGCGGCTCCCCCAATGAATAACCTTCATCACTCACAACCCTTGCAGTTCCCGAGTGACCGAGAGTGTCAGGGACCGCCGCGGTCCTGGCTTCCGAGAGAGTTCTCGACCTGATGAATTCTTTTCTTTGAAGTAGTTAATTCAGGTCAAGACACCAAGCATCCACCCCTGCCTCGACAGAATATGAATTCTTCTTGCCTGGGAGGGTCTTGCCGACTGCAGTTTTTTGGGCAATTCTGGTGCCAAGAAGAAGGACTTTGTCCCAATTCGGATCTCCGGTTTCGTAAGTCCCGAGTTGGCTCGACCCTTAGGAACGAACCATTACTTGGTTCTGCCTTTCTCCTTGGGAGATTTGCCAGATACCCCGGTAATCAAGGTTTGCACCAGGGCACTGACTTGTCCTTTGGACAATGGCCAAGAACTTTGGGTCTTAGTCATCTCAACTCGACCTTGAGTTCAAGCCAGCCCCCCTCAACTCCTTAGCTAAGAATTCCTAGGCTTCAGAAGAAGATTGCAACTGCTGATGCCTGGACGAAATGATACTTATCGAGTCTCTGGAACTGGCAGCGACATTGCCGAGACCTGGGAATGAATTCCTTCAGGAGAAGTATCTATTTCCCTTAGGTCTCAGCAATTCTTTCCATCAAACTACTATCCTGCCACCTCTCCCGTGTTCCCGATTCGGGAAATGCCAGCCTGGCTAGAGCTAATTGCCTAGGTACCCTGTCATCTTGCAGAAGCTTCCCCATGGTGGAGAATGGAAGTCTGCTTCCTTTCCTCCGTTCTTTCCTCTTTGATGTATGAGGAAAGAGTTAGGCTAATGCTTGATTGAAGGAACCTTCGAATATGCTTGCATATTCCCCTCACATCTTGTGCCTACTTACGGATTCACAGATTGAGGAATAGGCGCACACTGGTAAGACCTTGTCTTGAATTTGTGTGACCAAGACGATTAGTACCTTCTCATCACCGTCCTGGGCTCAGGGTAGCCTTTTGGCCGTCCGAGAATTCAGGATGGGTTTTGCGGCACTCACTGGTTTCGTTAAACAACAAAACCACAGTAGTGGCATTTGTCGACAAACAAGAGGCAATCGTTTTTTCCTCCTGTTTCATCTCAGCATTTGCAGGTACTCGAGTGTTGTTCTATTGCACACTCGACAGCTCAGTTAACCAGATGCATTCTTGGTGGGGATGTATTGGTAGGCAAGCCTGGCCTCGGGTTGGAGTGATCGGGACGGAACATGCTGCTCACTCTTTCTTCACGAAGATTCATGCAGAGACTGGTCGACTGAGAAATCCCTACCGTCCTTCTGTTGCCTCCCTGCACACAAGTCGGTAGTTTTTTTTTTTTCTCGCTCCTTCATACCAGACCAGGGGCCACTCCGTTGAGGCCTGCTGTCTTTTTGGTGAATACCCGATATCGACGTTTTTTTCCCTCTGTATTTGTCCGTTTCGCTAGGGGTTCACAAACATTGCTCACCCCGAGTTACAGACAAATACTTGAAGACTTTGCCTTCATCCGACCTGATTGCCGAGGCATCGAGAAGAATTCCGCTTGACCCAACCTCTTGTAGCAGCTACACAAGAAGCCGTTCTTGAGGTAAGTACATCCTTGTGTGTTCAGGACGGGGAGACTTTCCAGCTTTCCTTGCAAGCACAGGCTTTCTCGCCTAGCGGTAATGGTTATGGCTGGATATCCCTTGAAGTCCTCTGCAACACTGTCCCAGGGACTGGATCCATCTTCGCTGGTGGTGTCGTTGTTGGAGCTTCTTCTCGGGTCAGAGTTGCTCGTCAAGTCTGGACTTCCTCGTCTGCTCTGCCGAGGGTTGCTTCTCTCCCTTTCGTTTGTGAAGAACGTAGGCCCTTGCGACCTAGTCTTCTATCTGAAGTAGCCTTCATCTCCTCAGTCGAGAGTTGGCTATGGACGAGAAGCTTCTTTAGTCGTGCTGTCCCAGGGAACTGTTTCCTGGGTGGCATGCGACTCTCATTTAGGGTTCCTGTCCGTGCTCTGCACTTGCCTTAGGAGAGTCGTCGGAGAGAGATATGCCTCTTAGGACCATCTCTCATCTTACCCTGGCCTTGGTGTAGAAGATGGAAAAACAGGGATGGGGATCATACCTTGACTCCTTCTTGGATGTCATGGGTGGACTCCGAATCCATTGGCATCTACTGTCGAGTTCGAGTCGTTCTTAGTCCCCTCCTCCTTGGACTTTGTGTCGATAATCCAGATCACTCGTTACTTTGTCCTATTTGGGAGCTGTGGTACTTTCCGAAAGGCTCGACATTCCTAACCTGGATGTCGTCAACGTTTTCACTAGTACTGTCTCTCCCAAGGAAGAAGTGTCTAAGGACACATCTTCCTCCTGACTTCGTGAAGCAATCAAAGGAGGTACTTGGCAGCTGATGACGACGATACCGGTACCTTCCACCCGAGAGCTCACGAAGTGGATGGCTTGGTCCATCCCTCGCATTCCGGAAGTTTCTGTTGGTCTGGAAGCAAGACGTAGTCTCTTAGACGACACTTGTCTTCTTTCTACGGTCTTGCCCACAGGCCCTTGGAACCTTTTTTCCTTGGCTCTGTGGTGGCTGCTCAACAAGTTGTGTTGTCTTACCCAGCTCCTTCAAGAGGACGAGTAGCATCTCGCCTAAGGTGTTGGTTCTGGAAGTGAGAAGGATTCTGAGAGTGACTGGCTTCTCTTCCTCCTCCTTTCCCGTCCTCCAACTTCTCCTTAGGGATGAGAATAGGACTCAAACCAATAGCTGCTGGAACTGGCACTGATGCGGTAAGACTACACATCGAGTACCTGTTCTATTTTTCTTATAGAATCATAGAAGCAATTCTGCTCCTTCCTCTAGCAAGGGGAGGAAGGAGAGACTGGCAATAAGGGAACCCTATCTCTGCTTTTCCTTACTGCCTCCGACTCTAGATCCTTCCAGCCTAATTCGTAGGAGTTACGTTTCCTCACTCATGCGAAAAGGTCCAGTATCTGACATTTGATCTTGCAGTTCCTACACTCCGATCAATATGTCAGAGGCACGGTACTCCTCCTCGCTCTTTCGACCAGGAGGAGTAGCCCAGGTGTGCAGAACTCCAGTCAGTTCAGGAAACTCACTTAGATTCCTCCCTCCAGCCAGTGAGTCTTCCTAATGTAAAGGACCGACGGTTTGTATATCGTGTTGGAACAAATCACAATTTTTCCTAACTATACAAACCTAAGGTCCTTTACATTACACACTATGCCCACCTCATGCCACCCCTCACTCTGAACCTAGAATGTTTACATCCGGGCAGGCGGGTATTCCCACCTACTTGGCGGTAGTTACTGCCTAACCACCTTGCTCGAGTTTAATGGCCGTTTCCAGCCTTAGCCTGAAAGTAATTCCTAATGTAAAGGACCTTAGGTTTGTATAGTTAGGAAAAATACAATTTACTTTCAAAAACTGTGATTTTTTGGTCCACTTATATACATGGAATTAGCTCTAAACCCATTAATTTCCGACGAAATTGAAGGTGAAATTCGTGCTAAACACATCAAAATCAGTCAGAAAATATTTCTATGTCATAACGGCGTGTTGCCTCTTACTGCAATAATACCTTATAATTATTATTATTAGCGTATTATTGTTGTTATTATTATTATTATATTATTATAATCATCAGTAGAACTAAGTAAGAGCTCCGCATTAGGTATTACCTTGGAAATTGAGTTTGTTCCGCCATGATATACAAACCATAGGTCCTTTACATTTGGAATTACTTTCATTGAAGCTGGAAGCGGCCGTTGAACTTTCGAACAAGTTGATTAGGCAGTTAACCACTGCCCTCCTGCCCGGATGTAAACATTCCAATTTGCTTTCAGCCACCGTGTGGTACAGACGTGTTGCTTCGCTCTGATGCCTGGACTTCCGTTGAGCTGTTTTCTCACTGGAATATTTTCTGTTTGCTGTATGCATTGTGTATTCATTTCTCTATCATGAATGCTCAAGAATGAAGTAAATCTCGTAAGCCCGCCTTCCCCCAGCGTGTGTCCTTGGGTTGGTGGGAAGAAATGTAATAGTTTTCGATCTAAAGTTCAGGTGGACCTGCATGCCCTTTGCTCTTCTTGCAGGGGGCGTGTGTGTTCCCGTTATTCTCCTTGTACTGAGTGTTGCCCTTGGTTGGCTGAGCAGTGGGTGAGGTTTGAATGGAGGAAACAGTACTGGAGGAAAGCCTTCCTAGGTGTCATCTGAGGGTTACACGCCCCCGATGACTCCCTTGGTGGCTAACCCTTCAGGCTGCAGACAATCAGGACGACCTCACCTGGGGCTTCTCGCTCCAAGGGGGAATTTTTTCCCCCAGAGCGAGTGGAGTCTCCCTCCCCTAATCCGACTTTGTCTTCAGGTATGGTGGTAGAGGCTTCTCATGGGGGGAGCAGGCTCTAGATCTTGCTTCAACCTGGCTTCACCATCACTGGAGGGTCTCCTGTCTCATATCTCTGGTGCCCTGGTAGTGACCCACGCCGCGGCTGCTGCCACTACCAGCACCGTTATGAAGACCACTTTTGCTGAGGTGCCCCATGACTCTTTTCTCACCTGGCTACCCAGGTGACTGCTGCACTGGCATCCCATCACGCAGTGCCACTCCCGCCTGGCTTCCTGGCCCTGCTGTTCCAGCCAGGACCCTCCGTGATGGTGACTTCATTCGTGCCCCATGTTATGGTTCCCGCAACTGCTGTTCCTGGTGTTGCTGGCTCCTGGGCTTTCCTGGCTTCTCCACTTGCCCTGGCTATCCCAGTCGCCCCAGTCCTGGCTCCTAGGTTTCCTGGCTCTCGGCCTGTCCTGGCTTCCCCACCTGTCCAGGCTGTTCCGGTCGCCCCTGTCACTGCTCCTGGCTTCTTTTGCTCCTGGCCTGGACTGGGTGCCCCGGTTGCCCCAGTCTCATCTGTTGACGTCTCTGCTACCCTGGCCACCCTGGCCACCCTGGCTGCTCCTGTGACTTCTGCTGCTCCCTCCTGGATAGGGGATTTGACCGCCATCCTGAAGAAGATGACAGAGAAGAAGTTGAAGAAGAGACCTAGGAAGGTGTTGTCTTTGTTACCGTCATCGTCTGCTACCTCCTCCCCTTCTTCCAAGGCTCTTCAGTCGAAGAAGAAGGCTGTCTCTCCTCTCCCCCCCCCCAAGAAATCCCATTCTGTGGTTTCTAAGGGACTGCCTCCCTCCACAGGGGAAGTAGTGGGATCTCTTGTCGGCTCTTCCCGTCCTTTGGGTCAGGGAACCAAATTGTTGACCCCTGGGTCTAGCATTTCGGGAGCCGTGGGCGTGCAAACCTCAGTCTGCACACCCATTGCCATGCCTAAGAAATCCGCTTCGAAGGCTGGCACTGTGTCGGGCGCTCGTTTGCGAGCCACTCCAAGTACCCAGGTCTCTAAGGAGACTTGGGTATCCCAAACCAGGATGAGAGAAAGAGCCAAGACCTGCAGGTGACTCAGCTCTGCCTGCTGGCACTTCCTTTAGTGCCAAGCAAGGTTCCCAGGTAGATGCTTCGGCCTCTTGTGTCCGGGAGACAGAGAGGAGGTCCCCTGTACAGTCTTCTTGAGAGGCGCTGTCCTCGAAGAAGACTGGGGCCCGTCAAGAGGACAGTGCAAGTTCTTGCCAGTCAGGTGCACGTTCGACTCCACCCAGTCCACGGTCACATTTGAATGATCAGCCTGGCTTGGTCGAGTCGTAAGCTCGGCTCGGCTCGGCTCGCGTGAACCTCTACGCTCTCCTCAGAACAATGCTTTGCCAAGGCAAAAGCGTTCTTCTGGACCTGGGTTGCCATCATCACCGCAGGTGTTGGTGGACCCAGGCAGGTGCCTGATCCTCCTTGCCTGTCCCCTCAACATCCTGGGGTTTCCCTGGAAGGTGCGAGTCGGACAGGAGGAACTCTGGAGAGTCGTCTCTCCAGAGTTTGAGTGCGAGGGCATATGTTCCTGGCTTGGTCCTGGAATTGACTAGGTTGTAGGCCCGCATAGTGCAGGATGGATCCAAGGGGTCTGCCGAGGTTCTCCCTCCTGCCGGGAGAGTAGATTGGGAGGACCACCCACTGGAAGGACCCAAGGGTCCTTTCCCCCAAAATGCGGACACCCCTGAAATACAGAGGACTTTTGTAGAGGTCATTGCGCTGATTCGTCAGCACAACGACCTTGGGGAAGGGACCACCGTCTGTGGATCGTCCTTCGTGCCTCAAATCCCTCTGGGGTCCGAAAAAGGAACCCAAGGTTTTGATGGGGCTGCTATGGTCCACACTTGCTGAGGGGGTTCTTGATCAGGTGAATAATATTGTTTCTGGACAAGATAATTCACTACATTCGAACCGCTTGGACAAGCTACTTCCTCCTTCTCTGCCTCAACAGAAGCAATTTTATACCCCCTTGGAGAGGGCATTGCCGCCTAAGCAGGTTGACCCAGACCTGGTGCGTCTAGGCCTGGGTTTCTTGCTGCAGCAGCTTACTGCAGAAGGAATCTCCCTCTCACAGCAAGAGACTGTGACTCTTGAAACCACTGCTGTGGCGGCTCTCCAGGCAGTCTCCTGGCTGGATCTGTGGTCTTTCACAGTATCCAAAGTGGCTGCCTTCTCGGGCACTATTGTGCCTGGGAAGGACTCCACTTTCGGGAGGCTGTGTCAGTCTGGAGGTAAGGCCATCTCCTACCTTGCGCACCAGATGGCAAACCAGGTGCTTAAGGGTATCGGCGCGGTCGGGGATTAATTTTGAGTGACGGTGTTCAAACTTCCACAGGTTTTACCTCTAGTTTGGCCGAATATGCATACAAAATTTCAGGTGAATTGGATGAAAACTTTTTGTTTAACGAATATTTTTCTTTTAAACATAACTTTTTTTTTGTTTTGTAAAGTACATCTCCTTCTTTATTTATCATTCAATTTAAAAACAAAAGTAATAGCAGAAAGTTTAGTTCCTATCAAATAAAATGGCAAACTCAAAAATCTAATATGTGATGTATGCTATTTTAAAAAAATATTTTAAAAAATACAATAAAAAATACCATAAAATTATATATTAAATCTTAGTAAAAAATTTTTTGACAGAAAAAGAAAAATAAATTTGCCGATGTGTTCTCTCACTATCTTTGTTCAAATTGCTTTTTAGATTTTTAAAATCCATTCATAAATAAGGGAGTTTTTGGAATTTGAATGTAGAAAGAGTATGTTCTGAGAAAAACGCAGTTAAAGTTTTGCTAACCATTTATTTTGCTTTTAGAAGCATATAAAGTTTCTTAGAAAAGCCTACATGACACCTGCTCCCCTCTTTTTTATAAGAGATATTATTCCCTCAAAAAAAAAAAACATTTATCTCTTAAAAAAAATAGTTTATATTATTTTTGGGGGGTTATCATAGAACACCACTCTACTCTTGTTCAGCCAGGTTTTTAGGAGGCTAATGAGCTCCTCCTTCATATCCTCCTTTTGATGTTCTTTGCTTCTTTTGCCTTCTTGAATGCATAGCAGACATTCGTTTCCTGGTCTTCTCTTTCATCTGAAGGCCTTTCAGGCTTTCTCCTGCCGTTTTTCTCATAACAGGCAGCAATGAACTTGCTGCATAGCCGATATTATGCTCCGTTGCAGCAACATGAAAAGCAAAGGTCGCAGTATCCTTCCCATGAAGTCTGACCTTTGGACACTTTGCCCATATTTTACTGTTGAACGATTCATTTAGGTTTTGAGTACGACCTTTCGCACATCTTTGCAGTAAATCATCAGAGGAAAGCTCGTCAAATATTTGGCGAACTGGGATCTTTTGCTCCTCTGTAAGTTGGAGTTTTACTTTCATCTTCTTGTGACTCCTGGGAGATACATTCATTGCCAAATCACGATTGTAAAAACACCAGCTATTTTTGCCAATAGGACACTGAGAATGATCATGATTTTTATCATCACTAGTCAGATGTAAAAAGATTGCCATTATATTTTTTTTCATGGTAACTAAAGGGTCAGTGGGATCTCTAGCTCCATTTCTTACTGCAATGCCAAAATATTTTCCAATTTTTATCACCGTGCTATCACTCAATTTATTGAGTCCTCCAAGCTCACTCCTAAACATAACTTTGTTTGTTGTTGTTACATATTTTTGAAACATATTTCTTTCTCAAGGCCATAAGACGAAAGACAGTCCTCTTCTGAACGTGGTTTATGCATTCTTCCTTGAGCACTGGGTATGGAGTGCCATAAGGACCAGTGCCCTCATTCAAACTGCATACTCCTTTATATGCTGTCGAATCCCCATCACCAACAAATACTTTATATATGAATTTCCTGTCTAGTGATCTTTGCCACAATGCGATAGCACCAGCAGCTTCCATATTTCCAGAAGCTTGGTCAAATTTTTTTTTTGCATTCTCCAGACTGTATATGTTTTTCATAAGCTGCATCATATTGTTCTTTTGTTACTTCATTTGTTTTCAGTTTATTATTCAAAGTACTGCAGGAATTACATATCTTACTGAAAACTTCGCCATCAAGAACAAAGCCAGTGTAAGCCTCGGTAACAACTCCTATGCCAATAGGGGATTGATGTCCCCTTTTCATCCAAGTGCCATCATATAATACCTCGATAGGTAAATTACCATGTTCATCTGGTCTGACCCCAATGCTTTCATAATAATCAAATATTGCTCTATCAACTTCTTTCATGGATTCCTTGAAGGTCTGGTCAGCAATCCGTTCAATATACTCTTTATAACGTTCGTACGTGCTGTTTGCTAAAGGTTTGGCACCTAAGGCAATTCGAGTGTTATTCAAGGCTGCCAAGCCTCCCCCATTTATCATGTTTTGATATATAAATGAAGCTGTTGTTTCACCGATATGTTCTGTTTTCACACTTTCACTAGCTTGCACTTTGGTATATTGAAAAACAGACGGTACCTCACACTGACACTTTAGTTTCAAGTCAACATCAAAACTGTTTTTATCAATTTCGAGTGTTATATTGCGGTCACACTGCCCGCAATACGTCGAACTAAAAGCGTCTTTTAGAACTCTCAAGGGTAATGAAACTATTTCTCCATCATTGCTTACACTTAGAAGATCTTCTTTTTCAGTTATATAGCTTCTCAATAAAAAACTTCTTAGGTTGGCTCCTGATGAAACAGCGACATCACCTGCTATGTCAGGGACAGCAGTTACATCTTGAAAATGCTCATTATCTTCCTCCTCCCCCTCCTCATCATCAGATAACTTCAAAACAAAGTGGTCGGTGCCATCATCATCATCATCATCTTGATATATTTGTTCAAGGGAATAGTAGATTTTACTGGGAGCTTCTTAATAGGAAGTACTTGGCATCTCCTCAGCACACGTGGTTGGTGGCAACATGTGAGAAGCCACAACATTAGCTGTGTTTATACTTTTAGCTTCCAGATAAGTTTTGATATTGCGAGAGCTTGCTTCCCTTCGCTTACTAAACTTCTTTTTTGGCATGTTGGTAATACATATAATAAAGAACTGATGTCCAAAAGTCCGAGGAAGTGTTGCAATCGACTGAAAATAACAAACATACGATTACATAAAAAAATATAAGAATTCTCTCTCGGGACAACTGGCTGGCGTTATTCAGCCATGGGAAGAGTTGCCATCTCTATCAGGAAAACATATTGTACGGCATACGAAAGAATACGCAATGAAAAGAAATACAAATACTTAAAGAATGAGTGCAAAATGAAATAGTAAAACCACCCCTAACCAGACCTTTAATTCTCTACCTGGGTGTGGCCTTTAAATTGGCCTTTAAACCATTTAAAAGGCTTCGTATCGATATTATCTTACGCGTGGCAATGGCCAGGACCCAGATCCGTGGAAATATGACGATAACTCATTCTCACGAATTTGAGCCAATATCACCAAAATTACAGGCCGCCGATACCCTTAAGAGAAGAGACTCTGTCCTTTCTCGCTTCACCAGTTCTGTTGGTCCCGAGTCGGCAATGACCCTATGGAATGGACCGTCACTGGGTTCTGCCTCTCTCTTTCCCAGAGAGCTGGTAGATGCTGTGGTGGACAAATGTCGTGCTGGAGACAGCGACCACCTTGTCCACCAGGCAGTGGCCAAGACCTCCGGTGAGACAGGACCTACATACTTCCCCTTTGGACATGCTTCGGTTTTCGTATGCATTGACCGAGGGATGGGGCGCACACCTGGAGGAGTTGCTGATTTTGGAACTCAAGATGGCCTTCCTGGTCCTCCAAGAGTTTCAGGATTGAGTGGTGGGACACCATGATAGTGACATACGTCCACGAGCAAGGGGGCCTGGTGTCCCTTCCACTTCATCAGTTGACAATGCAGAGCCAGAGGCCCACTCAGTAGAGCTGTCAGCCAGGTACATTCCAGGCAAGAGGAATGTAGTGGCAGACAAGCTCAGCTGCCAGAATCAGGTGATAGGGACAGAGTGGTCCCTTCACCCAGATGCAACGGAGAGGTGGTTCGATCTGCAGGGACATCCAGTCATAGATCTGTTCGCCTCCCGGCACAACCGAAAACTTCAGGTCTTCTGTTCGGTTGTGTTGGACTCATGGGCTGCAGCGGAGGATGCATTCCAACACCCTTGGGACATCCTCAATGTCTACACCTTTCCTCTGTTTTGTCTGATTTGCAGGGTGATCAAAAGTTAAGTATACCTTAGTTTTACCAGACCACTGAGCTGATTAACAGCTCTCCTAGGGTTGGCCCAAAGGATCAGACTTATTTTACATGGCTAAGAACCAATTGGTTACTTAGCAACGGGACTACAGCTTATTGTGGAATCCGAACCACATTATAGCGAGAAATGAATTAACTCTTCATCAGCCGGCCGGGGGAGTTGAACTACGGCCTATCGAGTGACAGTCTGAAGCTCAACCGACTCAGCCAACGAAGAGATTCGCAGGGTGATCAGCCAAGTGATGATCACCTCGAATCTCAGGATAATTCTGGTGGGTCCCAAATGGCCCCAGGCTGTTTGGTATCTCGACCTGTTAGCTCTTCCCTCTGAGGCACCGAGAGAGATTCCTCCCCAGCCCAATCTGCTGTTCAACCCCACGTAGAGCTGCACCACCAGGTAGTGCAGTCCCTGTGACTTCTCTCCCCTGAATCGTTTCGCTCGCCAGACACGGTTCACGATGGAGACGGTACAGACAGTACTGTCGGTCATCAGGGAGGGCGACTTCATGCTGACGGTCGATTTGATGGATGCGTACTTCCAGGTACCAGTTCACCCGTTGTCTCGTCGGTGCCTTCGCTTTGGAGTGGTCTATCAATTCAAGGTTCTCTGTTTTGGTCTGTCGACCGCTCCGCAGGTGTTCATGAGAGTGTTCACTCTCATTTCAGTTTGGGCCCATTCGCTTGGGATTCGTCTACTGAGGTAGCTCGACGATTGGTTGATCCTATTAAGCTCCCACTTGCACTTGCTACAGGACAGAGATCGTCTACTCGAGTTGTGTCACGAACTGGGTGTCGTGATCAACTTTCGGAAGTCGGATCTCACTCCCAAACAGAGGACTGAGTATCTGGGCATGCTGATTGACACGGCAGCAAGCAGAGTCTTTCCTTCTCAGGCTCAGATCAGCACGTTCAGGAAGGTGGCGAGGCAGTCCCTGACACAACGGGACCAGCCAGCTCAACGATGGCAAGTCGTGATCGGCCACATTTTGTCCTTGGAGAAACTCGTTCCGCACGGTCGGCTCCACCTTCGGTCTCTCCACTGGAGACTGAGGGACTCCTGGGATCAGTCTCGGGAGCCCCAGTTGGTTCTCGTCCCCATCTCTCAGGAGGTGAGGGACGATCTCGCCTGGTGGTTGGACGACAGGAACCTCTGCATAGGGACACCTCTGTCTTCTTGCCCTCCGGACTTGCTTCTCTTTTCAGACGCATCGAAGGAGGGCTGGGGCGCACACCTGGCGGAGTTGCTGACTTCAGGCGTGTGGGACCAACATGACCGGCACTTCACATCAACGTCCTGGAGATGAAGGCAGCATTCTTAGGTCTTCAGTGCTTCCAGGACCATTTGATGGAACACTCGGTGGCGTTGATGAGCGACAACACGACCGTGGTGGCATACGTCTACAAGTAAGTTGGTCTTGTCTCTCGAGCTCTCCATGAGTTGACGTTGCAGGTGCACTAATGGGCAGTTGCACACTCTGTAGAGCTGTCAGCCAGGTACATTCCAGGCAAGAGGAATGTCCTGGCGGACACACTCAGCCGTTGGGATCAGGTAGTGGGGTCCGAATGGTCTCTCCATCAGAGCATGGCAGACAGGCTCTTTGATCTGTGGGGGCATCCAGTAGCCGATCTGTTTGCCACCCGGTACAACAGGAAGCTTCCAACCTTCTTCTCTGTCGTACCAGACCCGTGTGCAGCTGCAGAAGATGCCTTCCAACACTCATGGAACAACCTCGAAGTGTATGCCTTTACCCCGTTCTGTCTCCGCCCAGTTCTCAGTCGGGTTCTGGTGTCGACGAACCTTCAAATGATCCTGGTGGACCCCAAGCATCCGGAAGCCGCTTGGTATCCAGACCTGCTGGCTCTGCTCTCCAAGGTTCCGAGAGAGCTTCCCCTCTGGCACAACCTGCTTCGTCAGCCCCACGCAGAACGGTACCACCAGGCCGTGGGCTCCCTGTCTCTTTTCGCCTGGAGGTTATCCACCATCTCCTGCAAGCGAGAGGCTTTTCTCACCGAGAAGCAACAGAGATGGCAGATACCTCAGGAAGTCCTCTGCAGCGGTTTACCAGGGTAAGTGGGCCGTCTTCTGCAGTCGGAGCCACTCTTCAGCAGGTAGCGGATTTCTTCGTCGGGAGAAACTCTTATCAGTTTCAGCAGTAAAAGGATACAGGGCGGCCTTAGCCTTGGTCCTGAAGCTGAAAGGCATCGATATTTCGTCCTCCTTGGAAATATCTTTGCTGATGAAGAGCTTCGAACGGTCTTGCCCACCCAGGGAACTGAGGCCCCCCAAGTGGGACGTGTCTCTCGTTTTGTGGAGCCTACCTCGTGCCTCTTACGAGCCACTACAAGAGGCCACAGACAGGGATCTGACTCTCAAGACTGTCTTCCTTCTAACCCTGGCATCGGCGAAGAAGATTAGCGAATTACAGGGACTTTCCTTTACGGTTAGACACTCGAGGGTATGGGCTTCGGTGACGCTCGAATTTGTCCCGGAGTTCGTAGCAAAGACTCAAAATCCAGCGGTCCCTGACACTCGGTTTGAGTCTTTCAGGATCCCATCCCTGAGTGACTTTGTAGATAATGACCCTGATGAGTTGCGACTGTGTCCTGTACGGGCACTACGGCGCTATCTGAAGAGAACACGGCACCTCAGGCCTGAGTGTCGGTGACTCTTCGTTAGCACCGGGACCCCTAAGAAGGTGATGTCCAAGAACACGATTTCTTTCTGGCTTCGTGAGGTTATCAAGAAAGTGTATGCAACAGCTGGAGAGGACATCACCAGCTCCCTACGCCCCTGTGCTAACGAAATTGGGGATTGCGTCCTCTTTAGCATTCAAGAAGAACCTGTCGGTTCAGTAGGTACTGAAGGCGGTCGTGTGGTCACGCCAGACCACATTCGCCTCTTTTTACCTAAGGGACGTTACCCATCAGTCCTTAGATACCTTCTCCTTGGGGCCAGTGGTGGCTGCTCAACAAGTTGTGTAACTTACCCAGCTCCCGTATAGGGCAGAGTTGCGTCTCATCTGTTGTATGTGCGTGATTGGGCGTGAAAGGTGAGTGACTGGCACTCTCTTCCCCTCTATCATCCAACCCTTTCTGTTGGGCAGAGAGTTAGGCCGTACAAGCTGAACCAGACGTCTGACGCAGGTGAGCTTCATTCCTTGAGTGTCCTATCTTTGTTGCCTTCCAGGTACACATTAGATGTAATGTCCCCTCTTTCCCCTGCAAGGCAGGGAAGGGGTTGTGGGCTAATTACCAAACCCATTCCTTATGTTGGTCCTTATTCCTGACGTTTCCTAATCACCCCTTATGTGGCTGGGAAGGGTTCTCTCTGGCTTTCACCTCGCTGTGTGATCGTTTACATACTGTAACCTCGTCACAGCAAGGACGGTCTAGTAGACTGGTCTGTGACACCACAGTTCTCGCAACAGTGCTCATGGTCCAGTGGCCATGTCCTCCGGGTTCTTACCCCAGGTGAACATAAGGTGTGTTGAACTTCCAGTCATTCAGAGACCTACACTCAGATTCCTCTCACCGAATCTTGAGTCCCCATATGTAAAGGACCAAGGGTTTGTATTTGTGTAGGAACAAATCGCATTTTTTAAGAGTAAAATGCACTTTTCCTGACGTACAAACCTGAGGTCCTTTACTCAGGTTACCCACCTCAGCCTCCCCACAATCTGCCCTAGACCTGAAAGTAAAGTGAATGTGTGAAGCTGGGTGGTTGATACTGTGGGCTTCCCACTGTTACCAACCACATGCCCAGCTGGTAGTAATACCAACTCATGCCTTGTGAGTCTTTAGTGACCAGTTCAGCTACGCCAAAAGTATTCCCCATGTGTAAAGGACCTCGGGTTTGTATGTTAGGAAAAATGCATTTTACTCTTAAAAAAGGTGATGTTACTAAAGTGTGATTTGTTTCAACATGATATACAAACCATTGATCCTTTACATTAGGAATTACTTACAGCGCAGCTGGAAATGGCCATTGAACTTTCAAACAAGGTGGTTAGGTGGTTAACTACCGTCCGGGAGGAGTCCCCCTGCCCGGACGTAAACATTCAAATTTTGCTTTTGGCCGTTAAAAAGTGCCCCCTGCCCGGACGTAAACATTCAAATTTTGCTTTTGGCCGTCGTGCGATGCAGACATGTTTCTTCCCTCGCTGCCCTGATTTCCATCGAGCTGATTTTTCTTGGTGGGATCTTTCTCTTCATTGTTCGACCTGTGGGGATGACCAGTGATAGACCTGTTTGCAACCTGTCACAACAGGAAGTTGCCGGTGTTCTGCTCAGTCGTCCTGGACTCATGGACAGCAGCAGAAGATACCTTTCAGCACCCATGGGACAATCTTGAAGTGTACATGCTTCTTTCGTTCTGTCTGATTTGTGTGGTGATCAACAGAGTAATGATCACCGCAGATCTCAGAATGACCCTGGTGGCTCCCAAGTGGCCACATGCCAAATGGTACCCAGACCTGCTATCTCTGCTGTCCGAGGCACCAAGAGCGAGTCCTCCTTGCCACAGCCTCCTTTGCCAGCGGCACATTGAGAGATTCCACCAGTCCGTAGAGTCCCTGTCTCTTCACGGCTAGAGAATATCCAGCATCTCTTGCAAACGAGTCATTTCTCGTTGAGCAGCGACGGAAATGTCTGGATACCTTTGTAAGTCCTCTGTGGCTGTGTGACAGGGGAAATGGGACACCTTTTGTGGTTGTGTCGTAGACGGGGCATCTCTCCGGTCAGAGGTGCTATTCAGCAGGTAGTGAACTTCCCCGCTTTCTTTGCCAAAAGAAGCTTCTCTCCATCACAGCTGTTAAAAGCTACAGGGCCATCCTTGGCCTAGTCCAGTGTCTGAAAGCGTTACCCTCCCAGGGAACTCAGGCCCCCTGAGTGGGATGTGACTCTCGTTCTTTGGAGCCTGATTCGTGCACCTTACAAACACCTACAAGAGTCATCAGACAGGGATCTGACCCTCAAGACTGTCTTCTTGCTTGCCCTGGCATCGGTGAAGGGAGTAGGTGAACTACATGGCCTTTTTTGACGTTAAGCACTCGAGGGGATGGGGATCTGTCACGCTTGAATTTGTCCCAGAATTTGTAGCAAAGACTCAGAATCCATCAGTTCCTGACACCAGATTCAAGTCCTTCTTGATCCCCTCCCTAGAGGTCTTTGTTGGTAATGATCCAGATGAGATGCTGCTGCATCCAGTTAGAGTGCTGCAGTAATACCTTAAGAGGACACGACAACTATGGCCTGGGTGTCGACAACTCTTTGTTAGTAGTGACCTAAACAAGAAAAAGTGTTCAAGAACATGATTCTTTCTGGTTTCATGAGATAATCAAGGAAACTTACTCTACTTCTGACAAAGTAGACAGGAGTACGTTCCAAGCAGACCTTGTGAGGTTAGGGACATTGGGCCATACCTCGCATTCAGGAAGAACCTGTCGGTTTCACAGATACTAAGGGCGGAAGTGTGGTCACGAAAAACCACATTCACATCCTTCTACCTTTGGGACATTGCCCATGAGTCCATGGACACTTTTTCCTAGGGTCCTGTGGTGACTGCTCAACAAGTTGTTTAGCTTACCCCGCTCCCCTAGAAGGACAGGTAGCATCTCGCCTAAGGTGTTTGGTTGCAAAGAGAGAGTGTGAATGAGTTACTGACCTCCTCCCTTTCTCTTTTTATACCCTTCCTCGCCCGTAGGGCAGAGATATGGTTGGCGAAACATGACGTGCTGGACGCGCTTGCTATGCTGGTGAGCTACATAACTGAGACTGTACCCTGTTTATAATATGTGAGTCTGTAGATTAATAGATGCAAGTCCTTCCCCTCTCTGTAGCAAGGAGAGAGGGACTGACAATAGAACAAAACCTGTTGGTTCTATTAGCCTTTTATTGTGTCCTACACTGTGGGTTCACCCAAGCCCTTTTTGAATCAATGATGCTATACATACCCATTAATTCAAAAGGCCCAGAAGTGTGGCAGTTGAACATCACTTATGCTCAGCAGGTCAGAGGTATGGGACTCCCTCCTCTGTTCTGCATGACCAGGAAGGAGTCCCAGGTGAGTTGAACTACCAGTCAGTTCAGAGATTTACTCAGAATCCTCCCATCAAGAAGTAAGTCTCCATATGTAAAGACCGAAGGTTTCTATTTGTGCAGGAACAAGCTACAAATTTTTAAAAATTTGTATTATTTAAAATTTGTATTTTTCCCAACATACAAACCTGAAGGTCTTTACATGAATGGCCCACCTCAAGCCACCCCTCATCCTGCTACCTGGGCCGAAAGGTAAAGTGAATGCGTAACAAAGGGGGTGGGCGGGACTCACACCCTACCATCGATAGTTAACCACCTTGTTTAAAGTTAAACGGTCATTTTCCCAGCTCGTGCTGCAAGTATATCCATATGTAAGACCTTCAGGTTTGTATGTAAGGAAAAATACAAATAACTTTAAAAATGTGTAGTTTTTCCACCCATGCAGCATTGAAAACCAAAGGCTTTTTACTGTATTCACTTTTATTTATGTATGTATACATTCATGCATATTTTTGTGGGCTGGAATTAAATGTGGATACTGCCAAGTCACAAACAGTGCATATGCAGATACAGTAATCAAGGAAATACTGTAATATGAAATTTTCATAGGTGTACAAACCAAAACCTTATATCATATCTCCCATCTCAACCAACCCTCTTTGTTCATCAAGCCAAAAGAAGGAGTGCTTGGTGATGGCATGTGAGTGGGGAATTTCCTTGCTCACTCTTCTTAACCACCAGTCAACCCATTTCCAACTTGCACTGAAAGATACTCCTTCATAAAAACCTCTGGTTTGTATGGCCCTGAAAAAAATTAGTCAAATATGAGGAAATGTAGCAGCACCTACCTTCCAAGACTGTCAGCAGTGTTGCTGGTCTTAATAGCTACTCATGTATTGTATCTGCAGTAACAATTGGTGAAACTAATTTGAAAACTTTCATCTCTCCTCAAATTACTACTCAATTCACCCTTACTATTTTTTCTTCTTATTGTCTACTGCATCTGTGGATAATATGGTGTTATGTATAACTGGATCATATATAATTAAGCATTTACTGTATACTGTACCCTTAATGCTGTTACCCCACAAAATCCTTATGCTGGTCTCTTGCATTTTCTATTCTTGGGCTTTGATTTGTTAATTAGGATATGTTCATAAGTAATACTGTAATGTTCAGCTAAGGTGGTTTACAGATGTGAGAGGGAGGGAGTCAATATCAGCTGTTAACTGGTGTTGCATTGTTGCCTCAGGAATGTTTTGATGCTGTGTTGGACCACATTTGGTTAGATTGTATCAATATTTGGATAGTACTGTCAAATACACACCTTTTTAACCCTTAAACACCGACTGGACGTATCATACGTCGACTAAAATTGTCTGTTGGGTGCCGAGTGGACGTACCGTATGTCGACTACAAAAAATTTCAACCTTCGGTCAACTTTGACTCGACCAAAATGGTCGAAAAACGCAATTGTAAGCTAAAACTCTTACATTCTAGTAATATTCAATCATTTACCTTCATTTTGCAACAAATTGGAAGTCTCTAGCACAATATTTCGATTTATGGTGAATTTTTGAATAAAACTTTTTCCTTACGTCTGTGCAGTAACTCGGCCGAAAATTTCAGAAATTCTTTCATCATTTTGTCGTAATTTTTGCACTGTTTTATATTAGCCGTTACATAAAGTTTTATATATGAAAATGTGTGCAATTTCATGTAAAATACAACAAAATACAACCGATGGTTGTAGCTTTTATCAGTTTGGAAATATTTTCATATAAATCACGATAACTGCCAAAATTTCAACCTTCGGTCAACTTTGACTCTACCAAAATGGTCAAAAAACGCAATTGTAAGTTGAAACTCTTACATTCTAGTAATATTCAATCATTTACCTTTATTTTGCAACAAATTGGAAGTCTCTAGCACAATATTTCGATTTATGGTGAATTTTTGAAAAAAACTTTTTCCTTACGTCTGCGCGGTAACTCGGTCGAAAATTTCAGAAATTCTTTCATCATTTTGTCGTAATTTTTGCACTGTTTTATATTAGCCATTACATAAAGTTTTATATATGAAAAGGTGTGCAATTTCATGTAAAATACAACAAAATACAACCGATGGTTGTAGCTTTTATCAGTTTGGAAATATTTTCATATAAATCACGATAACTGCCAAAATTTCAACCTTCGGTCAACTTTGACTCTACCGAAATGGTCAAAAAACGCAATTGTAAGCTAAAACTCTTACATTCTAGTAATATTCAATCATTTACCTTCATTTTGCAACAAATTGGAAGTCTCTAGCACAATATTTCGATTTATGGTGAATTTTTGAAAAAAAACTTTTTCTTTGCATCCGCGCCAGAAATTCTTTCGTCACGTTGTCATAATGTTTGCACCGTTTTATATTAGTCGTTACATAAAGTTTTATATATGGAATTGTGTGCAATTTCATGTAGAATACAACTAAAAATAACTCATGGTTGTAGCTTTTATCAGTTTTGAAATATTTTCATGTAAATCACGATAACTGCCAAAATTTCAACCTTTGGTCAACTTTAACTCGACCGAAATGGTCGTAAAACGCAATTGTAAGCTAAAACTCTTACATTCTAGTAATATTCAATCATGTACCTTCATTTTGCAAGAAACTGGAAGTCTCTAACACAATATTTCGATTTATGGTGAATTTCTGAAAAAACCTTTTTCCTTACGCTCTCGCGCATGTAACTTTTCGGCTCGAACATCTCAGAAATTCTTTCGTCACGTTGTCGTAATGTTTGCATCGTTTTACATTAGTCGTTACATAAACTTTTATATATGAAAATGTGCGCAATTTCATGTAGAATACAACAGAAAATAACTCATGGTTGTAGCTTTTATCAATTTTGAAATATTTTCACATAAATCATGATAACTTCCAAAATTTCAACCTTCGGTCAACTTTAACTCGACCGAAATGGTCGTAAAACGCAATTGTAAGCTAAAACTCTTACATTCTAGTAATACTCAATCATTTACCTTCATTTTGCAATAAATTGGAAGTCTCTAGCACAATATTTCGATTTATGGTGAATTTTTGAAAAAAAACATTTTCCTTACGTCAGTGCGGTAACTCTGCCGAACATTTCAGAAATTCTTTCGTCACATTGTCGTAATGTTTGCACCGTTTTATATTAGTCGTTACATAAACTTTTATATATGAAAATGTGCGCATTTTCATGTAGAATACAACAGAAAATAACTCATGGTTGTAGCTTTTATCAGTTTTGAAATATTTTCATATAAATCACGATAAATAGAAAAAATTCGACCTTCGGTCAACTTTAACTCGACCGAAATGGTCGAAAACTGCAATTGTAAGCTAAAACACTTATGGTCTAGTAATATTCAATCAATTACCTTCATTTTTCAACAAACGGGAAGTCTCTAGCACAATATTTCGATTTATGGTGAATTTAAAAAAACATTTTTTACATCGAGGGTTATTTAATTCATGCATCATTTTGTGATAATATTTTCTCTGTGTTGCTTTGATCGTTTTACAATTTGTTATATGCCAAAATCATCGCAATTTAGTGTACAATACAAAGAAAAAGAAAGTAACCCGTTAGCTTTAACCGTTTTGCTCATAGCGCGATTTGTATAAAATTATATATGAAAATGTTTTTTTTGTGCTGTCATATATTTCAATATTTATATATGATAATGATATTTTTTCATTTCTGATGGTTGCCTACTAAACTTCAGGCAATGACAAAAAAAAGGAGTCAAAAATGAACTCTTAATCTTAAAAACTAAGTGTGCTGTGGTTTTTTGAAAAAAACTTTTTTTCCGCTTCGGCGCTAACTCCTGAACGCCGCCGGCATACGGGAGACGTATTTGTAAATAGAGGCTCGGCGTTAGAGGGTTAATTGGCCTGAGACCTTTAGAGGAACCTGAATTAAATTTATTTTGCTTCAGTTTTGGCATTATGTTTCCTAACTCTGTGTTGCATTCTTTGATTTCAGATTCTCCCTCAGAAGAACCTTCCTTCCTTTGTCAGTTGTGAGCAGCATCAAGATTTTGGGAATGCTTGTGTTTAATGGTACTACATGTAATATTACCAGTAGCAGCTCTTAAGTGCAAGAATTACTATTGTACTCCTACTTTACAAATTACAACAACAACAAGTAAAATCTGTTCTGAATATTAGATTCTTACATTAGCAATGAAATCTGGTTGTAGTCCTTCAAGATATAGTACTTAATTTGTAACAGATTTATTGGATAATCATTTGTAAACAATTTTTGTTAAGAGTTGTCAATTGAACACATTATCATTACAGAACAGGGCAGGACAAAAGGCTAAAATGAATCCAGAACATTCTTTAGAATTACCTTTGAAAAGTGAAACTGAAGGTGCATTATCACACCCTTCCATAAATCAAGACAGCAGCAACATGGCTGCCTTTAGCGAAACCAGTGATGGTGACTTTTTGTCTCTGGATCCATTGATGGACATCAAAATAGAGCCAGAGGTATTCTGTGAGTCTAATGAAAATTATGAATATTCATATGAAATGAATTCAGCAGTGAATGAAAAAGATCCACTAACTTGCAAAAAGGAAGTAAAACAAGAAAGAAGGAATAGTCACAATGGAGAGAAACCTTTCAGATCCACTGACTGTGAGAAAGCATTTAACAAGAAAATTAATCTCACAAGTCATATCACAAATCTTACCAGAGAGAAAACATTCATATGCAATGAGTGTGGGAAAGCGTTTTCCCAGAAACAATGTCTTTCAGATCATATGAGAATCCATACTGGAGAGAAGCCATTCATGTGCAGGGAATGTGGGAAAGCATTTTCCCAGAAACAACATCATTCAGGTCATATGAGAATGCATACTGGAGAGAAGCCATTCATATGCAAGGAATGTGGGAAAGCATTTGCCGAGAAACCAAATCTTACACGTCATATGAGAATGCATACTGGAGAGAAGCCATTCATGTGCAAGGAATGCGGGAAAGCATTTTCCGAGAAACCACATCTTACAGTTCATATGAGAATGCATACTGGAGAGAAGCCATTCATGTGCAAGGAATGTGGGAAAGCATTTTCCAGGAAACCAGATCTTACAGTTCATATGAGAATGCATACTGGGGAGAAGCCATTCGTGTGCAAGGAATGTGGGAAAGCATTTTCCCAGAAACTAGATCTTACACGTCATATGAGAATGCATACTGGAGAGAAGCCATTCATGTGCAAGGAATGTGGGAAAGCATTTTCCCAGAAACCACATCTTACACGTCATATGAGAATGCATACTGGGGAGAAGCCATTCATGTGCAAGGAATGTGGGAAAGCATTTTCCCAGAAACCAGATCTTACACGTCATATGAGAATGCATACCGGAGAGAAGCCATTCATGTGCAAGGAATGTGGGAAAGCATTTTCCAGGAAACCAGATCTTACATGTCATATGAGAATGCATACTGGAGAGAAGCCATTCATGTGCAAGGAATGTGGGAAAGCATTTTCCCAGAAACCATATCTTACAGTTCATATGAGAGTGCATACTGGAGAGAAGCCATTCATGTGCAAGGAATGTGGGAAAGCATTTTCCCAGAAACCAGATCTTACACGCCATATGAGAGTGCATACTGGAGAGAAGCCATTCATGTGCAATGAGTGTGGGAAAGCATTTTCCCTGAAACCAAGTCTTACATGTCATATGCGAATGCATACTTGAGAGAAGCCAATCATGCAAGGAATGCGGGAAAGCATTTTCGAAGATACCATATCTTACATCTTACATATTATGAGAATCCATATTGGAGAGAAGTCATTCTTGTGCAATGAGTGTGGGAAAGCATTTTACAAGAAATCACATTGTACAGCTCATATGAGAATTCATACTGGAGAGAAGCTATTCATATGTAAGGAGTGTGGGAAATCATTTTCCATGACATATTTTTATGTAATACATATGGTGGCTTCTAATGAAGACACGTGGACGTTTTCTTTGTTTATTTATAAAAATGAAGACACGTGTCCCTCCCGCTGTGAATTCTCTCCAACTTCTCTCACACATCCTATTTCCCACAAAAGCCAAGCACACTGGGTAACCAAGTATATGGTTTTCCCAACTGTCTTAAAAAATAAGAGCAGCAATACATTTTATACTGAAGATGGTACTAAAGTCACTGGAACATGATAGAAATTATACATTAAAATTATTTATTTCCCGAAGTCATAAAAATATGTGGTAACATCATCCCACACATGTGTTTTCCTAATACTGTAACTATGGGAGCTTTGCATACCACAGGTCTTTGACCAAAAGCCGCTTACCTTTTCCCACGTCTTGAATTTGTCAACAGAATTCTTTCAACTAAGCTCAGTTTCCATAAACATCTCCAGATCAGTCACTGAGCGAGCGGATGGTGTGACTGCGTACCAGAGTGGTACGACGAAGGATTGTTTACCTTTCTCAATCCTTGTAGAAAAAGCTGCACATCCTGAATTCGTCATCAGAATTCCTTCTATGTTTCAAACTGTAATTATGTACAGTATGTCCATTGAAAATTATTAATATGCCCCATATCATTTAATACACTTGCAGATCATATGAGAATTCATACTAGAGTAAAGCCATTCATGTGCAAGGAATGTGGGAAAGCATTTTCCACTAAATCAGGTCTTATACATCATATAAGAATGCATACTGGAAAGTAACCATTTAGAGTAAACCCTCAATTATCTGCTGTAGTATATCTAAGGCTCTTGTGGAGATTGGAAGCTTGTGGATATGGTAAAAAAAAAAAAAAAACATTCCTGTATGAAAAATGTCAATTACAGTCATACCTTGATCCTACGCGATTCGAGTTGCGCGAATTCACAGGTATGCGAATTTTTCATTGGAACCTAACTAATTGACACATGCGATTTTTTCACAGAAGTGAAAAATTTGCGAAGTCGCCGAGAAACCCTGCAGAAGTGTTTATGTTTAATTTTTTAAGTAATTTACAAGTTTTCATGCGTTTATGTGTAAAATCTGTATGAAAAATGAATTATTTTTATATTTGTACATGCAATAATATGATACAAAGGTAACTACATCATGAATCACATCTTTTAAAAGATGTGATACCCATTCACAAAGTTACTGCACTTTTCAAAGGTGTGATTCCCCTGTAGAGTGTTTGTTTAATTTTTAAGGGTAAAAGTTGTTATGGAAAATTTGTATTACAGTAAACCCCCCATATTTGCGGGGGATGTGTACCCCCCCTCCGCAAATATCTAAAACCCGCATATAGGTTAAAACCCGCGAATACTTAGAAACCTTCTAAAAACACTTAGAACTACCTATTTTGATAGTTCAAACACATACACACAAACTAAAAATGCTTATACAGGTATTATCCTACTTATGATGGGGTTAGGTTCCAAAAAAAAAAAAAACCATCATTTGTCATAAGAAACGCATCTCGAACATAGCCTAGCCTACACTAGGGTATTCAGTACCTCGTACAAATATATGGTTAAAAGTTAAGTATACCTTAGTTTTACCAGACCACTGAGCTGATTAACAGCTCTCCTAGGGCTGGCCCGAAGGATTAGACTTATTTTATGTGGCTAAGAACCAATTGGTTACTTAGCAACGGGACCTACAGCTTATTGTGGAATCCGAACCACATTATAGCGAGAAATAAATTTCTATCACCAGAAATAAATTCCTCTAACTCTTTATCAGCCGGCCGGGGAATTGAACTCTGGCCCATCAAGTGACAGTCCGCAGCTCTACCGACTCACCCAACGAAGAGTCTACAACATGTAGCCTGGCCTATGCTATAAAGTACAGTATACTCTATACATACATGGAATCAACTAATTCTGGAGGTTCATGCAGAGTTACTTATGATAATTCATTACAAAAAGAAATTGAATAACAAACAAGAATTAGCCTAGCCTACACTGTGGGGTATCATATACATATACAGTAGCCTAGCCTACATTATACTGTCCTCTATATTCACATATCTTATTATACAAACATCAACATACCGAATATGCATCTTTTCCATGGATCTTTTAAAATGTTATGCCTTAATTCACTGTACCCAATAATATTGTATATATTCTTATATTGCTTTTGTATTATAAACTGCGATCATTGTTTTCGTTTGGAAATCGATTACGCTGTGTTTATTTTGTCATATTCAACTCATTTCAGAGCGCTTTTCTTGCTTCTAGTTAGTGTCAATGAATCTCAAGATACTTTATTTATATTGGGCAAGGCTATTTTTCGTTATACGAAAAGTATGTTGTACGAAAAATGAAATATTACTTATGAAAGTCGAAATATAACTAAAATATGTCCCATTGTGAAATTAATTTATCTATTTTTCGTTAATAGATGACGATGGCCGTTTGGGGGCATTTGTTTTTGTGTAAAAAAATTAAAGATTCCGTTCGCTATTTTCACTTGATTTCATCATAATACGAGCTTTACATATTTATTGTTTATCGGTGTAAAAAAACAGTAATGTGTTCTTTCGTGCCCAGTAGTTTTGATTAAAATACTTTCTCTCCAATTTTAATTACAATCGAGTTTCATCCATGTTGCTGATGCACAATAATTTACAGTAGAGTCATTAGCAGCTTGAACATTGTTTTATCAACTTCAGCTACAACTTGCAGCTTAAATTTAGCAGTATATTTCCTTGACAATCTTTTGTCCATACTGAATAAGGGTATAATGTAAAGATATATCAGTCCTATTCTACTTAATATCATTTGTTCTATAACCTATGGTAATTGTTTATTACCGCATAAATGGTTGAAATACCAGGTAAATTGCTGTTGTTATCCAGTTTAGTTACAAGCAAAACAACAGTTTCTCCGTCAGTTGTTCATGGCTGTATGCATTTACACAAGAGTATAGTATTACTAACAATACTTTTATCATTCTCTTTTACTTTTTCAACTAGAAGATGGGGATAAAGAGATGGAGGAAAACTTGTCTATTGTATTTTGGTCTCTCTCACTGCCTGATTACGCTGCTGCCTGCACCTGCACGAAATTGAAAAATATTTTATAAATAATATTGTCGTATCAGTATTAATTGCTTACCCCATTGCAAAATCGAAATATCGTAAGGTGAATTATCGTAACTTGAGCATTACCTGAGTATTTTAATAGTTTTATCACAAAAAGTGCATTTTGTCATGAAAATGAGATGAAAATAGAGGAATTAGTGAATATTTCTCAGTGAAAAATACAGCAAATGGGTGATTTTCCTGCGAATAATGGGTAGACAGATTCCACAAATAAATCCGTGAATACGTGAGTCCCCGAATCGTGATTCCGCGAATTCGGGGATTTACTGTATGTACATATATATATATATATATTGGGGGTGCTGCAGTCCTTGCAAACATGGATTAACGAGGAGTTACCTACATGCTAGGAATGTGAGAAAGCATTTACCCATAAAAATAATCTTAGGACACATCCACATGACAACTTATCTAATACATATCACAAACTGGTTGAAAACAAGTTAACAACTGGTAAATACCAAACGATGAAATGTACAGTAATTAAGAATCTATATGACTTGGAAGCAATATGAGTCTTGCAGGCTAGTTCAACATTGTAGGAAGTCTCTCTTAACAAAAGAAAATACAGGTAAAATATAAACTGCCATCAAAATGACTATACACCATTACTATATAAGATCCTTTCTTGGACATTTGTTTCATAAGTTCTCACTTAGTCCATTAAGTAAGGAAACCAGTGGCTGTTGTGCATATCTTGTTTGTAAGTCCTAGTGATGATATGTATCTTTTGTACCTGATCAGTGCAGAAAGCAAGTGTGTGTCTATTATGTAAGCACTAGAGACCTTATGTAAGTCCTCAGCATGGGGGGCCTTGTATTGTCAACTTGATCAGTTTTCAGTGTTACCATTTACAGTACAAGAGTCCCTGGGTTATGACGGTCTCGACATTCGTCGATCCGATCTTACGATGCTAAGAATTCCTCACTTTTTTATTTGTATAATATTTTTAATGTTAACTACTGTATTTATTGCCAATTATCATTTTTATCATTTTATCTCATGTATCTAGATTGTGTGAGTTGAAATAAAGAATACAGTATTATTATTACTATTATTATTATTATTATGATTATTATTAAGATAAGACTTAAGGTGGATTCAACTTCGAGTCGCGGCCTCAGGAAAGGATCACTGTCGTAACTCAGGGACTGCCTCTGTTGCTTAGGTTTTTCATGTGTAGTATCGAATACTTCTTGAATTACCTCACAGCATGTGGTAAGCTAACATGCTCCTATGTTTTGTATCAAACCAATTGTATTTTTGTACACTCTCGCGACAATGTTTGCCTATCAATAAACCGTACCCTGGACATTTTTGCGACTATTTTTTACCATTTCAAGTAAATATTGAATTAGTATCAGTATATGGTGTACTATTTACTTTTAACAGCTACCATTAAAGTGACCTTGTACTGAATGAAAACAGATTTTCCCATAACCCTAGAAGTAATCATCTTCAAGAGCTTTTCCTACAAAGGAATAAAACTACATTTTTCAAAACAGGAATAATATTGTCATCCAAAGGATGGACTCAAAATAGCCAATTTTTATTAAAGTAATTTGTATTTTTTCCCGACATACAAACCTGGAGTTCTTTACTTAGGGATTCAGCCTGTTAAACTTTCAGACAAGGTCATTAATTCCCTATGGTATGTGGGAAGCCCTGCCAACTCAATGGTCTGTACTCCAGTTTGGCCTTTGACCCAGGTACCAGAATGAGGGGTGGCTGTGGTTGGCCGTAAATGTAAATATTACTTAAGAATTTGCTTTTTGTTCCAACATTAATACAAACCTTTGTTCTTTACATAGAACTTACGTATTGGTGGGGGGAGTCTGGGCAATTCTCTGAACCAACTGGTTGGTTCTGCCCAGCCGGGAATACCTTCCTGGTCTGGAGGAGTTGAGGAAGGAATCCCACACCTGTAGTTTGTTGGACACATGGGATGTTGCAACTGCTAGACCTCTGGGCTTAACATATGAGTTTCATAGTGCAACTGTGAGGTTTCTCCTCCTGTTACACCTTTCAAACCTACCTCCTTTCCAGCACTGAATAACTTCGTAGGTTCCAGTGCTTGGCCTTTTGCATAAACTTTATAATCCTTTCAGTTCTCTCTCTCTCTCTCTCACAGTACTTTAATATGTGCTTTAATGTATGAGTTGTATTGTTGTTCTCTCTCTCTCTCTCTCTCTCTCACAGTACTTTAATATGTGCTTTAATGTATGAGTTGTATTGTTGTTCTCTCTCTCTCTCTCACTGAGATAAGAGAGAGATTTTTATGCATATATAATGTACGTTTGTTCCTACACAAATACAAGCCCTTGGTCCTTTACTTATATAGGGTTACTTTCGGCGAAGCTGAATGCTTTTCAGGGACGTTAATGGTATTTTATCCTGTTGATTTGCATTCCTTAGTTACAAAGTCGTCGTTCTCAGTTGTCTGTCCATATTTATTGTTGCTATTTGATTGATGACAGACCCAGTCGAATGGGAAAGGCTGCCCAAAGGGATAACCAGTGATGACCAGCTGTAAAGACAACTGTGAGTTTCCTGAGCTGAAAATTCTCTCTCTCTCTCTCTCCATCCGTTGCTCAACTGAGTAGATTTTTCTAGTTTTTGATTATTTTTTCATCACGAACAGCTCGGTGGTTATGTTTATATACTGAGATTCTTTTCAGTGCTGTGTGACCCCTTTTCTTTTTACACACAAGGCGTTTCTTTGCTTCTCTCCCGCACACATTCACTGTTTGTTACTAAAATAGTGGACTAAGAAGTGAGATGGAGCTCTGAGTGGGACTATTTGTTTTATATAACGGTTAAACAGATCAACCATGAAGGCTCAGCTTCAAAGTCTTGCCCTTCATTTAATCTGTTTCAGGTCATTAATTTTTGTCTCTTAATTAACACAGTCAGTTCATCCAGTCAGCTTTGTTCAGAAGAGCAAGAGAGAACTTTTTTGATGGGAAGTTGGCTCTGACCAAGTCCCAAAGAGCTGATGCTCCTCCCATCACGTGTTCGAGTGACAGCAAGCGAGTCACCTCAGGCGAGTGAAGATGCATTGAAACAAGGTGAGATTTCATCATCTTTGTGTGTATCCGTGTTGCGAAAAAACTTAGGTTTTTCTGCGCCCAAGAGAGTCAGTTGTTCTTCCTGTTTGTGCATCAAAAGATTGAACAGTAGGAAGAAGAACAACTCTGTTCCCCCACCTGGCCAACGACTGCAGGAAGACGAGACAGAAAAGGAGGAGGAAGAGGAGGAAGAATAGGTTAAGGGGGAGGAAGGAGAGGGAGAAGAAGAAAACAAAGAGGTTTTGAAGTGACGAATCTGTTTCTTTTCTCCTGTTGGAAGGGCGTATTTGAGTGTGTTAGTGTCTCTTAATAGAAGCAGAAAACGCTCTTGCTTCTGTGTGTGTGGAGATACATATATTTATGTATGCACGTGAAAGAATGCATACATCAATTTAATATCAACATTTTTTTTGCAAACACTTCCAGAATATTCCACCTGTTTCTGCAGCTTCCATCATTTTCTCAATCATTGACAAACACTTGCCATTCAAGATTCTGTTGAAAACTCATTTTTTAATCCTACAACTTTGCACCAAAATCTTAAGTTCTTTATCACAGCGCTACATCTATAAGGATGTCAGACAGACATGGACTCACTTTGACTCCAAACCAGTTATTCTCCCATCTGTGTATGTTAACAGAAGCTTCCTTTCAATTGTCAATCAGTGCCAGTGCTCTGAATTGAGAACTTGCCCTGAACAGCAACATCCACGACACAGTCACCTTTCCCATTCATCAGTTTTACCTAAAATTTCTGAAGTAGGCCCAGTCATACCAGAAAAACCTTTTCCTTTTCCTTTTCAGAGTTTCCAGGAAGAATTTTCACAATAAACAGTTGATTCAAACACCTTTATCCTTTAATATATCTGCACTGCTTCTCCTCTGTCAATCATTTTGTGACACGCTTTTCTTCCTCAACCGAAATACTATGGTGCACTTTCTCTGGTATGCCAAATAATATTATAACATTTTGCCTTGTAATTCTTACAGTCTCCTTTATTACCTTGACCCCTGTACAGGGGAACTATTATTCCTTTTATCCAATACTTCGGAACCTCTTTCTTATCGAGACATAACATACACAACCTTGTCAGCCTCTCAGGTAAGCAGTCAGCACTGTCAATCCAATCAGCTGCTGGTATCTATCTTCCGATTCTCCCTCCTCTGATGATCAGCTGGAGATTTCCAGCGAGCAGCCTTGTGGTTGAGAGATGCATTTCATTCCAAGAGTTTGACATTTTATTGGGTATTTCTGTGAATGGAATAGGATATAGAGCTTAGGTCAAAATCCAAGCACTGAGCCCTATGAGGTCATGCAGTGCTGAAAGGAAAATTGACAGTGAAAAGGTTTGAAAGGTGTAATAATCGTTAGGAGAGGGTGGACAGGCCTAGCAAGTTGGAAGAAAGAGAATATGAACGAAGCTACAGTAAAAGGAATGAGAGGGGTTGCAGCAGCTAGGGGCCGAAGGCACGCTGCAAAGAACCTTGAGTAATGCCTACTGTGCACTGACGGCACCGCCCGACAATGTAGACCTCGTCTGCTTCCTCTACTTCCGATTATCAAGTCTTAACTGGACTTCTTAAAGACTTGTTCGGAGACAAGTTTAAACCCTCGGCTCCTCTCTCTCCTCCTTCACAGTTAGCTAAGTGTTCTAGAGAAGGGTTACAAGATCCCCTTTCTCGTGTTGCCACCCCTTTGCACGTCGCCCAGGGATCTGTCGCCTTCTTACCACCAAGATAAGCAACAGATTCTTTAGACCTCTGGAGCAGTTGATGAGAAGGCCGTGGAACAAGTTCTGAAGTTGGATTCTCCGGGGTTCTACAACAGACTATTCTTAGTCCCGAAACAGTCAGGAGAATGGAGACCGGTCTTGGATGTAAGCATCCTGAATCGCTTTATTTTGAAAGAAAAATTCAAGATGGAAACGCCCCAGTCGGTTCTCGGGGCTTTAAGGCCAGGAGACTGGATGGTCTCTCTGGACTTACAGGACGCGTACTTCCATGTTCCCATACATCCTCAGTCAAGGAAGTTCCTGAGGTTTGTGCTGGGGGGACGAGTCTTCCAGTTCAGAGCTCTCTGCTTCGGTTTGTGCACTGCTCCCATGATTTTCACGGTGATCATGAAAAATGTCCGAGGTGGCTTCACCTGGCGGGTGTTCGTGTTTCGTTCTACCTGGACGATTGGCTCATCCGAGCCTCTTCTCGGGAGAAGTGTCTGGAGGACCTGACTTTGACGCTGGTGTGAAGTCCCTGGGACTTCTTGTGAACCAGAAAAGTCCCATCTGATCCCCGGCGCGATCCATCGTCTATCTGGATTCAGATGGATTCAGTGGCTTTTCGAACCTCCATCCGAGAACGGCAGCTGCTTTGCTTAGAAAAAGTTTCGTCCTTCCTAGGGAAGGAAACATGCTCGGTGAGGGAATGGATGAGTTTGCTGGGGACCATTTCCTCGCTGGAGAAGTTTGTTTCCCTGGGGAGGCTTCATCTCAGACCGCTCCAGTTTTTCATGGCGGAGAACTGGATGGACAAGGAGAATCTGGAAGAGACATTGACGATCTCTCCTTTAGTCAAGGATCACCTTTCGACCCCTTAAAGAAACTGCGGAAGGGGTTTCTCTTCGTCTTCAGGCCCCGACTTAGTGTTGTTTTCCGACGTCCAGGAAGGATGGGGAGCAACACTAGGAGAAGGAGGAAGTATATCGAGCACCTGGAGAGGGAACGGAATTGTCTGGCACATAAATCTCAAAGGAATTGGGGGCTATCTTTCTGGCCCTTCAATTCTTCAGACGATTTCAGGCCAAATTGTCTAAAGTAAATTCGGACCAATACCACAGCTGCAGCTTACCTCAAAAAATGAAATTGCTCAATCCCGTTCCCTGTTCATCCCTAGCGAGGAGATCCTGCTTTGGACTCATGCTCGGGGGTCACGATCACACGAGGAGTTCATTGCGGGCGTGGAGAACATCCGAGCGGACCTTCTCAGTCGGCAACATCAGCTACTACCGACCGAGTGGACCCTTCACGAGGAGGTATGTTTAGAGTTGTGGAGGATATGGGGACGTCCTCTAGTGGACCTCTTTGCTACGTCCATGACTTTAATAGCCCCTTCTGGCCAGCAGCGGATTGGTTCCCGAGACCTTGGCAGCTACAGGTGGACTTTCCAAGGACGCTTCCACTGAGGGTGGACCTTCTCAGGCAGCCGCATTTCGAAAGGTTCCACAAAAACCTCCCTGCTCTGAGTCTGACTGCGTTCAGACTATCACAAAGTTGGCAAGAGCAAGAGGTTTTTCGAGAGCAGTGGCAAAGGCTATCGCCAGTGCCAGGAGACCTTCTTCGAATGCGGTCTACCAGTACAAGTGGGCTGTTTTTAGGAAATGGTGCAGGAGTAAAGGAGTTTCCTCGACCACGACCTCTGTACCACAAATAGCTGACTTCCTTTTTCATCTCAGGCATAAGAATAAACTGGCAGTCTCAACTATTAAGGGCTATAGGAGTATGTGTCGGCAGTCTTGCCCAGGCACAAGGGCCTGAACTTGTCAAACAACAAGGATCTTCACGATCTACTGAGATCCTTCGAGACTGTCAAAATTCCTCAACTCAGGATGCCTTCTTGGAATTTGGATGTTGTCCTGAAGTTCCTTATGTCAAGTGCTTTCGAACCTCTGTCTTCAGCTTCCCTCAAGAACGTGACTAGGAAAGCTGTCTTCGTAACGGCTCTGGCGACAGCTAAGGATTAGTGAAATTAAAGCATTAACAAACATATTGGCTTTAGGGGTCCTAATACTGTATGCTCCCTAAATCCTTTGTTCTTAGCTAAGAACGAAAATCCTTCAAACACTTGGCCCAAGTCTTTTGAAATCAAAGGTTTGACGGAGATGCTTGGGCAAGAGTCAGAAAGAGTCCTGTGTCCTGTCAGGGCTCTCAAGTTCTATAGCCAGGACCAAGGAGACTGAGGCTCATCGGACTGTCTGTGGTGTTCAGTAAGAGACCTGATCTTCCCATGTCTAGAAATGCCTTAGCATTCTTTTAAGCTTTACTATTAGAGAGCTCCTTCCTCCTGCCTAGAAGGTGACATGAGACTTCACAGAAATAAAGGCTCATGAAGTAAATTCATCGCGACTTCGGTGGCTTTCAAAAAGAGTATGTCTCTTAATGATATTCTTGGTGCCACCTTCTGGCGAAGTAATTCAGTGTTAAGCGCATTACTTGCGGGATGTGAAGACAAGCATTTGAATTTGCTCTTCGCTGGGACCATACGTTCCACCAGACACGATGTTGGGAGAAAGGGGCAATACTCATCCTATCCTTTAGGGGTTAGGTAGTATTTTTTAATCTTGTTGTTGTGTTTTTGGTTGTTGGGTGGCCATTGAGATGGACGTCCCAATTTTTTAGCCTATGTTAGGTTCATTGCCTTAGATAGGCCGGTCAGGTGGTTGGTCGTTGCTCCTTTTCCCTCTCTGTATGGTCGCATGATCTAGTCCTATTGTGGTCACGCCCCCGTGGACAGGTCATCTAGATCTCTCCAGCTTTATAGGTCCCTACCTTGCTGGAGACTCTAGAAAAAGCAGAAGCAGGCTTAGGTGACAGATAACCTCGAAGTCAACTATGCTAACAGGTAAAGAACCAAGGCGTCAATCGCCTACATTTCTTTGTTTCCTAATCCTATTCTTGTCTCTTCCCACCTCCAACGATTGGGATTCAATACTATATATCTGGCAGGTAAAATTGTCTTGAACAAAATGATATTTTAATGATAAAATAAAGTTTGTTCATACTTACCACTGGCAGATATATATGCGCAGCAGATGCCCACCCCGCCTCCCCTCTTGAGACAGTGGCACTAGAAAATCTGAATGAAAATGGGAATGGTTCCCCGATTCCGCCTCCCAGCAGCAGGAATGAGTACTAACCACCTGGCCACACTGCGTGTGCGAGTTTTGAAATTCCTGTCGGATTTCGAATACAGCCTTATATATATCCTGCCAGGTAAAGTATGAACAAACTTTATTTTATCATTAAAATATCATTTTCCTTTACTTGCCGCGTTGCTTTCCCTGTTGGGGGCTTTGGCTTGTAGCATTTTGCCTTTCCAGATTCTATAAAAGGTATGCAATGCTGTATAGGCCAATTAGATATAATAGTACAGTGCCAGTACTGCAAGACAACATTTATTAAAATCTGAACACAATTAATTAGGCCTACATGTGAAAATAAGACCTTTTAAGTCTTACAGAATAAAGAACAATTTTTATGAAAATCTTATATTCAAAATCAACACAGGAATCTAATTCAATTGTGTTATCAGATTTATACCTTAAACATTTTTGAAAGGTGCAGAAGGTCTTTCTATTTTCATATTAACAATAATAGAAAGCCGAGTTAATATACAATAGTTTGCATCCATTTGCAATCTGATGTGAGAGTGCAAACTACTAACTGAATCTTCACAGATTGAAAAGGGACTACAGTATGTTCAGACTTTTAGTTTGTAAGATTCTTGAGATAAATGCTCAGACATATGTTATAGAATTCTGAGATAAATGCTCAGACTTTTTATGTTGTAAATTCATGAGATAAAAAATGCAGCTAGTAAAGGTTGCTAAGTCTTTTAGGTTGTAAGATTCATGGTAGGGGTGTGGCTAGTAAAGGTCATGTGCAACATACTCCTGAACACCTGAATTTCGCCCACTCTCAATTACCAATCCCACAATTAGAATTTTAACATCCAGCGTGACCAACGCTGCAGGTAAAATCTTGTCACTTGAGCTACCATAACAAATGGTTGGCAACGCTGACACAGGTGTGCCCCGACACTCCCACTTTTGTCACTTGCTTTTTGCTCGTGCTTCTGGAAGGTTGTTTCCTTCTGCAGTGCGAAGGTTTTAATCCTTTTGCCGGGCGGATTTCTCTTTGTATTTTGGACTTCTGGTGAAGACCTACATTGTATTTACCAGTTTTTTCTCTTGGATTTTCTGGATATCTTCGATGTGGAACGTCTTTGGAATTGGACTCACTGGTTCCTGGTCTCGATTGATCATCATGGACTCTTTCACCCTCTACTGCAGTGCCTTCCAGCGGCGTCGACTTCGACTGCCCTACTACTGCTGGATGCTGGCGCTCATGGCTTCTTCTTCCTGCCAGAACAGATGAGTACCTTGAGACACTATAGACATTCTGTCAGGTATGTAGGAAGGTTAGGTGTGATGTGCAGACTCATTGTGATAAATGTTCTGATTGGAAGGCACAAGAGATGGAGGATTACATTCGTCATCGCAAGTCTTTGGTTAGTAAGGGCGGCAAACGTCGGTCAGATTCTCGTTGCCTCAAGTGTCTCAGGCTTCTGCTACAGATCAGTTGATGGATTTAGCGAGTTCAGAAGTAGTCAAACAGATAGAGGATAGGATTCCAAGTAGTATGGAAAATTTAATAGCTAGTCTTCTTCAACATTTCTCAGATAGGGATAGTAGTAGTGTTAGGATGTCTAATCCTTCTTCCTTTTCAGCTCCCCTGCCTGTTCCAGAACCAGCCCTAACGGGTGCTGAGGGTAATGGCAGAACCGCAAGCCTCTGAGTGGGTAAGGTCTGCTGGCCCCCTCGGTGCGGAGAAGGCAGTGAAGGATTCCTCCCCCCAACCCCCTTGTAGTACTGATAAAGTTAATGTTGATAATGTTAGTCAGGATCAAGTTCTAGGTGTGAAAGGTGTTAAAAGAAGTCCTCAAGCGATTACGATTCGCTGGATTAAAGGTCAAATTGGCCAAATGTGAGTTTCTGAAGAGAAAAATTGTCTATTTAGGCCATATTTTCTGAAATACATACATTCTCAAAAATAATGGGGTCCCGAAAGAAAGGAGAAAATAACGGCCAGAATGAAGCCTAACAATTTACAAAACTAAGTTGCCCCAACAAAAGCAAAGTGGCCACTAAGAGTTTTAAGCTCCACAAAACTCCTTATGTGAGGAACTGCAGGTTGATGCAATGAGACATAATGGATGAAGATAAGGCGGGAAGGGGATCCCCCACAACACTCCAAAAGGCTAAACGTTATTTAAAGAAATGGGAAAGTATTCCCCACTATTCTTTAAAAGTCTGTAGACCAAAAGGACGATCTCCACACGGAAGGTCCACGTCTCTCTTACGTCACCAAAACTGAGAAATAAACTTATACCTGCTCACAGCGAGGTTCCCCAGGCAGATACTGACCCAAGGCTACAGCAAGATGAGGCAGCAGTGTTGCAGCAGGATATCACTGCGAGGAAAAAGCGAATAGGCTAGATGCAGAATACAGGTGCAAACTTGCTGTAATCCAAACGTACCAACACGAAGGCCAGAACTAGACTGCCCTACTAGGGCACAGGGACTTCCATTTACACCTTGGAAGTCCAAGGAAACCAAAAGCAGGACCCTGAGAAAAAACAGGCCAAGGATCAAAACAGGAATGGAAACTCAAAATAATGTGGAGGAAGAAAACTCAAAACCCTGATGGGGAAATTAAAGTACACAACAAAATAGGGTAAACTAAAGCTAATGAATAAAAGAGAACAAAGTTCTAACATGTGCCACCCATGCCTTCAACCCTGGCTCCTCACCTGGACATTCCTGGCAACTGCTGGCCCGAGCACCGTCTCTGCTGCCCGGGTTGTGCTTGCTGCTGTGGCCCGCCTGGTTGCTCCTGTGTCGTCGGCTGCCCCTGCATGGTTTGGGTACCTGACCTCAATCCTGAGGAAGATGGTGAAGAAAAAGTCAGAGAAGAGATCGCGAAAGGTGTCGTTGTCTTCATCTTCGTCTGCTGCCTCTTCTTCCTCTTCTCCGTCTGAGGCTACCCAGCCAAAGAAGAAGAAACCTGCCTCCCCCCCCCCCGAGGTCTCGCACCGACACCTCTAAGGGACTTCCTCCTTCCACAGGGAAGGCAGTGGGATCTCTCACTGGCTCTTCCCGGTCCACGGATCAGGGAACCGCTGCTCTGGCCCCCAGGTCAGTCACATCGGGAGCCAAGGGCATGCTGACCACGGTCCACATTCCCCCTGCTGTGCCAAAGAAACCTGCTTCTAAGGCCAGCGGGTCCACGTCGGACACTTGCTCGCGAGTCGCTCCAAGTACCTGGGTTTCCAAGGAGACCCAAGTACCCCAGTCTGGTACGGGAGAAACTTCTATCCGTACAGACTTGGGCGTGGGGCGAGAGAAAGTGTCTGGGCATGCAGGTGCCCCAACTCTTCCTTCTGGTTCTTGTGCAAGTGCCAAGCCAGGTTCAAGGGGAGGTGCACCGGTCCCTCGGGTCCGGACACCTAGAGAAGCAGAGAAGAAGTCCCCTGCTCAGTCTTCCCAAGAGGTTTTGGCCTTGAAGAAGACTGAGGCCAGTCTAGAGGACAGTGCAAGTTTGCGCCAGCCAGCCGCGCACTCAACCCCTCCCAGTCCCCAGCCACGTCCGTGTGGCCAGCCTGGCTCAGGAGAGGCGAGCGCATGGCTCGACTCATGTGAGCCACTCCACTCTCCTCGGGAGACTGCTTCACCCAGGCAAAAGCACTCTCTTCGACCCGGGCTGCCGTCACCACCGCGGGTTGGTGACCACTCCCGGCCGGCTGCCCCTGTTGGTTCTGCCAGCAAGGCCAGTGGGAGTGCCCTATCCTCCTCGCCTGTCCCCTCTACCTCCTGGGCTCCTTCCAGGGGGCATGAGTCAGACAGGAGGAACTCTGGCGAGTTGTCTCCCCAGAGTTCAACCTCAGGGGCGTACGTACCTGGCTCGGTCCTTGGTTCAGCCAGGTCTTACGCCCGCGTGGTGCAGGAAGGATCACGGGGGTCTGCCGAGGTTCTCCCTCCTGCAGGGAGAGTAGATTGGGAGGGCTGAACCCTGGAAGGACCCAAGGGTCCTCTCCCCCAGGATGCGGACACCCCCGAGATACAGAGGACGTTTGCTGAGGTTATTGCTCTGATTCGTCAGCACAACAACCTTGGGGAAGGGACCACGGCCTCGTCTGTGGATCGTCCGTCGTGCCAAGAAGGAACCCAAGGCTTCAGTGGGGCTGCCGTGGTCCACGCTTGCCGAGGGGGTCCTCGATCAAGTGAATGGTCTTGTGTCTGGGCAAGACAATTCGCTGAGATCGAACCGCTCTGACAAGCTTCTTTCCCCTCCTCTGCCTCGCAAAAAGTGCTTCTACGCTTCATCAGAGAGGGCATTGCCACCTAAACAGGTTGACCTGGACCTGGTTCGTCTAGATCCGGGTCTTACGTTGCAGCAACTTACTTCAGAGAGCATCTCCCTCTCTCAGCAAGAAGCCGCAACCCCGGAAGCCACCGCCATGGCGATCTTCCAGGCAGTCTCCTGGCTGGATCTGTGGTCTTTCACAGTATCGAAGGTAGCTGCTTCCTCGGGCGTTATTGTACTTGGAGAGGACTCCGCCTTTGGGAGACTGTGCCAGTCTGGGTGTAGGGCCATCTCCTACCTCGCCCACCAGACAGCAAACCTGTGGGCTAACCTGGTCCTTAAGCGAAGAGATGCCATTCTCTCTCTCTTCTCCAGGTCCGTGGGGCTTGAGTCGGCAATAACCCAGCGGTATGGACCATTGCTGGGTTCCACCTCTCTCTTCCCCAGAGACTTGGTGGATGCTGCGGTGGATAAGCACCGGGCCGATGACAGCGACCAGCTTGTCCACCAGGCAGTGGCCAAGACCTCTGGGTCTTCGCATTCCACTGCGGCCAGGCCTTCTGGTCAGGCTAGCACTTCCTCGGCCCCTAAGAAGTCTCAGTCTTTGAAGGGGTCCCGTGGAAACACCCAGCCTTCTTCCTCTAGAAAGGGTGGGTCTTCCTGCCCCTTTCAGCCCGCTTTCCAATCTGGAAAAGGGGGCAAGGGGAAGCAGAAGAAGGGGAAACGGTAGGGGCGGCGTTCCCCTCCAAATGGTGCCGAAGGTGGGGCCGTGCCTGTCGAGCCATTGGGCAACATGGCAGCGACACGGAGCGGAGACCTGGATAGTGGATGTCCTTCGGGAGGGATATCTACTACCCTTCGAGTCTCTGCCTCCCCTCACCTACCCTGCGGTCCATCTCCTCACATAAACCCCCTGTATTCGCAGGGGATGCGTTCCAGACCCCTCCGCAAATAGCTAAAATCTGCGAATACTTACAACCCCCCTCTAAAAATGCTTATACCTGTCTACCATGAAAGGTCAAACACCAAAGTATGCCTAAAAATAACAGCCTACTTCAAATATACATTAAACTATTACCCTATTACTTTATTAATCTTTGAAATGATACTCTTAATATAATTTGTGTGAACAGCCCTCCTACTCTTTCCTGTGCAGGAACAGTGTCGGACTGATAGTGGAATTAGAGAATTTGTCTTCCAAAGCTACCAAGTGAAGGAAGGAGAGGGGTGCCTCTCCCAACTCAAGAAGTCCCTTAGGGCTTCTGATGGCCAACCTTCTTCCACAGAGAAGGCTACGGGATTTCTCGCTAACAGTACTACAGGTACTGCAACTCTGGATCTGGCACGGGAGCAACTGCTGCCTGGGGTTCCATGGACCCCCAGTGCAACGGTGCTAGTCCTGGGAATCCTTCCTGGTCTGGTAAGGGTTCTGAGTCTATGGACCCAGACCCTACCAAGCAGAGAGAGTGAGTTTAGAGTGTGTGGCACTTACCCAACCCCTACCCACTCCCGTATACTTCCGTACAGGAACGGTGCAACGGTCCTGGATTGGTGACATTGGCCTACGTGTCCGCTCACCTAGGAAAGGCAAGAGGGGATACCCCATCCAGTCTTTTCTCCTGAAGAGACCCCTACTTCTAGGAAGACTGTAGCATTTCTTCGAGATGGCCCTCGTCCACATTCGCATGAATGGGAGCGCTCTTTCAGACCCATATGGCTGCCGTCAACGTGGTTTGACCACCTCCTACGGCCTTACTTGTTTGTCAGGGCTTCGGCCTCCTCAAGGCATGACAAGGGTGCTAGGTATCTCTCACCAGTCCCTCTATCTCCTCGGAGTTTGCTGGGAACCAGGGACAGGACAGAACCAATGTTGGGAACCGGGAATGTTCATTATCCCATTTCTTTCTGACTACAGAAGCTTATGCTCCAGGTTCGTGCTGCGAACCGGACCTGGGGTATGCTCGAGTGGTAGAGAGATTACCAGGGGACTCTGGCAGATGTTTGGAGATCGTCTGTTGGATACAGCAGTTTATGACTTTCAGGAGGAAACTATGGCTTTCCCGGAAGCAGGCTGTTCATCATTCATTGGAACTTTGGGGACATGTGAAGAAACCCAAAGTCTCGATGGCCTTGCCATGGTCGAGGTTGCCAAAGGGGTTGTGAACCACACCTCTCCACATGCTCCTGCCACAGGTTACCCTATAACCCTCCCTTCTGCTACTCGTGCCGCTCCCACCTGTAGCAGGGATCAGCTGTGAGCCTGCCGTCTTGAAAGGTGTTGAGGAAGAGAAGTTGCAATCATTGTCTTCATCTGCTGTTGCCTCCTCACCTTCTTCTTCGGATGCTCTCCAGCAGAAGAAGGAGGTTGCTTCTCCCCCCCCCTTCCCCCCAAGAAGTCCTGTCACAGGATTTCTAAGGGGCTGCCTGCCTCCACAGGGGAGGCAGAGGGATCTCTCATTGGCTCACCCGAGTCTCTGGACTTTGGGACCGTATCACATACCTCGCTGAGGTATCATGATTCAGGAGCTTGAGTGCATGGGTCTCCAAGTTTTGTGTACTCAGAACCAGTTCTGGGAATGCTTCTTCCGACGCTACTGCTGTGCCTGCCTCGTCCTGGGTTTCTTCGGACATTTGGGTAAAGGAAGCTCCTGTGGATCGTCCTGGATGTGATTCATGAGCTTTGAGTCACTCCGGGTACTCGGGTTTTGCCAAAACCTCGAGTACCACAAACCAGCACTGGAAAGACCTCTCCCATCTGGTTCAGGCACAGTATGAGAGGTGTCAAAGCATTCAGGTGCTTCACCTCCTACTAGCACTTCTTCAAGTACTTGGCCAAGTTCCCGACCAAGTGCTTCTGACCCCAGGGTTCAAACACTTGGAGATACAATGCAGAGGTTCCCTCACCAGTCGTCTTCCATCCAGGAGGCTTCAGCCTTGAAGAAGACTTGGGCACTTCGTGAGGTGCAGGCATTGTTGAAGGCGGTACTGTTAGTACCCATTAGGATATGTATTTCTGAATACATATCAGTCATTTTCTGGGGACAAGAGACAACTTCTCTACTTGACCGGGACTTGGCAGTCTAGTTCAAGTTTGAGAAGCTCTACCTCACACTCGAACAGAACACTTAGTGTCCTGTCATGCTGATGTTTCGGTCTCAGCCCCATATCAGCAGGTTCAGAGAAGAGTTTAGTTATTAATGTTACTAAGGAATAGACAGCTCGATAGTAACAAGTCCTTGTTCACCTGTCGCCCTTGGAGAAGCCAGGCCCTCAGGAACGGCTTCCCTTTGTTCCCTTCAGTGGAGAATGCAAGAATTCTTGCCTCTGATAAGGGATTCCCTGTTCCTTTCCATTCCTCCGGGAGGGAAGTGAATTGGAACTAGCCTGGTGACTAGACAACAGGGACTTCGTTGCGGTGCCTCTTCACACTCCCCTTCCTGTCATGCCCCTGTTCTCAGGTACATCAACCGAGGGAAGAGGTGCACATCTGGAAGATTTGCTGCTCTCAGGTGAGCGGAACCAGTATGCAAACATCTCCACACCAATATTTGAAACTCAGGACAGCTTCCTTAGCTTTTCCAGAAATTCAGGATCTTGGTAAACTACCCCCTGTGGTACGGATGAGTGTCAGTCCCCCTTCACCACGAAAGCAACTTCTGTCAACAGAATTGGGGTGGGGGGAACAGTGTATGAGTGGGCGGCTGCACATTCGGCAGAGTTGTTAGTCAGGCACATTCCGGGGAATCAGGTGACAGATTTGGCTCTGACAACCAGACATTAAGCAAGATTTCCCAATCTTTGGGGCCTCCCAGTGATAGATCAACACAACAGAAACTGTCAGTGTACAGTACTGTTCCATCTTTGCACTTCCACGGTTGTTGGTAAAACATATCCCAACTCATGGAGCAATCTTCAAGCCTCAGAAGTTCAAAAATGCCTCAGATAGTGTGCCCACAAGGGGTACCCTCTACATTGTCTTCCCTTGGTGTCATCCTTTTCCGTACCCTGCTGTCCAAGGCCTGCTGTGATTGGAAGAAGTTGAAGAAGAGGAATTAGAATTCATCGTTGTCATTGTCATGTGCTGTCACCTCCTCCCCTTCTTCCAAAGCTAGTAAGCAGAGGATGAAAAAGGCTGCCTTTCCCAGCTGTAAGAAGTCCCATAGGGCTTCTGATGACCAGCCCTCTTCCACGGAGAAGGCTACGGGGTTACTCGCTAGCGGTACTACCAGTACTGCTACTCCCATTGCCACCGGCACATGAGCAACCACTGCTGGGGGTTCCACGGACCCCTGGTGTGCTGGTACAACTCCCTGGAAGTCACCTTCCCAGGGCAGTAAGGGTCCCTAGGCCCAGCTGCTACCTTGCCCCAGCAAGAGATAGTGAGTAGCGAGCATGCAGGTACACACTCACCCCCTTCCCGTTCTCCTAAGGGAATGGTAAAAGGGTCCCGGAAAGGTGAAGTTGGCCTACCGATCCGCTCACCTGGGAAAGGCAAGATTCAGTCTTCTACTGTGAAGGCTTCAGCTTCTAAGAAGACTAGCACATCTTCGTGATAGCCCCTTCACATTCATGTGAATGGGACCACTCCCCAACCTGCACGGCCATCATCACCACGGGTTGACAACCGCCCACGGCCTTACTCACCTGCTGTGGCTTCGGCCCCAGTAAGTTTGGTTAGGATGTTAGGGATCTCTTACCTGTCCCCTCCACCTCCTTTGGGTTTTCAGGGAGCTGGACAGGCCTAGGGTTTGGGACCAGGACTGGTCATGCTCCCATCCCAGCCCAACCATGGAAGTTTATGCTCCAGCTTCGGTCCTCGGGCCAGACTGGTCGCATGCTCAAGAGGTAGAGAGTTGACCAGGGGGTTCTGGCAAGCGTCCCTATCCTGCAGAGGGAATAACCCAGGAAGACTGTACCTGTAAGGGCTTGAGGGCACTGTGCCCCAGGCTCTGACACCCCCAAGTTGCAGAGGAGTTTTTTGGAGATTTTCCATTTGATAAAGCAGTTTAACCATCTCGAGGAAGAGACCATGGCTTTCCCTGTGAACTGTTCTTCAGCCATTGAGGCTTTTTGGGGACCCCAAAAAGAACCCAGTCTTGATGGGCTTGCCTTGGTCACGACTTGCCGGAAGGGTCTTGGACCAGTTGAATTCTCTTGTGTCTCGGCAGGAGAACTCTCTTTGTTCTAGCCGATCTTGCAAGACACTTACTCAGTCTCTCACTTGCCAGAGGAGATACTGTAATAAAATCTGGCAGAGAGGCCTTGCTGACCAAACAGGTTGACCTGGACCTGGTTCGTCTGTGTCCGAGCCTGTTGCTGGACCGCCTCTGTGCAGTAGTTTCCCTTTTGCAGCAGGAGGCAGTGCCCATGGAATCTATCCAGTGTCCTGGATAGATCTCTGGTCCCTTACAGTGGCAAAGATTGCTTCCTCCCCTTTGGAGTCTTGTACTTCCGAGGAGGAAGCCACATTCAGGAGACTAACGTTATCTGGAGGTAGGGCCATCTCCTACCTAGCCTACCAGACAGCTAACCTGTGGGCAAACCTGGTGTTTTAGAGAAGAGACGCTGTGTTGTCTTAGGTCGCCATGTTTGTCGTTTCCACGCCGGCATTGGCACTCAGGAACGGACTGGTACTGGATTCCACTTCCCCTCTTTCCTAGAGAAGTGGATGCCACAGTGAACAGGCTAGGGATCGAAAGTAACGCCCTGCTTGTTTACCAAGCAGTGGCCAAGACCTCTGGGTCTTCATATGACACTGCAGCCTGCCTTTCTGGTCAGGGTGGATCTTCCTCTTCAGGTCCTAGGAAGTCCCAGACTTCCAAGGGTCAAGGGTCCACACAAGAACACCCAGTCTTCTTCTGCCCCAGCTAGGAAGTGTGCGTAGCAGTGCTCCGTTCAGCTCCCTGCCCGACCTGGGAAAGCAGGCAAGAGTAAGAAGGGGAAGGACACTGGTACGGCATCCCTTCCCCACCTGCTGCCACTGATGAGGGGGTACCTGCCGAGCCACTGGGCAACATGGCAGTGATACAGAGTGGAAACCATCGAGTTCCTTCCACCCCTCACCAACGTTCCTGTCTGCTTCCAGACTTATGTTCCTGGCTCACTGACAAACTTTGCTCTATGGGAAGAGATGAAGGCAGTGTTGAAGAAGGCGCTGTAGAAGTCGGGACAGATTGGTCTCGGGGGTGGGGGTTGGGGTGGTTTACAGCCATCTTTTTCTCGTAGAAGACGACAGGTGTGGAGACTGGTCATAGACCTTCCTCTCCTGAACCGATTCATTTGCCAGACTCGGTTCAAGATGTAAACAGTATGGTCAGTACTCAGTGTCATCAGGGAGTTTGACTTCATGCTTTCAGTGGACTTCGGGATGCATATTTTTGAATATCTGTACTCCAGCTGCTCCATTACAGACAGACTTCTCAAATTTTGTTGTGACCTGACAGTCCCGTTCGATTTCGAGAAATCCCATCTCACACTCAAGCAGAGCGTAAGTACCTGGGCATGCTGAATCTAGGGTCTACCCCTCAGAGTCAAGTATCAGAGTATCAGAGAGGCAACACAGTTATTCCTGTCGTAACAGGAACAACCAGCTCGGCAGTGACGACAGACACTTCCACATAAATAATCTGAAGCTCAAGGTGGCATTTTAGCCCGATGAGTTTCAGGATCGAATGATGGGGCACTCCATGGTGTTGATGAGCAACAGTTCCCTCATCACCACGATAGTAGCATGTCAATGAGCAGGGAAGGGGAACTGGTTCCCCTTCAGCTCTACATGTTGGCAGTACAGGTGCACGAATGGCAGTAGCGCACTCATTAGTGCCGTCAGCAAGGTACTGTACATTCTTGGGAACTGGAACATAGTGGGGTTAGGTGACAGGGACATGGCCCTTACACCCAGACATTGTGGAAGATTTCCAATCTTTGGGACCTCCCAACAATAGATTTCATTGCAACCAGGCACAACAGAAGCTGCCGGGCTCTGTTCCATCGTTCATGAACCATGGGCAATTATAGGAGACACCTTCCAACACCCGTGGGGCAATCTTGAGGTCTGCGCCTTTCCTCCGTTTTGGCTGATTGATCGGGTGATCAGTAGGGTCATGGTCACTCAGAATCACAGAATGACTCTGGTGGCTCCCAAATAGCCACATGCTGAGTGGTATCCAGACCTGGTAGCTCTACTGTCAGGTAGGAGCTATTCTGCAGCAGGTAGCGGACTTCCTCGTCCCTCCTCGCCGAGAGAGGCTTCTCTCTATCTCAGTTTGTCGAGATATAGAAGACAGTTGAACATCCCTCATGTTCAGCTGCCCTACCCAAGTCCTCTTTAAGGGCATCGATCTCCTTTCCTCATGAGAGGTCTACATGCTGATGAGTAGCTTCGAACAGTCTTGACCTCCCTTACGAGGGTCATTGGACAGGGACCTGACCCTCAAGACTGTGTTCCTGCTTGTCCTCCTTCCTTTGCTTTACATGACCAAGAAGTGAGGACATGGACAAGAGAGTTAGCAAGCCACATGGCCTTTGACGCTAGCACTCGAGGAGTAGGGATCTGTCATGCTTGAATTTGTCCCGGAATTCGTAGCAAAGACTCAGAATCCTTCAGTCCCTTACACCAGATTCAAGTCCCTCTCAGTCCCCTCCCTAAAGGACCTGGTCGGTAGTGATCATTACAAGATACTACTATATTGTGCCCAGTTAGAGTGCTGTGGTACCATATTAGAGGACTCAACATCTCAAATCTTAGTGTTGACAACGCTTCGTTAGTACTGGCCCAACTAAGAAAGAAGTGTTCAAAAACACTATTTCTTTCTGGCTTCGTGAGACAATCAAGTAAATGTACTCCACGTTTGACGAAGTAGAAAGGAGTATGTTCAGAGCAGACCTCACAAGGTTAGGGATGTTGGTCCTTCCCTTGCATTCAGGAAGGATCTGTCGGCTCCACAGGTACTAAGGGCAGGAGTATGGTCATGAAAAACCATATTTATGTCCTACCTTCGGGGACATTGCCCATGGGTCTATGGACAAATTTTCCTTGGGTCCTGTGGTGGTTGCTCAACAAGTTGTGTAGCTCACCCAGTTCCCTTAGAGGGACACTTAGCATCTTGCGTAAGGTGTTCTGTTGCAAAGAGAGACTGTGAGTGAGTAACTGGCCTCCTCCCTTTCTCTTTTTATACCCTTGCATAACTGTAATCTAAAAGACTGCCAGTTAACACGTTGACTGCTATGTGCTCCATATATGGTTCACAGGGGACTCTCTGAATGAGCGATGTGTACCCTATGTGGTGCACGTGCTAAGAATTATATATTTTTTTCAAGTATCCAAAATTGAATCAAATTGGGCTTTTTTATACCAAAATATTATTGTAATATATTGGAAATTAATTAAATTAAACTAGAACATTAACTAAACACTTTATTTAGCCTATTACTGAAAACAATCTTCATATGCTGGCAAAAGGGGCATATTTTTTTTTTAAATTCTTTCTTTCTTTCAGTAAAAAAATAGAAAACATTATCATTAGATCAACAAAAATGCTATCCTTTTAACCGTAGATTATATTTATATAAATTCAGTAGAAAAATAAATCAGTTTGGTAAACATTTTACTTCTGAAAAAAATTAATAGTGTCCTTTTCTTGGTGAAAAAATATCCATTTATATTTTGTATGATGAAGGAAATCATGTAGTATTTAGAGTACAAGTATAAAATTAATATTCTTTCTGTTTTGCTTAAGAAAAACAAATTAACTTTTCATCATATTGGGACAATGGGTAATTTGTATATCAGTCTATATATGTATGTGTGTATGTAATGCATGTATTTATGTATGTATGTATATATATATATATATATGGTTAGACACGTACAGAAAAATGGGCTACTGTATACAGATGGGCAGATACAGTACATGAATAAGAACTGCAGAAGACCTAAATAATTTACTTGTATATAAATACTTTTATTTATGCAAAATACAAATTCATATTGCCAAAAATACAGCCTGTATATGTTTCCTAATGTGTGTCTGTCTGTAACATGTATGTGCATCTTATATGTATTATATTCATGTTTATATATGTTCCTATATGAACATGTGTGTGTACTACAAATTTCATGTACACATGAAAACATACAAAGGTTATATATATATATATATATATATATATATATATATATATATATATATATATATATATATATATATATATATATATATATATATATATATATATATATATATATATATATATATATATATATATATATATATATATATATATATATATATATATATATATATATATATATATATATATATATATATATATATATATATATATATATATATATATATATATATATATATATATATATATATATATTATATATATATATATATATATATATATATATATATATATATATATATATATATATATATATATATATATATATATATATATATATATATATATATATATATATATATTGTGTGTGTGTGTGTGTGTGCATGTACATACATGTGTGTGTGTGTGCATGTGTGTCTGCAAAACACCAAATGACTAGTAAATCTGTTGTAAAATAACAATATATTGAAATTCTACACATTTTTCAGTTGACCACGTGGTACATATTGCTTACAGTAACGTGTGCAATCATTCAGGGCGATGTGTGCCTTTTAGAGTCACACTGAGTATGAGCCACGTCTGGTACACGTTGCATACGGTAATTCCCTAGATCAGTCTGAGCGATATGCACCATAACTGAACATCCACAGTGTGACCATATTTGGCACACAACGCCAGCAGAACTGTCTCTAATAGTTTTGGGCGACATGAGCCATATATGACCACATCTATTATGTCCATATTAGGTACACAACGCCTGTAATTAAGACTTTTGTTATGTCGGGCGAAGTGTACCACATAAAGTCGCGCTTTTTACACTGGCTGAGCACTCGGCTTACCTTAGGGATACACCATAACAACTCTCACGTCAATAGCTAGCTGGTTACTGATTTTATGAGGGTTTAAAGAGAACGCCCATTGGGCCGTTTCACAGCATTGCCAATCGCAGTCAACGTGTTAATATATGCAAGTCCTTTCCCTCCCTCTAGCAGGGGTAGAGAAGGAATGACAATAAAACAAAACCTGTTGGTTTTATTAGCCTTTTATTGTCTCCTACATTATGGGTTCATCCAAGCACATTTCAAATCAATGATGCTATGCATACCCATTAATTCGAAAGGCCCAGAAGTTTGGCAGTTGCACATAACATATGCCCAACAGGTCAGAGGCACATGACTCCTTCCTCTGCTTTACATGACCAGGAAGGAGGCCCAGGTAAGTCAAACTACCAGTCAGTTGAGAGATTTATGTAAAGATTTATGTAAAGACCAAAGTTTAAGAATTTGTATTTTTCGCAACGTATAAACCTGAAGGTCTTTACATAAATGGCCCACCTCAAGCCACCCCTCACTCTGCCACCTGGCACCTGGATCGAAAGGTAAAGTGAATGCATAACAACAGGGTGGGTGGGACTCCCATCCTACCGTCGATAGGTGACCACCTTGTTTAAAGTTAAATGGCCATTTTCCCAGCTCGCACTGCAAATATACCGATATGTAAAGACCCTCAGGTTTTTATGTTAGGTAAAATACAAATTCTTAAAAATTTGTCGTTTTTCCACCCTCGTAGCATTGAATACCAAAAGACATTTTACTGTATTAGTTTTTATTTATGTATATGTTACATTCATGTACATGTTGGTGGGCTGAACTTACATGTGGATACTGCCAAGTCTTAAACAGTGCATATGCAGGTACAGTAATTGAGGAAATACTGTAATTTGAAATTTTCTTAGGTATACAAACCAAAACCTTATATCATATCTGCCATCTCAACTACCCCTCTTTGTTCGTGAGGCCAAAAGAAGAAGTGCTTGGTGATGGCATGTGAGCGAGGGGAATTCCTTTACTCACTCTTCTTAACCACCACTGTTAACCCATTTCCAACTTGCACTGAAAGATACTCCTTCATAAAAAGCTCTGGTTTGTATGGCTCTGAAAAAAATGTGTCATATTTGAGGAAATGTAGTAGCACCTACCTTCCAAGACTGTCATCAGTGTTGCTGGTCTTCATAGATACTCAAGTGTTGTATCTACAGAACAATCCGTGTAACTAATTTGAAATCTTTCATCTCTTTTGAAATTTCTACTCAATTCACCTTTCCTATTTTTTTTTCTTATTGTCTCCTGCATCTGTGGATAATATGGTGTTATGTGTAACTGGATCGCATTCACATATAAGTAAGCATTTACTGTATACCCTTCCAGTTTTTACCCCACAAAATTTTATGCTGCTCTTTTGCATTTTCTGTTCTTGGTCTTTTATTTGTTGAAAATTATATATTCATAAGTAATACTGTAATGTTCAGCTAGGAAGGTTTACAGATGTGAGAGGGAGGGAGTCAATATTAACTGATAATCTGTTGTTGCCTCAGGAATGTTTTGATGCTGTGTCTGGACAACATTTGGTTTATTTTTATATATTAATTTTTATATAAGTGACTTACCCAGTAATTACATAGCTGTTAATTTTCAATGTATGGCAGCCTAATTTAAAATTTCACAGGTAGTGCTTCAATTGCTCTGTGTAGGTGTACAGGACTGCCCCCTAATGGCAATACTAGGAACGACTTAGCTAACCACCTCATTCTGTTTTCTGCTGTACGCTACTAAACATTGAGTGCTTACAGCAGCTTATTCTTATTTTTTGGTTATATCATTTTTTCTGGTCATATCACCAGACTTCATTATTATTTCACAACCACCGGAATGTGTATTTCATAGTCTTCAAGGAGAGAGCCTTCAGAATGATTCTTGTCTTCTTTATTATTACCTTGATTTAGATTCATCAACAAGCCGGTAATAGTTTGGTCTTAAGAGTAATTCTCGAATGTTACACCATTCCTTTAGGCCAAAACTTTTACATTTATGTTTTGCTTACTGGGCTTAGGCTACGTGCAAGTCGCCGGTAAATAATTGCCTTAAAAGTAATTCTTGAATGTTACACCATTCCATTAGGCCAAAAACTTTTGCATTCATGATTTATTTACCGGACATAGGCTGCACCCAGCTACTGGTAAGTGATTACCTTAAAAGTAATTCTTGGATGTTACGTCATTCCGTTGGGCCAGACTTTTGCTTTTAGGATTTGTTTACCGGCCACTGGCTATTCGCAAGCCGCCGGTAAGTAATTACCTTTAAAGTATTTCTTGAATGTAACGCCATTCCTTTAGGCCAAACATTTGCTAATTATTTTTTTGTGTATCGGGCCTAAGCATCTCGCAAGCCCTCCGGTAAATGATTTTAAAGTATTTCTTAAATGTCACACCATTCCTTCAGGCCAAAACATTTGTACAGTAGAGTGCTTTGTTTACCGGGCCTGGGCTGCTTATCACACTTTCCTTTGCAGAGAACTGAAAAGTTTAGTGGTTGGAACGTTGTAAGGGGAGAATGGTGCGAATGCTTGGCTGTGGTGAGCCTTAGGAGGAAACTTTCCTGACAGCCGAGTATCGGCTACCGGTTCTTGCTTCGGCAGTACTTTGGAATGTTACAGAGAAGGTTCGATTGGCCCCAGCATACAGGGTGTTTTTCCTGGTATCACACAATTGTGAACATTCCACATCTTTAGCTCCTAGCCTCCAGTGTTGGCCACTTGCATCCACTAGTGGTGGGCGTAATAGGTTACTGGATTTGATCACTAATTAGAGAATAAAAGCACATTGTTCAATAATATTAGAGTAGGGTTTGCTCTAACACTTTAATGGTAAAACTATTAGAGTTGGATTTGCTTTAATACCTTAATGCTAAAACTACTTTTTTATATTAATTTATTATTTATTTTAGAAGGTACACATACAGTACATTTGTTATCTTAAAATGCATACATGTCTGAACATATAAAATGCTAAGATACCAGGATTTTCTATGAAGATATGAAAAAGTAGTTAGTAATCGATTATTTTTCATGAAAATAATTGGTAACCCCTATTACCAAAAATCAGTGAAACGCCCACCACCAGCCTCCACCCACCTCCTGTTTCCTCCCACCACCACACGCACAGGAGCGACCGCCAATTCTTCCTTGCTACTAGCCCTCCTATATTATCCACTTGCTCTCACTTCCTTCCCATGCCTTTGCCAGCCTTCTATTTCGATCATCATGAATTTAACCATTACGTATAACAGTAAAGTGTTGTGCAGTGGAGGAGGTGGCTACTCATCCCCTAATGCTCCTAGACAAAGGTCCCTGTCCCACTCTCCCACACTGGGGAGAAGACATACTGTAGGTCCAAGGGAGGTAGGGGAGTTTAAATACGGGTGTCACCCTCTCAGTCGAGAGCCTGTCGCCGGTCCTGGGTATTGACAGACAGCCACTGGAAAGGCATCTTACTGATTGTGTAGTGGAGGAGGTGACTATCTGGCCCCTCGAATCCCCTAGACCTAAAGTCACTGTTCCGCTCCCCCAAGCTGGGGAGAAGATATACAGTGCTGGCAGTCGAAGGGAGTCCGAGGGGGTTGCCCCCTCAGTCAAGTCTGTAGTCTATACCCAGGTGTCCCCAGACAGCCACTGAAAAGGTGTCTTGATGGAGATGTCTGAAGAGACGGGGTATAAGGAGGTGTCCTTACTCTTGGAAACAACTGTCATCTTCTTTCAAAAAGCCCATCAGCTCCTCAAGTTGACGCTTAATCGGGGATAAAGCAGAGTCTTCCTGAGCCGATGAAGAAGAAAGAGGTGCTGAGCGCTAAGATGTTCGCTCCGAACGATCCATAGTTGGTGTCGAGCGGTCGGGTGCAGAAGTCTGAAGCAGCGAAGCGGGTGCCAAGCGAGCCGAAGAGAGTGCTTGGCAGATGGAGACGGGCGCTTACTCGAAGCTTCTTGTCATTTGGAGACCAAAATTGGATGCTCACAGATCTTCACCTCTTCCTCAAAACACAACCATTGTCACAGAGTCCTCTGTTTTGGGTTTCAGCCTCAACTCTCGGAATTTTCGAGCTTCTTTCCTTCTTCCAAGAGAGTTTTCAGACAGTATGGAAGTTTCCTTAGCTAGGAAACTTAGTGGATGCACCTCTGGGAACTTCGTTGTCCACCATTGTTAGTTAAGATTACGCATCATATGAGTCTTACTTTTTCATCCAGTTCCAAGGTTTGCAGCGCAAACAAGCACTGTAACATGTTTTTGTTTCATCATGCAATTACAATTACCCTTCTCTGCTTCCTGTCAAGAGGTAGGGAGGCTAGCTTCATCTCTCAGCCTTCCAACATTTTCGCTGTGGTTCCTTCTCTCACTCCTTCAGTTCGACTTCATGCCTGGATTCAACTTCCAGTCTCTTGGCACCAACCAGCTAGCACCGGGCACAGATTCCCGATTGCTCGCCCCCCTCTTCCAGAGCACTTGGCACCATTGGTGCTCGGCTTCCATTGCTGAGTGCGTAACACCTGCTCACAGGCTAATTTTTTCTTTATTAGAGGATTGTGTTTGACCTACAGAGTTGGTAACGGCTTGGTTTTGGACTAGGCCTGTGTTTTCTGTGGTGCCTAAATGTTCGTGGATTATGGACTTTGCTGCCCTTTTTTAAGCTTGCCAGATATAAGTTCTGTTCCACATTCAGCTCTGCATATGCTACAGGCTGTACGAGGTACTGTCATTCCACACGAGCTGCAGAATTGACAGCGAGTCCGCACTTTGTCTGCAGTTCACGCCGTGATCCTCCAACAACAAAAGAACTTTGGTGGGCAAATCAATCAAGTATTCTGGCAATGCTAATTTTTCAGAGCTCTTAAGGTTTGGCAGTCGTATCAAGCCGTCAGAAGAGTGTCCTTCCTTCTGAGCGGGCCTTCGATCCCCTGGTCTCTCAAGATGTGTGGAGTCTACGGGGCGAGACGACTTTGGGCCTGTCTGTCACTGCAAGGACTCTTTGCCTCCTCCCTTGGATTCTCTGGCCCCAAACTCTCTGGTATGGGCTACAGTTGCCATATACAGACCGATCCTTCTTGGTTTCCTTGCCTTACACATTCTAATGGTTCAGGGAAGCCGTAAATAAGTTTCAGGCTCATTGTAACTTTATGAGGACCCTCATAAACCATTCTGTCGTATGTAGAATGACTCCCGAATCTGCGACAGTTGTTGGTGGACCCTCCAGGTTCCTTCCCCAACTGTTTCTCCTCTGTCAGCCTCCTTCAAGAGATACCGCCAAAGATGGTCCGCTCTTGCCCAGACAGGCTTCAGGCGATCTATTGGCTTGTCAGTTGAAAAGATTTTGAGACGTGTCACAAAGACTATGGCAAGCAAACGTCAACCATTTAGCTTCTTCTACTAGACTAAGGGGTCAGTTTTCCATAACTTTTACCTCAAACACTTCATCTCTCCTTTTGAGACATCTGTAACCCAGTGGCAGTTTACCTTTTTTTGAGGAGGTCTAGGTTCTCTAGTACTCCTCCATTTACGAGTAGAGAGCTTAAATTCAGGTTTAAGCACAGGGACCTAGATTTATTCCTAATCTCCATCCCTCCTCAAGTCCTTTACCCATCCAAGCAAGGAAGAAATTGACTTGGATTGTTTGTTACCCTTGGGTATTTTAGTCAAGTTCAAGGTCCCATCCAAGACCTGGATCTGTTCTTTCTCCTTTTAGATCGTTATGGACTCCCTTGACTTCCAGGAGCACCCAACGTCTCATTATCTAACTGCCTGGCGCCCAGCTCCTATGGCACCAGCCACAGCCTGGCGCCAGCTCATGTTCCGAGTGTCTGCCAGCTCCCAAACTCCGAGCTCGCCTGGCGCCCAGCTCCTCTGGTGCCAGCTGCCAACTCATGCTCTGAGTGTCCGCCAGCTTCCAAGCTCGTAACTTACCCAGCACCCAGCTCCTCTGGTGCGAGCTAATGCTCCGAGTGTCCGCCGCCTCCTGACCCCCAAGCTTGCCTTGGTCCAACTCTTGCTACGCCCAGTAGTGCTCCCCAACTCAGAAGTAGTGGAGAGAGCTCTCTGTCCAGTTGGAGTTTTTTCAGAAATTCCCTGAGTTAAACCAGAAATCAGAGGACCTTTCATAACCTAGGGAGTTTTGGCAAGAACCCGTCTTCCTCTGTCTTAACGTGTTGTCCTCCATCTTTTTTTGGAGTGCATTATGCCTACTTTGAAGTGAAGCTAAGGACATAAGAACAGCCTCTACCTCCTAAGTTTTCAGATGCTATATGCTCTTCACGTCCATTCTACTATCGACCTACTGGAAGTGTAAGCGATCTTTGCTTCTCACTATTTTTATGAAAGCTTAAACGTGTCGAAATTTTCCAGTACCTTGAGACCATATTTAGTGACTGGCATGGCATCGCAGGAAGGAAGCGCAGGATGTTCTCCTGCTATCTCTTCATCTTTTCAGTAAGGTGCTGAGTTTGGAGAGCCAGGGTGTACAACATACCTGGAGCACCCACCACTCTCAGTGGATGGGTTGTGGTTTTATTTCAGTGTAGATGTCAGTGTCATCTGGTTGTTTTTGGTGCTGCACCCAGGGCAAGGGCAGGCACCTACCATGCTTTGCTAGCCATCAGAGCACTTCCCTAGCTGCAAAGTTCCCCTTAAGTAGGAGGCGACCCTTGGCACACGCCACTAAGAGCTGAATGAGCACCAACCAGTGGCAGTATCCACCTGCAGTAGCTCTCTTAACTGATAGGAAACAACAACCATTGTGTTCGATGCTAGCAACTTTTCTATTTCAAATTCATTACATGACTTAATGTTTTGGAGTAGAATATGTCCATGATCCCACCTCCTATCAATGTGGAATCAGCTGTGTAATTACTGGGTAAGTCACTTATACAAAAATGACATTTTTATAATAAAATAAAGTTTGTTCATGAGACTTACCTGTCAGATATATATATAGCTGTATTCTCTGAAGTCCGACAGAATTTCAAAAACTCACAGCACACGCAGTGGGGGCCAGGTGGTTAGTACCCATTCCTGCCGCTGGGAGGAGGGTATCAGGAACCATTCCCATTTTCTATTCAGATTTTCTCTGTCGCCGGTACTGTCAACATCTGTTTTCAGTACCTCCGTCTTTGGATTTCGTAAACTCGTTATTTTCCACTTAAGTATTCTATTTGACTTTTGGTTTTTTTTTTTTCTTTGGATTGTGGATTGGCATACGCTTTTGTGGACTGTTTTTGGATTTGCTTTTGATTGCTCTTTGGATGATGTCTGGATCTAGTTCTGCTAGCTTCAGAGTATGTTGTGTGAATGAGTGTAAGGTGAGGCTACCGAAAGCCAGTAGATCCTCACACTGTATGCATGAGGTGTAGGGGCAGGTTTGTGATATAAATGATCGCTGCAAGGAGTGTGAGACTTTGCCGGATGCAAGCTGGAAGGTGTATGATGCCTATGTACGCAAGTTGGAGCGTGATAGGATCAGGAGGTCTTCCTCCAGGAGTGCTAGTAAGAGTCAGGGTATTAATTCCTCTCCTGATAACCCTATTGTAGACGAGTATCACCTAACCCTGTGGTATTGCCTTGGGCGCTGAGGTTGTGTCTGTGGAGGGTATGGCCCTGACGGAGATTATGAACACCATCCGTGCTCTGGAATCGAAAGTGATTTCTCTTCAAAGTGCAGTTAAGTGTAGTGATCCCCCTAGTGTAGTGGAGGGGGCGTCAGATCGGCCCCATAACGCTTCTAGGCCTGGACCTCTGTCGGACTCCCAGGACTCAGGGAGAGGGCAAGTCGAAAGCCGCAAGAGGGTTACGGGGGCTTCCCACCGATCTGGCGTCCCTTCGGCAGGACCTGTTGATGCTTCCCAGGCTGCCAAGGATTGTGCGCGTGCACGTATCCTGAAGGACTGCTTCTCGTCCTCCGAGGCGTCCTCCCTTCGCAAGGGGTGGAACTCTCGGAAGGACTCTCGCCCGCTTAAGAGAAGCTTCAGAGAAGAGGACGCTTCATGTCCTCTTTCTCAAGGCGTATTTTCGTCTTCTTCTGAGTGTTTCGACGCTTTCCCGCCACAGAAGAGGACCAGGACGTCTTCAGAGGAGGAAGTTTTTGAGCGCCCCAGTCGCTCCAGGGAGAGAGCTGTTTTAGCTCCGGTGAGGAGGAAGAAGGCGTCCCCTCGCCCCTCGTCTTCTCACAGGATCAGCTCTTCCCCCGAGAAGGAGACCTCTCCATCCAAGAGGATTCTGCTGGACATGCAGCGTCAGTTGGCTTCTCTTCTTGCTGAGAGGGAAGCAGAGCCGCGTCGTCGACGCAAGGACTCGAGGCTGCCTGTCAAGAGGTCCAGGAAGTCCCCCTCTCCTGCGCCTCTTTCGTCTTCACCGTCACTTGCTTCGTCTCCCAGTCGTGCTCACCGCTCGCTGGATCGCCATCGTGACGCTCGGCTGCAGCGTGACACTCCACAAGCAGCTATCCTGGACGCTTCTGTAGCTGCTCGTCAGGATGCTCCTCTCGCTGCCGTGCAGGACGCTCGGATGGACGCTCGACAGGACGCTCATCAGGATGCCTCTTTGGTTGCTCGACGTGACGCTTCAGAGCAATCAAAGACTGCGGGGAAGCGAAGATCCCATCTGCGTGTTGGACCACAAGGCCTTCGTTCTCCCAAGGTCTTGGGAGACTCTCTGGTTTCTCCCATTGAAGAGGGGGAAGTCTCTTGTGAGTCGGAGCCTGCAGACCTTGAGCAGCCTCCTACTTCCTCGTCTACGGACTACCAGGTGTTGGCCAGTCTTCTCAAGGACTTGTTTGGCGACAAGTTCAAACCCTCGCTCCTCTCTCCTCCTTCCTTCGCAGTTAGCTTCGTCCAAGACGAGGAGAGCGCCGGGTTTGTTAAGATGACTTCGTCTCTGGCGACGAGGAAGGCCTTCAAGAAGGTTAACACCTGGATGGAGGAAAGGAAGACCCAAGGCAAGACTTCTTTTGCCCTGCCTCCGTCCAAGCTGAGCGGCAAGGCAGGTATGTGGTACGAGACCGGAGAGGACGTCAGTTCAAGAGTTCCTTCGTCGTCCCAGGGAGACTTCGCTAGCTTGGTCGACGCGCTTAGAAGGTCCCTCCTGTCTGCAGCCAAAGTGTCGTGGACTATGTCGGAGACGGATCACCATTTGAAGGGACTGTTTCGAACCATGGAGGTCTTCAATTTCCTGGAGTGGTGTTTGGGGGCTCTAGACGTCAAGATTAGAAGTCCCGACTCGATCAGCCTGGGGGAGCTGTCCAGCATGTTGAACTGCATGGACAAGGCCGTCAGGGATGGCTCTGAGGAACTGGCTTCCCACTTTTGTACGGGCCTCTTGAAGAAGAGGGCCTTGTACTGTAACTTTACAGCAAAGTCAGTTTCTCCGTTGCAGAGGGCAGAATTGCTGTTCGCCCCGTTGTCGAGCCATCTCTTCCCCCAGTCCTTGATCAAGGATCTCGCTGCCAGCTTGAAGGAGAAGGCCACTCAAGACCTCTTGGCCCACTCGTCAAGGCGCCCGGCAGTCCCTTTGACGTCGTCGTCGGGTCAGACCTCCAGGAAGCGGAAGCCCTATCGTGGAGGAGCTTCTTCCTCGAGATCGTCTCCCCGAGGAGGAGGTCTTTCCAGAGGCGGAGCCCCGCCTAAACCTAGGGGCAAGAAGTGACTTGCAGCGCCTCCAGACACCTGTAGGAGCCAGGCTTCTTTCGTTTGCGGGAGCCTGGAGAGCAAGAGGGGCGGACACCTGGTCCCTCGAAGTTATCGAGAGAGGATACAAGATCCCCTTTCTCGACACGCCACCTCTGTGCACGTCGCCCAGGGATCTGTCGCCCTCCTACCATCAAGAGAAGCAACAGATCCTTTTCGAGCTATTAGTGCAAATGCTCGAGAAAAGAGCTGTGGAGCAAGTCCTGGAGCTGGACTCCCCAGGATTCTACAACCGACTGTTCCTAGTTCCGAAGCAGTCGGGAGGATGGAGACCAGTCCTAGATGTCAGCAGACTGAACCGCTTCGTGGTGAAGGAGAAGTTCACGATGTTCTAGGAGCATTAAGACCAGGAGGTTGGATGGTCTCGCTGGACCTTCAGGACGCCTACTTTCACGTCCCCATACATCCCCAGTCGAGGAAGTACCTGAGGTTTGTACTCGGGGGACGGGTGTTCCAATTCAGAGCTCTTTGCTTCGGGCTAAGCACAGCCCCTATGATCTTCACGATCATCATGAAGAATGTGGCAAGATGGCTTCACTTAGCGGGCATACGAATCTCGCTTTACCTGGACGATTGGCTCATTCGAGCCTCTTCGCAGTCAAAGTGTCTGGAGGACCTGAAATCGACTTTGGAGTTGACGAAGTCCCTAGGACTTCTAGTAAACGTAGAAAAGTCCCATCTGATCCCGACGCAGTCCATCGTGTATCTGGGGATTCAGATGGATTCAGTGGCTTTTCAAGCTTTTCCATCCCAGGAACGACAGCAGCAATGCTTAGGAAAAGTCTCATCCTTCCTAGGGAAGGAAACATGCTCGGTGAGGGAATGGATGAGTTTGCTGGGGACCATTTCCTCGCTGGAGAAGTTTGTTTCCCTGGGAAGACTGCATCTCAGACCGCTCCAGTTTTTCCTGGCGGAAAACTGGATAGACAAGGAGGATCTAGAGGAGACCCTGAGGATCTCTCCCGTCGTCAGGGATCACCTGAGGTGGTGGCTCGACCCCTCGAGGTTGGCAGAAGGGGTTTCTCTACACCTTCAGAGCCCCGACCTAGTGTTGTTTTCTGACGCGTCCAGGGAGGGATGGGGAGCAACACTAGTGGGGGAGGAAGTGTCAGGCACCTGGAGAGGGGAACAGGTGTCCTGGCACATCAATCTCAAAGAGTTAGGGATGATTGTGCTGGCCCTGCAATTCTTCGAGAGCCAAGTATCAGGCCGAGTGATACAGGTAAACTCGGACAACACCACAGCCCTGGCATACCTCAAGAAACAGGGAGGAACTCGCTCCCGGTCCCTGTTTATCCTAGCGAAGGAAATCCTGCTTTGGGCCCATGCTCGGGGGATCACGATCCTTACGAGGTTCGTGGCAGGAGTGGAGAATGTCGGCAGCGTCAACTTCTGCCGACCGAGTGGACCCTTCACGAGGAGGTGTGTCAGGAGCTGTGGAGGTTATGGGGACGTCCCTTGTTGGCTCTCTTCGCGACGTCCAGGACAAAGAGGCTTCCTCTATACTGCTCTCCCGTACTAGATCCAGGAGCAGTAGCAGTAGATGCCCTCCTCTGGGATTGGAAGGGAATGGATCTCTACGCCTTTCCTCCCTTCAAGATTCTGGGGGAGGTCATCAGGAAGTTCGCAGTGTCGGAAGGGACGAGGATGACGTTGATCTCCCCCTTTTGGCCAGCGGCAGGGTGGTTCACAGAGGTCATGGCCTTCCTGGTGGACTTCCCAAGAACGCTTCCCCTGAGAGTCGATCTGCTCAGGCAGCCCCACTTCGAAAGGTACCACAAAAACCTCCCCGCTCTGAGTCTGACTGCATTCAGACTATCACGAAGTTGGCGAGAGCGAGGGGTTTTTCAAGAGCAGTGGCAAGGACTATCGCCAGCGCCAGGAGACCCTCCTCCAATGTGGTATACCAATCAAAGTGGGCCAATTTCAGGAAATGGTGCAGAAGCAAGGGGATTTCCTCAACCACGACCTCTGTGCACGAGATAGCAGACTTCCTGCTTCATCTTAGGGAGAAGGAAAAGCTGGCAGTCTCGACAATTAAAGGATATAGAAGTATGCTGTCGGCAGTCTTCAGACATAGAGGTCTAGACTTAGCCGACAACAAGGATCTTCACGATCTCTTGAGGTCCTTTGAGACTGCTAAGGTACCTCAGCCAAGGACGCCTTCCTGGAACCTGGATGTCGTCCTGAAATTTTTGATGTCGGATACATTCGAGCCTCTTCATTCGGCATCGCTCAAGAATGTGACAAGGAAGGCTGTTTTCCTAACTGCTCTGGCGACGGCGAAGAGAGTTAGTGAAGTTCAAGCCATCAGCAAGCACATAGGGTTAGAAGTTTCTCGCCAAGAACGAGAATCCTTCTACCCCTTGGCCCAAGAGTTTTGAGATCAAGGGTATGGCAGAAATTCTTGGGCAAGAATCAGAGAGAGTCCTGTGCCCTGTCAGGGCTCTCAAATTCTACCTAGACAGGACGAAAGGAAGTCGAGGCCCGTCGGACAATCTGTGGTGTTCTGTCAAAAGGCCGGACTTGCCGTGCCGATGTCCAAGAATGCTCTGGCATTCTTTTTAAGAAGCACGATCAAGGAGGCTCATTCTACCTGCCAAGACAGCGACATGAGACTTCTGAAAGTCAAGGCTCACGAAGTGGGAGCCATTGCGACCTCTGTGGCTTTCCAGAAGAACATGTCCCTTAGCGATCTTCTGGGTACCACCTTCTGGCGAAGCAGTTCGGTGTTAAACTTCACATTACTTATGGGACGTGAAGACAACATTTGAAAGACTGCCATTCGCTAGGACCATACGTTTCCATGAGACACAGTTTTGGGGGCAGAGAGCGATACTCATCCTATCCTTTAGAGGTTAGGAAGTATTTTTTAATCTTGATTTTGTGTTTTATGGTTGTTGGGTTGGCCACCGGAGGTGGACGTCCCAGTCGTTAGCTTATGTTAGGTTTAATGACTTAGATAGACTCAGTCAGGTGGTTGGTTGTTGCTCCTTTTGCCCTCACAGTATGGTCTTATGATCTAGTCCCATTGTGGTCACGCCCCCGTGGACAGATCATCTAGAACTCACCAGCTATATAGGTCACTACCTTGCTGGAGACTCTAGTAAAGCAGAAGCAGGCGTGGGTGACAGTATCACGAAGTCAGTTATGCTAACAGGTAAGGAACCAAGGCGTCAATCGCCTACATATATTTGTTTCCTAAATCCTATTCTGTCTCTTCCCACCTCCAATGGTGGGATTCAGCTATATATATATATCTGACAGGTAAGTCTCATGAACAAAATGATATTTTAATTATAAAATAAAGTTTGTTCATACTTACCTGGCAGATATATATAATCATAGTGCCCACCCACCTCCCCACAGGAGACAGTGGCACTAGAAAATCTGAATAGAAAATGGGTATGGTTCCTGATACCCTCCTCCCAGCGGCGGGAATGGGTACTAACCACCTGGCCCCACTGCGTGTGCCGTGAGTTTTTGAAATTCTGTCGGACTTCGGAGAATACAGATATATATATATCTGCCAGGTAAGTATGAACAAACTTTATTTTATCATTAAAATATCATTTTTATACAACCTTACCTAGTAATGACATGATCAGAGCCCTCCCTCATCCCCTGTGATGGACATCAGGCATAAAACAGAATGAGGTGGTTAGCTAAGTCGTAACTAGTATTGCCATTAGGGGGCGGTACTGTGCAACTACACTGAGCAATCAAAGCGCTATCCATGAAATTTGAACTTAGGCTGCCGTACGGGGAAAACTAATATCTATGTAATTACTGTGTAAGTATATATAAAACTTTATTTTATTATAAAAATGTCATGTATGGACAGTACTATCAGATGCACCCCTTGTTAATTGGCCTGAGACCTTTATAGGAACCTGAATTAAATTTATTTTGCTTCTTCAGTTCTGGCATTATGTATCGTAACTCTGTGTTGCATTCTTTGATTTCAGATTCTCCCTCAGAAGAACCTTCCTTCCTTCCTTCGTCAGTTTTGAGCAGCATCAAGATTTTGGGAATGCTTGTGTGTTCGATGGTACTACATGTAGCATTACCGATAGTTCTTAAAGTGTAATGCCGGCCATACACTATCCGGTACACCTGACAGGTACGCCTGAATAGTCACGCCGGACAGGTATACCTGATACCGGAGGAGCACACACACTCTTCAGGCATACCTGTCAAGTCTGTCAGTTCAACATGGATTTTCGAGAAGACGAGTTGCACTTGCTTGCCTTATTAGCGCTAGCTTATGTGAATAATAAGCAGAGACGAAAAAAACGAAAACAATGGTGTAAAAAATGGATGGAAAGAAGTAATAAATTTACTCATATCAATCTTCTTAACGAATTGAGAGATGAACCATCTGATTTTAGCAATTATCTGCGAATGAATGAATCAGTGTACAACGAGTTGCTGTTACTTATATCCCCTTGATTAAGAAGAAAGATACGCAAATGAGATTAGCTATATCCCCACACGAAAGGCTGACAGCAACTTTGAGATACTTAGCAACTGGACAATTGTATGAGTCTCTCAAATATTCAACTAGGATTTCACCACAAGCTCTTGGACGAATTATTCCTGAAACATGTGAGGCTTTGTATAAAGTTCTGCAGAAATACATTAAGGTTTGTCTTTTTTTTTTTTCATCATAAATACATTAAGGTTTGCCTTTTTTTTTCATCATATTTTTAAACTGAAGAATAGAATGTTTCAAAAAGCAATAAACCTTGCAATTAAATATTAAAGAAGGAAGAAATCAAAATCATCTTTAAATATACTTTCTTAGTATTTATTATCATACTTGCTCATTCAAAATTAAAACACCTTTCAAGAAATAAAAAATAAGGAAAAATATAACTTCCAATTTGAATGTACCTAAACATTCCATTATCATAGTTTCTGCTTCAAAAGAAAGACACATATCAAGAAATAATTGAGAAGGAAAAATATAAAGACAAATTTTAATATCCCTAAAACATGTTTCTTATTTCCATATACACTCATTCAAATCCTGAGGTGAAACTTGAAATAAACGTTGCAGCCGATTCTGTATTGTTATGAGAAGTGGTGTTTTGTTCTTCTTGTGGACTTGGTGTGGAAACTGGTGTATAATGTTGTGGACTTGGTGTAGGAACTGGTGTATAATGTTGTGGACTTCGTGTAGGAACTGGTGCATAATGTTGTGGACTTGGTGTAGGAACTGGTGCATAATGTTGTGGACTTGGTGTTGGAACTGTAATGTTGTGGACTTGGTGTAGGAACCGCTGAATAATGTTGTGGACTTGGTGTGGTTACTGCTGTATAATGTTGTTGACTTGGAGTAGGAACTGGTGTATAATGTTGTGGACTTGGTGTGAGAACTTGGTTGTTCAGAGCGCACATTTCTGCTTCAAATAGTAAGTCATTAATTCTTTTTTTCGAACATGATGTGCAGGCGTTTGTCTTTAATCCCCTCATTTTCATAGTTACTGTTCTTCCCAAGAGCTCATAAACAGTCAAGTTGTGGTTTGGGTTGTTTGAAATGATCACTAACAGTGGACAATATTTCAGCTGACATATCATCATTGGATTTCTTCTTCTTACTGGGCCCAGGTCGTGAAATTTGAGTCGATGGTGTCACGTTGATTCTGTTCCCGCTCCTCTTCTTCTGAGACATTTGGTGTCAAATAGTTTTCCTCAGGACATGAGGCATCAAAGTTGACCTGAAACAAACAAACAAAAAATATATTACTCATTATTTAATAGACTATTCATGTTAAAAATTATTTACAATTATATTTGTTAGTGTAAAGTGACTGTACATTATATAATGCATTTGTTTTTTCAGTTTCCCAGCTCTCAAGATGATTGGAAGGAAATATCAAAGGATTTTGAGACTCGATGGCAATTCACACACTGCATAGGCGCCATGGATGGCAAACATATTGACATAATTCCCCTAGAAATTCTGGCTCTTATTTTTTCAACTACAAAGGTAGACATAGTATGGTTCTCCTTGCAATTGTGGATGCAAACTACAGATTTCTCCTAGTGGATTTCGAACTAACGGCCGTGTATCCGACGGTGTACTCCAAAATACTCGTTTTTATGAAAAGTTAGTGGAGAAAAAGTACACATTCCCCAGGATGATGACGTCAGTGAAAAGTTCAAAAATGTCCCCTATGTTTTTGTTGCTGACGGCGTTCCGCTGACAACTGAAATTTTGAAGCCATTTAGACAGGCAAATCTTGATTCTGCAAAAAGAGAGGTGTTCAACTATCGTTTATCCCGTGAAAGGCATATAGTTGAAAACGTCTTTGGTATTCTTTCATCTAGATTTCGCATTTTTCATACACAATAAATCTAGAACCACACAATATTGAAAAGGTTGTGATGGCAGCTTGTGCTCTTCATAATTTTTGATGGATAAACAGCCTACAGTATATGCCCCTGCAAGTTGTTTGTATCGAGAAAATTCTGAAGATGGAAATCTTTTGTCTAGCGGCTGCGATAGTGCAGATTCTAATATGAACCCTCTGCAATCCTTTAATCCAGGAAGGACTTGTAAAAATGCCAAAGAAGTGAGAGAACATTTTATGGATTACTTCATGGACGAAGGGGAAAGTGGCATGGCAAAATAATCACATATTAAGGAACAAACAGTGCTGATGTGTTGCAGTTATAAATGGGAAAGGCATTCTAAACTAAATATTTGAATAAATATTGTCAAAAGAATAGTTCTCTTTTTCTTACCTCATCATTGTCATCTTCGGAGAGAAATTTGAGACCGTTGATCTAGCATTATCTTGGTCGTTTATGAAATAAAAAGATTGAAGTACCAAAGGGAAGGTTTGTACACATTATCTGTTGAGGCGCCAGATTTCATTGAGGAGTCAATTTTCTTCTTCTCCTTTCTAACATTGGACCTCAAATTGTTAATTTTCTTTTAACAACATTAACATTAGCATCAGGATCTATTTCCTTTAATTTCATCACTAATTTCCTGTATGCAGCATCTTTTTGTCTCTATCATGATAGTCAGAACTTTTATTTTCCACAAGCATGGTTCACTTTTATATATTTCAATAAATTCACCAAGAACTTCATTAATTCCTTGCGACATATTTCAACATTCAACTATAGTGTCCGTCTGAAAAAGCACTAATGAAAATTAAAAGATCTCAACTGTAAAATAAAACAAAATTACAAAGGTTAACCTAAATAATTTTAACCTTCCACATCAAAGGATTGTCCTAAACTGAGACCTGTTGCAGTACACCGGATGAAACCGCCATACACTCATCAGGTTTACTCGCCTGTCCGGTGGACCGAATGGAATTTTCATTCGGTGTCAGGTCGCCCACAGGTCGCCTGACAGGCCAGTTTTTCCCAGCACACACTATCAGTTATACCTGTCCGGCGTGACTGTTCAGGCGTACCTGTCAGGTGTACCGGATAGTGTATGGCCGGCCTACGAGACAACGGCAAATTATTGTACGTACTCCTACTTTAAAATACAACAACAACAAATAAAATCTGTTCTGGATATTAGATTCTTACATCAGCAATGAAATCTGGTTGTAGTCCTTCAAGATATAGTCCTTAATTTGTAACAGATTTATTGGATAATCATTTGTAAACAATTTTTGTTTAGAGTTGTCAGTTGAACACATTGTCATTACAGAACAGGGCAGGACAATAGGCTAAAATGAATCCAGAACATTCTTTAGAATTACCTTTGAAAAGTGAAACTGAAGATGCATTATCACTAGCTTCCATAAATCAAGAAAACAGCAACATGGCTGCCTTTAGTGAAACCAGTGGTGGTAATTTTATGTCTGTGGATCCACTGATGGACATCAAAATAGAGCCAGAGGTATTCTGTGAGTCTAATGACGATTATGAATATTCATATGAAATGAATTCAGTAGTGAATGAAAATGATCCACTAACTTGCAAAAATGAAGTAAAACAAGAAAGAAGGAATAGTCACAATGGAGAGAAGCCTCTCAGCTCCACTGACTGTGAGAAAGCATCTTATAAGAAAATTGATCTTACAAGTCATAACACAAATCCTACCAGAGAGAAAACATTCATATGCAATGAGTGTGGGAAAGCATTTTCCCAGAAACAACATCTTTCAAATCATATGAGAATTCATACTGGAGAGAAGCCATTCATGTGCAAGGAATGTGGGAAAGCATTTTCTCAGAAACCGGATCTTACACGTCATATGAGAATTCATACTGGAGAGAAGCCATTCATGTGCAAGGAATGTGGAAAAGCATTTTCCCAGAAACCAAATCTTATATTTCATATGAGAATGCATACTGGGGAGAAGCCATTCATGTGCAAGGAATGTGGGAAGGCATTTTCCAAGAAATCATATCTTACAAGTCATATGAGAGTGCATACTGGAGAGAAGCCATTCATGTGCAAGGAATGTGGGAAGGCATTTTCCCAGAAACAACATCTAACAGGTCATATGAGAATGCATACTGGAGAGAAGCCATTCATGTGCAAGGAATGTGGGAAAGCATTTTCCAAGAAACCAAGTCTTACATTTCATATGAGAATGCATACTGGAGAGAAGCCATTCATGTGCAAGGAATGTGGGAAGGCATTTTCCAAGAAACCACATCTTACAAGTCATATGAGAGTGCATACTGGAGAGAAGCCATTCATGTGCAAGGAATGTGGGAAGGCATTTTCCCAGAAACCAAGTCTTACATTTCATATGAGAATGCATACTGGAGAGAAGCCATTCATGTGCAAGGAATGTGGGAAAACATTTTCCAAGAAACCAGATCTTACAGTTCATATGCGAATTCACACTGGAGAGAAGCCATTCATGTGCAAGGAATGTGGGAAAGCATTTTCCCAGAAACAACATCTTACAGGTCATATGAGAATCCATATTGGAGAGAAGCCATTCATGTGCAAGGAATGTGGGAAAGCATTTTCCCAGAAACAACATCTAACAGGTCATATGAGAATGCATACTGGAGAGAAGCCATTCATGTGCAAGGAATGTGGGAAAGCATTTTCTAAGAAATCAGATCTTACAGTTCATATGAGAATTCATACTGGAGAGAAGCCATTCATGTGCAAGGAATGTGGGAAAGCATTTTCCAAGAAACCACATCTTACACGTCATATGAGAATTCATACTTGAAAGAAGCCATTCATGTGCAAGAATGTGGGAAAGCATATGCCAGGAAATATTTTATAATTTAAATGAGAATTCGTACTGGAAAGTAGACATTTACAGTAAACCCTCAATTATCTGCCGTAATATATCCAAGGCTCTTGTGGAGATTTGAAATTTGAGATTATGGTAAAATAACACTTCATGGGTGTAAAATGTCAATTATTTGGAATGATTCTTACCTACTGTTAAAGTGAGCATATATCTTCATGCGATTAGGTGCAATTGGCATACAAAATAGAAAAAAATAAAGCTTGACTAACCCTCTATGACTGTGTCTGTAATGACCTGTTTCCCACCAGGTGGCATTGGAATGTTTATGTTCTTGTCAGAATTCTTCATGACCACCCACTAAGATGTGGGGAGGCTGGGTGGGTTTCCACTTTAACAGTTGGTAAGTATCCAAATAACTCATTTTATCATAGAAATTATAATTAATTGGAATAAATCTTACCTACTGTTAAAGTTAGCTGACTACCACACTGAATGAGGATGGTGGGTTAGTGTGGCCAGAGAAGCAATGTTCAACCAAGCAGACTGGTGGAGGCTTGAAATGCCCATGGCTCCATAGCCTCCTTGCATAACAACTGTCCAATTTACCCTCCCAACTCTGAACTTCTCTGTGTGAAGAGTGTGGGGAGAAGGGTAATGTGCCTCAACAGCTAGGCTAACATACAGCTTATGTGGTCATGCACAACCAAACAACTCAGTCTCCACACACTCTTTCCTATACAGCCTAATGCTTTCATCCCTGCTTGTTGTAGATGACATAATGCATGAACAGAAAAGCACAACACCATACAGGAGAAAATAAACGAGAAATCATCAGAATGATTTCTAACGCCAATTCACACCATCTGCATAAGGACATAAGGACACGGCATGAAGAATTCTGACAAGAATGTAAACACTCCAATGCCACCTGGTGGGAAACAGGTCATTACAGAGACATTCGTAGCATGTTAGCCAAGATGTTTTTTTTTTATCTTTCATGCCGATCGCACCTAATGGCATGAAGATATAAGCTAACTTTAACAGTAGGTAAGTATCCAGGTAATTAATTATAGTATAATGAAATTTATCACTTTGTACTCAATATTTTTTTTGCCCGGTTTGTGACTACAGCACTGTACAGTATGCTTATAAACATTGCAGAATACTCTACAGTATGTACTGTACACATAACGAAAACCAAACTGTACAATACTGTCTACTGAATAAGTGTTTTAAAAAATTAACATTGAAATTCATTCTCTCTCTCTCTCTCTCTCTCTCTCTCTCTCTCTCTCTCTCTCTCTCTCTCTCTCTCTCTCTCTCTCTCTCCGCATTGCCAGAACTGTTTACATGGGCCAAACTTGAAAAATCTCATTTTTTATGAAGAGTAACCCTTGGCCCTTGGGGAGAAAGAGGAATGTGCAAATGCACAGCCTCGTGGTGCATACATGTATGTGCACATGTATGTACATATATGTATGTCAACACATGCTCATTTAATATTGAAAGTAGCTACTATTTTGTACTGCATTTTGTTACCTCCACATTAAAACTCTAATAAACATTTCATTCAAATCTTATTAAAAATGTATTACAGCATTATTGTTATTTATTTGATGTGTCATAAAAAACTTACACCTTCCAAAACATCTGAAGCTACTAGAGCTTAGGCTATCTTATGCTATTGATTGAAACGACTTTGAAATCTGTATTGCACCATATTTACTGAAAACACTGATTGATGCAGTGATATTAATTACATTCCATTAAAGGGTATTGACTTTATCACGTACTGTATATCGAGTTCTTACTCTGAATGTGAGCAGTTTATAGAAACAAGGTGACACTGGCAGAGTTCTCTGAGGTATGGTAATCAGTCCTTGAGTTCTGGCAAAAGTGAGAGAGAGATTCAAAACTGCAATTGGTATTACCTTTGAAGGCTTGAAAAGAAAAATTACACTTCGCGTTTGCCTAAATTGATAACAATAGCTTTTAAACCTGCAGAGTGAAGAGAGAGAGAGAGAGAGAGAGAGACTTACAGGTATCATGTACAGTAGGTTTTAAATGGTTACAACTGAATGAGCAGCAAACAAGATCTAAATGCAATGCCTAATCATTTTGTTGTCTCTTTGACTTATATGGGTATGAAGTACTGTTGCCCCCAACGCATTCTAATACAATGGTTGGGACTGAATGAAAAGTGAACAAGAACTAAAGCAATACGTAGTCTTTTGTTTGTGTTGTATGGACAGGCAATACCTTTATGTACTTTACTGTGCGATTAAATTTACATTGTTCAAAGTTCAGTTGATTTGTTGATTGCATGTAAATTACTCTTGTGCAACCAATTATATGAATACTGTACTGTAGTATCTGGTTACTACCTTTCTATTTCATTGTGCATGATCTTATGATTATTTTATATGTTTCCTGGTGCAGGTGGATCTTATGACTCCACAATTATTACTTTACTCGAAAATGGCCTTGTAAGATACCCAGGACATATAAAACACAAACAAAAAAAAGAAGTACATGGAGCGGAGGGCTCCTTCACTAGGGGAAGTGCGTGGAACACGTGGATATAAAAATAGTTATATTTGATAGCACACAAGGTCAAAGGGAAAATTAACTGAAAACACGGTAAATTACTGTCGCAGAAGTCCTCCCGAAGCTGGGGGGGGAAGCTTGGGAATGCCAGGAACACGGACCAAGGATAATTCTGCTACAGGCGTCTTTCTGAAACGATATTAGGACCCATGTTACACATCTAATGCTGGAATTTGGGGATTGAATTACTCGGGGGTGCACTGAAGGCGCCAAAGGACTCCCCGAGGCGTTACTTGTGACTCAGAGGAAAAGCTGGGAACACATGGGCCTGGCTTGAACCAAGAAATCTCAGGGAACACAAAGTTATCGGCCCAGAAATTAATAAATGTAAAAGGGCTAAGTAATCGTGACTAGCAACTCGTTTTGGGTACATTACCACATTTGCAGGGGCGTAAGGCTGACGACGTCTTCTGCCGGGGACCGTGTGTGGGAGTGTGGACAAAGGGCCTCCCTCTCCAAGGTATTGCTTCCTATCGTAGATTGGGGCGGGAAAGGGCGCCCGTGGGATGATGAAAAGGCCGCCGTTGAGTATCAGCTCGCGTTTGGAGACTTGCAGTCCCCCTTGCAGTCTTCTAAGGCCACGTGGATCGGAACACGGAGCACAAAGGGCGGCGATGGGCTCCACGTGGTGGTGAGCTGAACGGAGGGCAGGGGGGGCAAGACCCGCAGAAGAGCGACTTCTTCTCTTAGACTAGCGACCGCGTGTGAGAAAGAGCTGTCCTGGCCCTGACCTTTTATTGCTTCTGGCCAGGGGTAGGGGGCGGGGGGCGATGTCCTGATCCAGGGCACACTGCTATCTCATAGAAAATGGCATATTTCTTCTCTGTACCAAAGAAAACGGTGCAAAGCAGATTACTGTTCCCCAACAATTATATTTCTGAGCCCTTATACCCCAGACTTTCACTGGTTCAAACTAACCCAATCCAGTATTCACTACTCCTCCCCGGTTCAAAGTAGACAGAGGCCTATCTATCGGCCGAGCAAAGCAGGAAGGAGCGCGGTTTCATAGCGTATTTTGGCGCTAATCTTTACAATTACAAGTTAATGTCTCATAATAAACTGTGATTAATATAATTGTGTTTAACATTAAACATATTGCATCAAGTGTTTACCCAAGGTTTCAACCAGTGGTATATGGTTGCCACAGGTGAAGGTGATTATAAGGGGTTTTGATCAAGGAAGGATTCCTAAAGTTTTGTATGCCATACCATATACATAATAAATAACAATAAAGAATAACCCAGAGAGAGAGAGAGAAAGAGAAAGGCAAACAAGCACACAGCAAGTGTGTAGAAATAGTTGATTGGAGAATGGTAATTTCATTCATGGGAGAATAGTCGAATTGACTAGTTCGTTTGGTTCTTACTTTTTGTCCCCATTTTTGGTGTTCGTTTAAGGACGGAAAGTAAACTGAATGATTGCCGTTTGTTAATATTAAATGTAAATTCTTAACTTTCCCCTTTTTGTATTCTAATTGAATTAATTAATTTAATGTTAAATATATTCCTTATAAGGAAACAGTTTTGTTTTCCGTCTTTATTTTTTCAACGTTGTTCGAGAGTTTCGGACAAAGTGAAAGAAAAACGGAGTTGTTGACGGTTTTGGTCCGACAAGGAGTCTTTAGTCTTGCGGTACCAGTCGGACAAAAGAACTGGTGTTCTTTCACTTAAAAAGTGAATTCAAGAATTTTAAAATTCGAAGAATATAAAGAAATTGATCTTGAAGTCGGTGCAGGTAAGTTGAAAGATAAAGACTTGCCTAAAATTGATTTGAGTTAGATAATTCTAACAAGTGTGTATGGTAATTGACTTCAGTATGATGCATATGTGCTTTGAAACACGTACATGGTGTATATATGAACATGCAGAGACAGACACTGATAAAAAAAGAAAAGTTTGGATGCAACATGACTGGACAGTTTATACTGATAAGTTATTTCATAATGTCTTCTTCAAGTTTGTCGGTTCACTGGTATTGCAACATGAGAAAAATAATTTTGTTCATAACTTAAGAGTTATAAATTCATTATAACTTTTGGAGTTATGCATCAGAGGGGGGAAATGGAGGAGAGAGAGAGAGAGTGGGAGGACAAACAGAAGCAGTCAACAAGAGATGGAAACTTCTATGACATTGTCATAACACTCAGCCACTCAAAAGTAATAAAAGAAATGATGTGTAATGACATTTTTGCTTTTTTAGCCAATAACAGTCACAAAAGCTCCCAAACAGATTAAGCCTTGCCCAGCCATCCCCCACTCAACTGTCTTGGCCCTCTTGGACATTTATTTCATAAGTCCTCACTTAGTCCATTAACTAAAGAAACCAGTGACTGTTGTGCATGTCTTGTATGTAAGCCCTAGTGATGGTATGTACCTTATGTGCCTGATCAGTGCAGAAAGTAAGTGTGTGTGTCTGGTATGTAAGCACTAGAGACCGTATGTAACTCCTCAGCATGGGAAGTCTTGTATTGTCAGCTTGATCAGTTTTCAGTGTTACCATGTACAGTACAGGGAGTCCCCGGGTTATGACGGTCTCGATATTCGACGATCTGATATTACAACACTAAGATTTCTTCACTTTTTTCATTTTTATAATTTTTTCAATATTAAGTACTGTTTTTATATATGTAACTTACCCAGTAATTACTTAACTAAGAGTTTCTACTCGAATGGCAATTAGAATTCTGAATTTGTGGTAGCGATTATTTTGTTTGCCCCGCTCACTTTTGGGTTACGAAAGAGGAACAACACCGGGAACACAACAATTTGTTTCTGCCACTTGTAGCGTCAACACCTGGTGTTGTTACAGCAGTTCATAGTTTTGGAATTTGTATTGGCTTTGTATCTTCTTCTTTGGTGAAGTATTTGTAGCCGTTTTAGCATTTTTTCATTTGACATTTCATGGATTTGACTTTTTTGACTTATTAGGAAATGTACGATACTAGTAGTTCTAGTTTCCAGTATTGCAGTAAGGGCTGCAATACACGGATGACAAAAGCGACCTACGACTCTCGCACCCTTTGTTCCGGTTGCAGAGGTCAGGTTTGTTCAATAGATTTGACTTGTGACGAATGCAGAGATTGGGGGGAACAGAGATGGAAGACCTTAAATTCTCATTTAGCAAAACTAGAAAGAGATAGGAAGAGGAAAGCAGCCACTAAAGCTAGTGGAAAAGTAGCTAGTCAGGCTTCAACTCCCAGATCAGATAAGGCTGACATACCTATTTGTTCTCCAGCTGTAAACCCTTCCCCACCTGCATCACTTAATTATCCTAAACCACCTACTCCTTCTCCTGGCTCCATCGGCTCCATCTCTTCCGAACCCGATTGCTTCGCCAGCCTTGAAAATAAATTTGAGCAATGCTTAAATCTTGTTGTAAGTGCAGTGGCCCAGTCAGGGACATCAATGTGTGTCCTGATGGACAAATTTGAAACTAGTGCAAAAGGTGAAGTGTCAGTGGAGGAGGTGGTTGTTTGTCCCGCTGATTCTCCTAGGCGCAGGTCCCTGACATACTCCCCGCTACCTGAGAGGAGGCATACCGGCGAAGCGCCCTGATGCTTTCAGGCGCCCTGAAGTGACTGGACGTTCCCTTTCGTCGGGCGCCTCGAAGCTGCCAGTCTTCCCATAGCACTCAAAACCCCTCGAGTCTCCAAGCACCCTGCAACTTTCGACTAGCCTTCTCCTGCGTTGGACCCCTCCCTTGAACCGTTGCGACACAAGTTGGATAACATCCTTAACCTTTTACAGAAGCCTACAGCTCAGGCTCCCCTGATTCAGTTGCGATGACTTCTCCAATCTCTTCAGCGAATGAAGAAGAGGAGCAGGATACATCTTCGACGCTGTATGCATCTCTCCTCAAGTGCCTTCTTCAGCATTTCCTGGAATTTTTCTCTCCAAGCTCTCCATCCTCTCCAGGTTCGTCTTATTTGATGAGCTCTCAGTCTGTGGATTCATCTCGACTACCGAAGATGTTTCTCTCCAAGTCTTCGAAGAAAGCTCTTCGACTAGTGGAGGACTGGCTTTCAGAGAAGAGGGTTCAAGGGAGAGCTTGTTTTAGCGTTCTGCCCTCTCGCCTCTCATGTATGAGGTATTTGTCGTATGCAACGGGAGAAGCTCCTTCCCTAGGAATGGCTGCCTCCTCCCAGGGGGACTTCTCTGCGCTCATTGACTCAGCACGGAGATCGGCTCTTGTGTCGGCAAAACCCTTCTTCTCGGCACAGGAGATGGATCATCTTTTGAAAAGTATTTTTAAGGCCTTTGAAGTGTTGAGTTTTCTCGACTGGTGTTTAGGAGCGCTTGCCAAGAAAATTCAAGAACCAGCTCTTTTGTGCAATGAATTCACAGACCTGGATAATTTTCTGTCTTGCGCAGATAAAGCCGTTAGAGATGGCTCTCATGAAATAGCTGCACTGTATGCCATGGGCGTCTTAAAGAAGCGTGAACTCTGGGTCTCATTCACTTTGAAGGGTGTGACAGCCTCACAGAAATCGGCTCTACTGTTTTCTCCTCTGGACAAACAGCATTTGTTTCCTCAGTCCACCGTAAATTAGATTGCAGTGAGCCTGCACCGAAAGTCAACACAGGATTTGTTGACTCAGTCGATGAAGCACCAGAAGGATTGACCTGCATTCTCAACTAAACCATCATCTCCGCTTGAGCATCCTAAGACATTTCGTGCAAGAATTCAGAGAGCGCACCCCAGGGCCTGAGGTTCGGTTAGATTTGCTCCCCGAGTGATCAAAAAATCTTCGGCAAGATCATCCTCTCGCAACTGAGGATTTAGTCCTTCATGCTCCAGTAGGGGCCAAGCTTCGTCTCTTTTGGGAGAGATGGAGCAGAAGAGGAGAGGATCAGTGGGCAGTAAAAGTTTTAAAGAAGGGATACTCTATCCCCTTCAAGGAGAATCCGCCATTGACCGACACGCCCGTCGTATTGACAGCCTACTCCATCGGCTCGGAGAAGTATTTGGCTTTGTTGAAGGGAGTGTCATCTCTTCTGAACAAAAAGGCTATAGAAATAGCGAGAAAAGTAAACACGAAAGGATTTTACGATTGTCTTTTTGTAGTTCCCAAAGCTTCAGGAGGTTGGAGACCGGTGCTCGACGTAAGTGCCTTGAATGTCTTCGTAGAGAAAACAAAATTCAACATGGAAACCATCCACTCAGTTCTGGCGTCTGTCCATCAGGGCGATTGGATGGTTTCCCTGGACATGCAGGACGCTTATTTCCATATTCTGATTCATCCGGATTCAAGGAAATACCTACGTTTTGTTACTGAGGACCAGATTTTTCAATTTCGAGCACTTTGCTTCGGTCTCTCTACGGCCCCATAAGTTTTCACTCGAGTGTTGGCCCCTTTGGCGGGTTGGCTACGTTTAGCGGGAGTGAGTATCTCGTTGTACCTAGACGATTGGCTAATTCATTCACCCATGAAGATACAATGCATGAAGGACGTAAAGAAAACTCTTCTCTTGCCTCAGGATTTAGGACTAACAATCAACTTTGAGAAGTCACAAATGATTCCCACTCAGAGGACTCTTTATTTGGGAGTTCTGATAGACTCTCTTGAGTTTTCGGGCTTTTCCGTCACCCAGGAGAGTAGAAGACTGTCAGAGGAAAGTAAACCTCTTCCTCTCGCTTCTTTCGTGCTCCACCACCCAGTGGATGAGTCTTTTGGGGACGTTAGCTTCTCAAGAACAATTCGTGAGACTAGGAAGACTTTACATGAGACCTCTCCAGTTGTATTTAAGGGCATGCTGGGATTAAAAATTTCATCAGGACTGCCACGTCTTTCCAATAACCCCAGAGATAAAGGAGGATCTGTGGTGGTGGAGGTCTACATAGACTTTCAGAAGGGAAGTCACTCGCTCCAATGAGCCCCAACCTAGACTTCTTTTCCAACACGTCGGATGTAGGTTGGGGAGCGCTCCTGGGGAACCTGGAAGTCTCGGGAAGTGGTCGTCGGAAGAAAAAGGATTACATATCAACGTGAGAGAGCTGAAGGCTATACATCTAGGTCTGCAACGCTTTGCAATGCAGGTACACAGCAAGATTGTAGCAGTACATGCGGACAATACTACGGCGCTGGCGTACCTCAAACATCAGGGAGGAACATACTCCTTTTCTCTCTGCGAAGTAGTGAGAAATCTGCTGTGTTGGGCAGATCGGAACCAGACACGATTAGTCACCCGGTTCATATAGGGCAAGTGCAATGTCCTGGCAGACGAGCTGAGCTGTCACAAGCAAATTCTACCCACAGAGTGGACGTTAGATCTTCGAGTCTGTGCCAGCCTTTGGAAACTTTGGGGTCAACCGAGCATAGACCTATTTGCAACTTCCAGGAATTACCGTCTTCCTCTGTTTTGTTCCCCGTTCCCGGATCCCCTAGCTTGGGTGACGGATGCAATGATTCTGGACTGGTCGAACCTAGACCTTTACGCTTTTCCCCCCCATTCGGCAAGATACAAGAAGTATTAAGGAAGTTTTTCTCTCGCCAAAATGTAAAGATGACTCTTGTGGCGCCCTTCTGGCCGCAGAAGGAGTGGTTCCCGGACCTGATCAATCTACTCGTAGATTTTTCGAGGCTCCTTCCCGAAATTTCAGTCTACTCAGACAGCCCCATGTCAGAAGGTTTTATCAAGGACTATCCTCTCTGGTCCTAACAGGATTTCGACTATCTACAGACTCATCAGAGCGAAAGGCTTTACTAGAGCAGCAGCAGAGGCTATTGCCAAATGTAGAAGCATTTCCTCCAGTAACGTCTACCAAGCTAAGTGGGCACGTTTTAGGAGTTGGTGCAGAAGAAATAAAGTCTCTTCCTCTAAAACTTCTATTACTCAAATAGCAGACTTCCTTTTGTATTTGAAATCCTCGAAAGGGTTGTCGGTCGTTACTATAAAGGGTTACAGAGCTATGCTAAGCTCCGTTTTCGTCATAGAGGCCTAGACATCTCGAACAACCTAGACTTGTCCGACCTGATTAAGTCTTTTAATATCTCCAAGTCCAAGAAAGAGGTTTCCTTCTCTTGGAATCTTGATGTGGTCCTTAAGTGGCTTTCCGATCGGTGG